>NC_141689.1:1063784713-1064102213 GCF_964263255.1 Lissotriton vulgaris | reverse complement strand
TCTAAAGTATTTGTCCTCGAATAAGAAAATATTATTGGTAAGACAAAACCTGATCAATTCTAGCAGCATTTCATTGTGCTCAGCAAATCGCAATTGTCTCTTATTCAAATAGTAATGTCCTGCCTTTAGTCCATCTTCATGTTCAATACAGGTATACAAACTTGTTATAACTAAAACCATCAACTGATCAGACTGATCCCAGATGAATTCAGTAATTTTGCCCAAAAAGTCCTTTGTATCTTTCAAATACGAGTTGTATTTTACTCATGTATATGAAGACATGTTAAAATGGCGAGTTCATTGACACTGCTGCATTGTCCCTTTTCGCTGAAATAATGAATTGTAATGAATATATAAGATGGCGACCTCTCTGTGGGGGTGTAAACACTGAGGAAGGCATCGCCGAAACGCGTCTGTTTAGCTAGGAATAAACAAGACCTGGAAACGTCTCTCGTGAGTGCTGGCTTCTTCTTCCGAGTGAGGGGATTTGAGCTGTGATATATCGTGGCAGGCACCGCCACGTCCATGCACCCGCCCATGAGTGCACCCCCAGATTGTCCGTTAAATCATCTCACTTTAAAGTTAGAAAGAAAAGTAAACACCAAGCTCTCTTGGAAGACAGAGCCTGACATATGACCTCTGTCTTAGAATGCACAGCAAGTGTGACAAGATCAGAACAAAATTTAAAGGCCCGTTTACAGAAAGTGAGCACTCGTGGATGAATGCCGTAACTAGGCTATGCTCCAAGTAAGGGACAAAGTCATGCTGGACAGCCTAAAACAAATAAAGCCAGCAAATAGAAAGCAAGAGCATGTGTGTTGTAAACCACAAAGCAACGGGTAAGTAATGGGTGGAATGCATTTTTAGGTCTACTTTCAGAATGTCCCCAAAGTAGTCGTTAGTAACCAGACAGCAACTCTGTCTGGTAGACTTCAACCTAACATACAAGTTAAGGGCAGGTCGAAAGGTAGCTCCATCCCAGAATAAAATATTTTCATCCTCCTCCTGGCCTCCCTTTTAAGAGATACTCTATTAACTGTCAAGTTATTAGAAGTTCATCTCGCAAGTTTAATGCAATCTTTGTTTTTAGTTGTATTGTGGAGTAATCAATATATGTTTGTGTATATCTTTGTTTCAGATGTTCAAGGCCTACAATTATGGTGTGTTTACTTTAACTCGATTGCTTATACCTGCCTGGATTGTTCACTACTATGTGAAGTACCATATAATGGTAAGTGGGTTACCAATATTTTTGAGGTTGTATTTTTAATATAAGCATATCTAGATTCATTATCACATCTATTAAAACAGGCATCTCCAAATATGTCTGTAGTGAAATCTACTGCTGATCAGTGAAAATCATTATTCACTACTGAAGGCAAAGCCACACGTGCATTGTTACCATGCACCCTAACGCTTAGCTTCATTAACTTTAAACCTAATATCCATAGAGGAAGAAACAATACTTTGAATAAAACACTTTGACTAGAGGCAAACATTAAGACGTAATTGGCTTAATTGAAAGTGGAGAAAAACATTGACTTAATATTTCTCTTTACTTTAAACTTGTCCCATCTAAAAAAAATTACTTTTTTACGTACATATATGGCACAGTGTCTACTGGCCTCTTGGAGCAAAAGTCCTTTTTATACATGTGGCTCTTTGAAATGGGAGAAAATTAAAAAATGAGGATAAACTTGATAATTTTCTCCCATTTAAAAGCATTGAGAAGCAGAATTGTGTTCTTGCGCTCCAATATTGAGTTGACAAGGACTTTTATTTAAGAGTTAAAAACATCAGTGCTTCAGTTCTTTACCTCTGTGCCCCAGCTTGGGTCATAAATCTGACTGAGCGCTGCTAATTATCAGGCCCTACCTTCTGCAGCCTGGTGATAGTAGTGTAGAATAAACACAGCCTTCCCTTAACCTGAAAAGGAAAATGTGACCCTGTGCTTATTTAACAAGCATTGGCCTAGCTAAGGGGTCTCACTTTTTGAATCTTATAGGTTTTTAGCAAAGCATTAGATTATCCTTTGTGCTACAACATTTAGGGTTATATCTTGTGTCACTAGTGAAGGGTCAGTCACACCTGTGCTTCTCCATTCTATATATTGTTCATTGAAATTGTATTTATGCCTCTATAGGGTAAGTTTGTAATGGAGAGAGAGACGTTTCCCTGGAGAATGTTGTGGAAATACTCTCCTGCAATTGTAGGACTTGGTGATGCGATCAAATGATATTGTAGTGGTGTTCTAAGGAAGGCTTGCAGTTGAAGAAGCTGGAGGTTACTGTGAAGCTGTATACATGTACTTGTGAATAAAGAAGCTTCTGTGAGTGTGGTTACTACAAATTTGCGCAGGGGCCAGAGTTCAGAGTAGCCTCCGCCCCTGGAAAAGCAGTTTATTGAAGAATTCTGATGATGAAATTTGGTTTACAAACCATGAGTTACATATATTTTAATATTTTATCCTAAAATGGAGAGCTCAACGAAAGACTATTTGCATAGACTTGAGGGACTTGAACACGAATATATGGGTCGACCGTCAGCCACTTCTCAATATCACAGAGCTGTTGAGTGTGAAGGGAGCTGAAAAAATATTCAGTGTTTTAGATATGTCTATGGCCTACCACCAAGTGAATTTGCTTCCGGAATTATGTCCTCTGACTTCCTTTGTGACACCTCTAGGGGCCTTTCATTTTTGTCCAATGCCATTCGGCTTGGCATCTGCCCCTGCGGTGTTCCAGAGGATTAAGAAAAATATTTTTCAGGGGATGGAAAGGGTTTTGTGTTTCCAGGAGGACACTATGGCTGTGGGTAGGTCTTTTGAAGATCATGATCAATTGCAGTGTGAAGTGCTGAGGAGGATCGCGTAACATTGATTGACTATAAAATAACAAAAATGTCAACTGAGAAGGGAACAGGTGAATTATTTGGGGCATGAGATATCTGCAGGTGGAATTAGACCCCATAAAAGTATTGTGAAAGCAATAATTAAAGCTCCTCAACCTACTGACAAAGCACTATTGAAATTGTTTCTTGGCCTTGCTGAGTATTGCTCTAAATTTGTATCTAATTTTTCTGATATTGTAGAACGTATGAGAGTATTGTTAAAGAATGGAGTACTGTTCGAATGGAGTACGGCTTGTCAGACAGTATTTAAATATATTAAGGCCTCGCTGGTTCGTGCGCCTACTTTGGGTCACTTTGATGTTAAGAAAAAGACCACAGTGATGACTGATGCATGGAATGTGGGGTTGGGTCCTGTGTTGACCCAGAGTGTTGATGATGAAGAGAAAGTGAGTGGTTATGAATTGCGTCGTTTGCAGGGTGCAGAAAGGTCGTATTCTGCTATTGAGAAGGAAGCGTTAGCTTGTTGTTGGGGAATTAATCATTTGAGATTTTACCTATGGGGTTTGCCTTTCACCCTGAGGACGGATCACAAACCCATATTGCATATTTTCAAAGGCGGCAAGGGTCTTGAAGGAAATGTAATTCCACGTACTTCCCATTGGTTGTTGTCTGTGATGGATTTGAATTTTGCGATTTAATTTGTATGGGGTAAAAGAAATGTGATAGCTGTTTATCGCGTCTGTCAGTTGATGTAGAGGAGGATGTTTCTCTCATGTCTGAAGTGGGTTGGTTGACAACTCTTGTTGATGGGGAATTGGCTTTGACGCATGAGTGGATGGAAGAATTGAGTGCAGATGAGGAATACAGAGAGTTGAAGGACGTGATAAGTGGCAAAATGCTTCAGTTTTGAGTGAATGAATGAGACAGTATGATAAGGTGAAGGATCAGTTGAGCATTCGAGCAGATAAGGTTTTTGAGGTGCAACCTCATAGTTCTGCCTAAGGCACTGAGAGGTAGACTGATTAAGATTGTACACTTGGGGAGGAGTATAAGTAAAAGGAGATTGAGGCAGTGTTTTTGGTGGCCTGAAATGGATAGGGTGGTGGAGGAGGTTGTTAAAGATTGTTATGCTTTTAGCAACCGTGACAAGAGCAGGGTGGTTGGTCCGCCTTCTTTAGGGTGTGTGAAGGTACCTGATCTACCCTGGGAGAAATTGGCTATGGATTTCCTGGTTCCTATAGAAAGATTGGGGGTCAGGAATAGATTCTTAATTGTTTTAGTGGATTACTATAGTAAATGGTTTGTGGTCAGGTCTGTGAAGCACATTTCGTCCATGCAGGTTGAGTTTCTAAAAGATGTATTCTTGGAGGAAGGAATACCGAAGACATTAGTCACCGATAATGGAATACAACTGGTTTCCACAGTTTGCCAAAGTTTCTTGCAAAGTTGGGAATCCAGCATAATTGAGAGGCAATGTTTAGGCCACAGGCTAATGGATTGGTTGAAAGGGTCAACCGTATCAGTGCGGAAAACATTAAATTATCCCTGGGTAACGGATTAGCGTGGAAAGAGGAACTGGACACAATTATGTGGGCCCATAGAGTGATGCCTCATTCTGTCACTGGAGTTTCTCCATTTGTTGCCCTTAAAGGCAGAGAACCGGCAAACAAAGAGTCTCCTGTGTGGTTGCAAAAGAAAAAAGAAGTTTGGGTGGATCTGGAATGCATGAGTGAGAAAGTCACATGGATGCAACAAGGCAGATTATGATAAGAGAAAGGGAGTGAAGATTTTTGGAGTGAAATGTGGTGATTGGGTTGCTACGAGGAAAATTGGTTTTTATTAAGAAGGAAGGAAGCAAGTTCTCTCAGCCGCAAAGAGTGGTTAAAGTAATGAAGTCTGTTGTCAAATTAGATGATGGAAAGGAATAGAGTGTGGGTAACTTGTGTAAAGTTAATGCTCCAAATTTTACTGAATGAAATGTAGTTGAAATGCATATTTCACATGTGGAAATCCTTTATCCTTATTATTAGATTAATTTATTGTTTTGTACAATGTTAGTTTGGATTGGAAATGTTCCTATTTCTTGTCTTTTCTTTATCTATTGTGAAGGAATTCTTTGTATTGGGGGTAGATGTGTGGAAATCCTTTCCTGCAATTGTAGAACTTGGTGATGCGGTTGAATGATATTGTAGTGGTGTTCTAAGTAAGGCTTTCAGTTGAAGAAACTGAAGGTTACTGTGAAGCTGTATACATGTACTTGTGAATAGAGAAGCTCCTACCTACTAACTACTGTGAGTGTGGTTACTACACATTTTTTTTAAAGCAAATTGTTTTCACACTCCTTTTGCGGCAGGCAAAAATGGAATAGGTTGCCTTTATAAAAGTAAAACTGTTACTAATTGCATAAGAAACAAGAATTTGCAATGCAATAGGTCTCACTTATTTTAGCGTTAGCGCTATTAGCGTAATGAAAATGTTTTTTACTTTTGTGTTACGTATGTGATAGTTGTATCTTTTAGAATTAATCTAAAAAGAAGCGTGTTGATGGTTGGATTTGGTGCATCTGTATTTTGCATAAAACAGATTTGAATTATTTAAGGTACTTTTGCAGTCAAGTTGCCCAACTGTAGTTGGTTTGATTTAAACAAGATCCTGTGTATCAAATCCTGTGCAAGAATCGACTCACAAATGTACACTAACAAGCAGACTTCTGAAGTGTGGTACCTACCCAACTGAAGCATGCAGATATTTCAGGAATTAATGGCTGTGCTGCACATGTCCTTAAAACATCCTCTTCTCCAGTTGAACGGCCTTCCAAACCCCCTAAGTGGACCTTCTGTTTTACTGTCAAATCGAAGTACCTTAATACGATAATCTTCATAAGCACATCAGTCGGACTACGAAATTAACACATCTTCATCTTTTACTGTATCAGTTACCAAATCCCCACTTACCATCTGAAATATCTAGAAACTGTAATAACTTTATGCTTTCCTTTACTAGGTTCGCTTTTTCCTGCTATTTATTCATATTTCCTGCTTCTATCTTTGCTAGTTTAAAAATATTTTTTTTTTATCGGTAAAATCAGACAGTATTATATAACGAGGGCTGCACACGCCTCTTCATGCTTACCAGGGCTGCGGCGCAGACTGACAGGGTAATAGCCTAAGCTGAAATGCACAGTTGTGCTGGGTGCAGAGACCTCTATACCCGTCTGAATACACATGAGCAGTGCCACCCGGTGACCAGCGTGATCTGGTCTGCCCCCAGCCAATGGGGCACGTCACTCCTGCCACCAGGCAAGCCACCATTTTAGAATGGGGGCTGGTTCCTGCTGAAACGATAGAAAGATTAAACAAAAAAGTCAAAATATTTGTATTTATTTACTTGGAAATATTATACTTTCTAAAAAATAAAGAGTGAACTGAGTGATAGATAATTAATAATTTTACATTTGTGTAGAAAACAACGTAAAACAGGACACTCCAGCCCTGTCTGTATTTCTCCTTTATTTTACAAGATAAAGTACATACGGTTGTTCAAAAAACTAAGCATTGCCAATGCAACTACTCTAAGGCAAATAAAAGAGTAGGAAAAGAAATGCTAGAGATTTTAAGCCGCGACGGGCAGGACGGTATAGCGGGCACTGAAGATTTGCAGTTGTCTCCTGTCTTCAGAAGCGGGTTGTGGAAGGCCATGGCACTCGGGAACAGATGCTAGGGATCTTGCTGCTTTATAAGCAGGAACAAGCAGTGACCTCGGAGGGGTGGTGGGGGCGGGCAAGCATTGTTGTGGGAGGGATGAGGTGGTGTGAGAAATGGTATGGGGAGATTAAGAGATTAAGTGTCCGTCCAAGTGGAAAAAAGAAGCGGCCTCGAAGGTTTCATTAACCAAAATACCTAACATGAGCAGATTCAGACCAACAAAAGAAAGAGTGCTCTCGAAGTTTGGGAAATAGCGTGAAGTGTAAAAGCACATGTAACAGTGGCAGTCCTCCTGGGAATATCCAAAAGTCTGGAAGAAGGGATTACTAAGCCTATCCACCAATCAAAAGTCAGCATTTACAAAGGACAGTAAGAGGAGGCAATTGAAAAGATGGGTGGTTCTTAAAGTCCATATTCTAGGAACAGCATGCCTCGTAGAGTAGCTTATGCACTGCCGAGGCTCGGTCTAAAAAGGTCCGTTTAAGTTTAAATTTTGTGAAAAGCGTCATTAAGTGTATTTGTAAAGCACTGCAGTGTGTGTGCAGCCTGTCGAAACATTTTAGCAAAGGGAAAGCTTATCAGCAATGCACATCTTATTTCTGAAGCAAGCACCAGGATGGAGTCCGAGATGGACTAAGAAAGTAGAATACTTGCTGTCTTTGTTTTGTAATCGACCTGCTTGAATCCGGGAGGCAGTGCTTTAGCATGCCAGTAAAGATTATCACCCTAACAACCTGCATTTGGTGTTTTTGTAAGGCACAAAGCCATTAAGTTAGTTTGTCAAAAGCACAGGATGTTAAGCCATAAAGGGAGCCAAAACCCCAGTTCACAAGTATGTATGGCAGACTCAGTAGCGATAAAGTCACATTTTCAGTTACTTACGCAGAGATTCTATGGATGGGTCCTGGAGGAGGACATGACCTCAGTGCTCCCCAGTCTACCAATCAATCTTAACACACACTTTTCCCCATGCCTGCCCTGGTGCTGATAGAAACCCTCTGCAGTAGCACGCCACCACATTAGACATAAGATAATGGCAGGAAGACTCTTACAGACCTTGTCGGAGAACTACCAGACACTAGAGCACGCTGCATTCTTCTCAAGAGTTGAGTTGAGGGACAGCCATGTTCGGGGCAAGAAAGTTATGAAAGGCAATTTTAGGGCACAGCCAGTCTAAACTCCGTTCCTGTACCTTAAAGTTTTTACACAACACAATACTTGACCAACAACATGCACTTGTATTGCACGCTCTTCTAATAATGAGGTACAGAGACAACAAAACAATATCTAACCATGTCAGTTTAAATTATATTTAAAAAAACAATTTCTCGTAACATGCTAGTGCCAGGACGGCTCACTGCCAACAACACAGCAGAAGGAACACACTCTGCGTACATAATGCAACGAGCGATGTGATAACGATAGTCATTCCCTTTGACTTACTGTATTAAATGAAAAGTGTGTTTTTCAAAAATGGCCACTAAAACTGTATCCTGATCTACAGCATCTGCAAAATCATGGTATTTGTTAAAATGTTGGTCTAGTGAGAGGCAGGAGACTTATTTTTTAGATAGCTTTAATTAAATATCTTCTAGCCATTTTCTGTAGTTTTATATATTGCGCAATTCCAAGGAAATTGGAGTGCTTTCCATAAGTACCAGATTACATTACACAAGGTGACTAGTGCAAATACATTCATTGTGGTTGGGGAAGTGCGTTACTGTTGTGGCTCGAAAATGAGCTACGAAAAGTCTAAAAAAAAAAAGAGTTCTCACAAAGTGTAATAAATAAAATGAAGAGTAAGAGCACATGTGACACAGGGATTCCTCTTGGGAAGTTACAAAAGGAGGGACTACTGAGCATATTAGGCAAAGAAAAGCAGGCATTTACAAAGGATAGTTAAAAAGATGAGCCTTGTTTGAAGCCCATATTATAGATACAGCATGTATTGTATTGTATGCGTGATTTCTAAAGCACGACTGTCACTCCAAAGGAGCGTCTTGGCACTGTGCAGACATAGGAGAAAGAAGGTACAGGGTAGTTAGAGTTGCCTGGAGGGACCGGAAGGAATTAAATGAGCGAGAAGCATAGAGTCAGGGGCTCCGAAAATCCAAGTTTTTAGGGATTTCCCGAAAGAAGCTTCAGATTGAATGAGATGAAGTTGGCTGGGTAGTGAATTCTATGCTTTTGCCCCTAGGACAATTACTGATCTACCTCCTCTAGTTTTAAGTTTGAAGGAGGCAGGTTTTAAGAGATTGGCTGAGGTAGATCTAAGAGTACGTAGAGTGATATAGAGCAAGAATCTAGAACTTGGGTACATGGGTCAAGTGTCCCTGAAAGCTCTAAAAGTGATGACCAGTATCTTGAATAGCACATGTATAGGTAACCAATGCAACATTTTTAAAGCTGCAGATGCAGAGGAGCGACGTGGCAACCCGAGTACCAGACGGGCTGCTGCATGTTGAACGGTCTGAAGTTTTTTTAGGATAGTTTTATTGGTGCCTGTATAGAGGCTATTGTGTAGTCAAGCCTAGAAGTTATTAGAGCTGCTGTACAAGTCTTTCTTGCGGTGACAGGGAGAAGGTCTCAGAGACCATGCGCTGCCTAGGCGAGACCTAAATATGAACTCAAGGCTGTGAGCTATTCTGAAGGCGTCTGCAAGATACTGGTGGCTTGCGATCACAGGTTGGAGACACCTGATCTGACATCTGTATTTATTTTGCTGTTGGTACCACTATTATCTAGTTATTTGGACTTTTATCTTCGTCGTTGTCAAGCAATAATGTTTTTAGGGATTCTAAGTCCGTTTTTTTTTGTAATCTTTCTATGAATAAGGTCTGTGTATTAAACTTCAACTCATGACTTCCTGAATATTCTGTATTATACACAAGGGGGAAAAAAATCCTACGCACCAAAGCATTTTCTCCCTTTAGAGGACTGTGAAGGCATACCGTGGCCATTGTATAGCACTGCACTCCAACATTTGTAAAGCATGCTAGAATGTGTACCACAAAGCATAAAATAAGGCATGTCATTTACCTCTCCTTCATATTTCCCATGCTACAGTTTTGTCATCCATTCAAAGAAACCTTGATACTCCGTGTTTTCTTTCAACTGGGTGAAAAGTGAAATTGTGTTACTGACCTCGCTATCAGCTTGCAGTATGCCCCAGTTAGATATTCGTGGCACATACTAACTACCCTGAGGCACGGAGCTGTGCTATGAGAATACTTAGTCATTACTTGAGAGAGTCCATACACTTAAATATGTGCCAAAGGATCTTGCTTTCATTGTATGTAAGCATTCCACAGTTGTATACCACAGTATCTGTGTTTCACAACCCACTTCCAGTTCAAACTCTAAAGTCCTATTTCCATAATTACAGTAGCTATGAATAACAAAGATCTCCTTGTTGCACATGTATGAATATGGTTTTTCTGTAGTACAAACTTAGACAAAAAGCAGCAGTCCCCTGTACAAGATCTATGTACTTTTAATATGGCAGACGAGGGACTCGTCATTGGCATTACTCTCTATTATGATAGGTGAAGTCATTGGTTTTGGTTGAGTGATTGCTCCAAGCAGTGAGTTGTCACAATGAGTAAAGAGTCTTTCAGTTAAACAAACGTGTTGAAGAAATGTGTGGTTTGTTTTCATCACTGCCCTTGGTTGTATTATAATGGGGTAAGTTTAGGGAATTTTCGGGACATCAGAGTGTTCCTGCCAGTTATAAGGGGGTGTGGTCATTGACCCTTTGAATATGACACAAGATTTGAATATGGTGTAAGAATGCAGAGGTAGCCAGTGAAGCACTATCCTATTGGGATATTAAGCTTGCTTTGTCATTGACGAAGCAATCTGCTGCTTGTAGGGCAGCCTTTATGCGAATGAGCGGATTCCCGGGTTTGCTTATAGTTTTTCCAGTTGGAGAAAGAGGCTTAACATTTCTGTACTTGCCGTCTATTTATTTTTCTGGGTGTCATCAAGGTATGATAGTGCCTGGTTGTGTTTTACTGGTAATGTGGGTCCTCCATGGAAGGTGGTTGTGAGGGTCAAGGCTCTGTAGTTTGGTACTTCTCATGCATTTTGGTGAAAACCCTTAAAGTGTGTGCAACAGCTATCATGGAAGGCTGGATGATGAATCGCAGATTTTAGAGATAATCAATTTGTAAATGAGTTCCATTTAGATTGTGTATGTATGTGTTTTGGGTTGAACAGATATGCTGTGGCATGCCAAGTCCTTGATGCTTACCTCTCAAAGCACAGGTGGAAAACTGGGTTTAATGGGCATATGCAGCAATAAATGAATGCAATCATCTACTAGATATTATGAACTCCTATGAGGGGATAGACTGAGGAAAAACTTATTAACATGGCAGACTTTTTAGGCACTGGGTCAGCAGGCTGCCTGACCAGTTCAGAAATCTGATTCCCTAAAAACCAATGCTGTGGTTCTGGCACAGGAGGCAAGGGGAAGTGACGGAGGCAAGCTGAGGTACCAGCGATGAAAGCCATCTTGGAAGCTGCCTGTGCTGAAACTGTAGATGAGGTCTTTGAAATAATGTTGTCTGCTTGGACACAAGCCCAGTCTTCCCAGATACATTCCCATCAGTATTTTATGTGTGTGAGTGGAAGACGCTATTGTCTTATACATGCGCTGATATTCATGAAAGACTGCATCATCTCGTTTTCTCTACTGCTATCCATGGTTTGGTATGTTCAAGCCTGGAAGCTGACGGCGAGGGGGTGCACTGCTGTATCTTTCCACAGGTTTAGGTAAAATCTGAAAATATTAATTAGTTGGGGTGCTCCTAAAGGTGACGTGTCCTTCCATGCACGTCAATTCATGTCAGATTGTGCAACCACCAATGCGTGAGAGCATCCATGAGCTGGGCACACCATAGGTTCTTAATGAAAAGAAACCATCAGAAAGTTCCTTAGTATATCAAAGATTTCAAAACTTTCTTTATTTTTCCAAAATTGATATTTCAATTCATATCAAGCTGTATGTATTTTCATCATGATACATTATTCATCATTCAAGATCGTTGTTTCATAATATGCATTATTAGATACTCCAATGCATTTCGGGCATCTTTGCCCTTTATCAAGGAGCCCTGAAAAATAAGGGTATGGCAATCACCAATCATGTAACTGACATAGTCGAATGAACACATAGAAAGTCTAACTGCTCATTTTAGCACATAATCATGGATCTAGAAAAGTGCATAAAGGTATCGTAGGTGACTGCATGGGATTTAATGAAACCGTGAATACGTTTTAGGGAACGTTAAACTGATAGTGCTCAGTGAGGGAATGATAAGTGGTTAGAAATTGTGCTCGATAAAGAAATGTGTGAGGCTGTTTGTTAAATATACCTATGACGAATAGTTCGATGACCCGTCTTAGATCGTTAAGTTAAAAAGAATGGCAAAGCCTCTAAGAGTCATGCGGGTAAGTAGTAGCGGTGAAAGTAACCCATGCGTGATGTCCAAAGGGAACCAAACTTACTTGAAGTTCCAGGTATACGTGGTATCAACGATCCTTTTGGGTGATATCGAGTGTTTGGGGAGTGTCGTTGGCAGTTAAGAAGTAACGTAAATCGGCTGTTCTGATCACGTGGGGCAGACATAACAAGTGAGGTAGAAAGAGGACGGTGTGCATTGTGAACAGGTTTGGCGCCCATGAGTAAGAGTGTCAAAACATAGAGAAAACGAGTATATACAATCTACAATGTAAACCACACAATAAAGTAACATAGCATCAATAAATCACCTATACAGGTGGCTAAATGAAACCACTGAATTCCAGCCGATCATTAAGTCCAAACAGCTTCATTGATTGCAATTTATAAATCCATGCAATCTCACGTTGTAGCAAATGTTTAGTATTGTCTGCCTTCTCGTTTTTTGATGATTTCAAGAACCATGAATTTCAATTGAGAAATATTGTGTTTGAATTCCATAAAGTGTGCAGCAATATTCGATTTTTCATTATTGGTTCTTATATTGGATTTATGTTCATTGATGCGCACTTTTATTTTCCTCTCGGTTTTTCCAATGTAAATTTTGCCACATGGACACTTCACTAAATAGATTAGGTTGGTGGAGTCACAAGTTGCATTCACCTTTAGCTTAATGTCATGCCCCTTCATGGGATGTGTAACCACGTTACCTTTGATAATATTATTGCAATTACTGCAATTCAAACACGCTCGAGTTCCTTTACTTTCCATTTTATCACTTGGTTCTTTGTTTAGAATTTCCTGAATATTCGCATGCCTGGTATAGCAAACACGGGTGGTGTTTCAAATATACCTTAAACGTCGGGCTCCATCCTCAATATTGGCAGTGTTTTAATATGATCTTTTTGTATGTTTGACTCATAGTAGAGAATTTTGATACCAGCACCATTCTGGTGTCTTCAGTCTTGATTCTTCTTTTTAATGTTTCCTCTCTTGTGATCAGAGCTACACCAGCTTTTGCTTCTTCGACTATCATACTGGGGTAACCTCTATTACTGAATCTCTTCCCCATTTCTTCGATGCTTTCTTCTGCTAGACTCTGATTAAAGGGGATTCTTTTAGCTCGTAGCATTTGTGAAAATGGTAAATGTCTTTTAAGTGAGCTTTGGTGAAAACTTGAAAAGTGAAGTGTGTTATTCCAATCAGTGGCTTTGCGATGAAGGTCTGTGACAAACCCCGTGGGGGTTATAGTGATCAGTACATCCAAGAAGGTAATGGATGTATTATTGATTTCCCAAGTGAGTTTGATTCTGTCATCAATGGTGTTCAATTTCATCAAAGATTGTTCAAGGTTTTGTTTAGTGTCTTTCCAGATAATGAATAAATCATCAATGTATCGGACATATAATTTCAGATTCTTTGTCCAATTTATTTCTCCATAGATGTTGTTATCCTCATATTGTTTCATGTAGGTGTTGGCATATGTTGGAGCAGCGCAATTGCCCATTGACATCCCGGACAGTTGTAAATACCATTCCTGGTTGTGTTCGAAGTAACTGTGATAGAGGGTGAATATCATTAATTCCATTAAGAATTGCTGCATGGGGGGGTTCAATGTCACTATTTAAGATGATATTTTCCATAGCCTCAATTTCCCCCCCCCCCCCCCCCCCCCCCCATGGGGAATGGAGGTGTACAATGAGTTCACATCAGCAGTACACAAGAGTAACTTCCTCTGGGTTAATGGTAACCTCTGATAATTTTAGCAAAAATTCAGTGGTGTCTTTTTATGTAGCTTTTCATGCTTTTCACCATCGGTTGTAGATATCTGTCCAAAAATGTCCCCACTGGTTCATGCAGGGAACCTCTGGTAGATACTATGGGCCTAAAAGGTGGGTCCTTGAGTCCTTGTGTATTTTAGGCGTCATCTGAATGGATGGGCTTTTGGGATGTTGCTGAAGTAGATATCTTTTGGTTTTGTCATCAATAGTACCTGTTTCCAATGCTTTATTTAGAATTTCAATGAGTTTGTCTTTGAATAGGTTCGTAGGATTCCCATCCAGTTTAGAGTATATTTGTTCATCAGAAATCTGTTGTTTCATGTTTCTGTTGTACATATCTGTATTCAAAATGACCAGGGCTCCCCCTTTGTCGGCTTTAATACATTTGAAGTTTAGGTTGTTAGCGATCTTTTTTTAAGGTGTCTTGATCTTTTTGTGTGATATTTTTACGCATTTTCCTTTTAAAATTAATTTTAGAAGTATCTTGTTTAACTAAATTTTCGAAAAGGTCAATGCATTTATGGCTGCATGGCACTTGATAAGAACTCGGTGGTCTTAAGCCCATCAGTTGATCAGATTTTTGCTGAGTGGGTGGAGGTAACACATTGTCAAAAGAATGTCTTAATCTTAGTTTACGGGTAAACTTAAAGGTGCTGATGTCTAGTTCCAGTAAGTTTGTCTGGGTAGTGGGAATGAATGATGTTCCTTTCTCCAATAATTTCATTACATGTGGTTTCAAGATGGTGTCAGAGATGTTTATAACTGTAAACTTAAAGGTGCTGATGTCTAGTTCCAGTAAGTTTGTCTGGGTAGTGGGAATGAATGATGTTCCTTTCTCCAATAATTTCATTACATGTGGTTTCAAGATGGTGTCAGAGATGTTTATAACTAAGGGTTTTTCTTCTTGGTAACCTTCTTTTCGATGGTGCTCCGTGTGTTGGGATGAGTTTTTTCGGTCTCTTTTTCTTTTACTCCGCCTGGGTCTTCTCTTAGATCCGGGCTTTGCTCTAAAAAAGGCGCAGAGGTAGCTGGACTATCCTTTTGGTATGTCAGTGTAGGCTCACTGGGTCTCACAGCTGTTGCCGGGAAGTTTGTTCGCTTTTGAGGACGGTTTGAGGTGTCACTTCCAGATGAGGATGTGTCAGTTTGTTGACTGTATGGTTTGTTTCTCCTCCTTTGGGCGTATACATCAGCAAATGTATAAACCTCCCCTAGTTTATAATCCAGGGTGTCCCTCATGAATTTTCGGATCTTTCTGTCGTTGATTTCTTTTGAGTGTTTTTCTAGTTGGACTTTGATGTCCTCTAATACTTTAGACCATTCGTCTGATGTTATGGTGTCAGCTAAATCACAAGATTCACTGTTTCGTTAAATCCCATGCAGTCACCCACAATACCTTTATGCACTTTTCTAGAGCCATGATTATGTGCTAAAATGAGCAGTTAGACTTTCTATGTGTTAATTCAACTATGTCAGTTACATGATTGGTGATTGCCATATCCTTATATTTCAGGGCTCCTTAATAAAGGGCAAAGATGCCCGAAATGCATTGGAGTATCAAATAATGCATATTATGAAACGACGATCTTGAATGATGAATAATGTATCATGATGAAAATACATACAGCTTGATATGAATTGAAATATCAGTTTTGGAAAAATAAAGAAAGTTTGAAATCTTTGATATACTAAGGAACTTTCTGATGGTTTCTTTTCATTAAGAACCTATGGTGTGCCCAGCTCATGGATGCTCTCACGCATTGGTGGTTTCACAATCTGACAAGCCTGGAAGCTGCCAGGAGTCAGTTGCTGGTTCCAAGCTGTCCACAACGTTGGTCTGACAATCCCTTCATTGCTGGTGGCCAGTAAATTATAGTAAGGCTGCTCCTTCTACCTCCTTTGAATCCAAGCAGTGGGCAAAGTTTCCTTTAGTGGATATCCGAGCATCGAACATAGATTTAACCCTGCAGAATCTAATTTGGACACCCCTAATCTCGGGAGATATCTGAGAGCCAGGGTTATACTTCGACGTTAATGAGTAAAGTAAACCATTTTCGAAGCGTGTGCTTCATCTTCTGGACATCTATATTTTGTTAAATGTGAAGGCTGAAGGCATTGGCTCACAATACTTTAGGAGAGGTTTGAAGGCATTGGCTCACAATACTTTAGGAGAGGTTTGAATTTCACTGACCGCTTTGTGTATGTCTTTGCTGGTAGAATGCACTGGGGTCTTATGATCATATTGGTTATGAACGAAGATGATGGCACTATAATGGACTGGTTGTAACATTTTCTACACTAGAATTGAATTACCCATGGGTATCCATTCTGCTGCACCCAGACATTGTGTACCTTCCAATTCATGCCTTTGACCTTGCAGTGTTTGACGATATTGAGATGAAGTAGAAATGACTGTGATCAGCGCAATGTGAAGGCCCAGAATATAGTGGGATAATATCACAAAGTTTGTTTTCTTCAAAGAAAAATGCTTATACTCAAACTTCCACTCTGGTTAAAATCCCAAGGAATCATCAGTATTTGAATTTTACCGAGCTCATTTTGTTACACAAAAGCAGGCTTGCTTTTCTTGCTTGCTTCTAGTGCACATCATCAGATTTGTTGCTGGTTTGAAAATGTGTAAATGGCATTGTTTTTGTATTTGATTCTAATATTTATATATCTTCTTTTTATTTTAGGAAAGACCATATGGCATAGTTGGCCTGAAGCCCAGAATATACCCAGTAAGTAAAAAAAAAAAAACACAGGCAACTAAAGTGTGTTGCCTTTTCTTCCAATAAAATCATATGCTCTTTCTCATGTGTTGCTCCAAACATATGGAACACTATTCCCAAAAATCTCAGACAAGTTTCGTCCCATTTGCTTTCAGAAACTTGATGAAAGAATGCCTCCTGCAAAATTACCTCATTACAATTTAACTCCTCTCTCTCAAGCTCTACCTTATTATGCCCCCCACCTTGCTCTCCCTTTACCTCTGTAATCGTTCTCCGTGATATACAAGACTAAACCCCCTTTTTAGCACAGGCTAATATATCCTTCTATCAAAGTTACCAAAGCCAATAGGTCTTGCCTTTAGAAGCAGCGTGCTAACCTATAGGCTTTGCCGGTGCCTTTCTTTGTTTATTTGATTGTGCCTGGCAGCTGCAACATGCTGTTAGGCCCTGTGCTTTCTTTTTTATTGTTCTGAAGTGGTTTTCCACAATAATTGAACAGGTAAGTAAAGACGGCCAAAGTGGATGTCAGTGCATTATGATGCATGCATCATGTGATTTTTTTTTTTCCTTCTTTCATGAGACAATCAAAATAGTTTAATTAAAAAGTAGCTGTTGTGTGGTTTCATGTGCACCATGCATGAGTCGTGACTCTCCAGAGCCATTTTGTTGGGGGTTTTCTTTTTCTTTACCATTCCAGCGGGGTTGACAGCAATTTTAGAATAGTAAAAGGAAGGGAACGGGAGTGCAAAACTCTATAGCTTATTGCAACCTCAATGCCGTCAAAAAACATGGTGATATGAGCGTGGGAGTGCCAGGAGGCAATGGATGAGCTGGTGACAGGTATATAGTGTATGGGGGCCCTACGGGTACTAAAACAAATGAATGTCAGTGTGTTTGTGACCTACTTTTTTAGGGTGTTCACATCCGCTAAAGGCTATGAGATCATATCCACTCTGATGGACAACCTTGTTTGAATATGCTGAAAGCTAATTAAATCACAATAGCCAGTAGCTCGAAGGGCCTGCCCAAAAGCTCTTTTCTGTATATGCATCTGTATGTATTTGGCTTTGGTTATGTGGCGTTGGTTCCATGATAACAAAAGCTCTAGTCAGACAGCTACAGCTATTGGTAGTCGAAACCTAAAAATAGGATGTGATATATTGAAACCCACACATTGGCAATGCAGTCCTCTTTTACTTACTAGTGAGGTCTTCTCCATGCCTGTAAGAAAATTGAGTTTCTTTTTTACACCGTGCATTTAGAAATCGATGTAAGGCACTGCTACCCCCCCCCCCCCCCCCCCCCCGAGATTTGAAGACACTAGGGCGTACGAAGAGAAAGGGGGAATTAAAGTGGCATAGAGCTGTAGATGGAGAAGTTATAACATCAGAGAGACTGGCAGGAAGACTGCTACAAATATGGACATATGGGAACAACTTAATAGAAGCAATCGTTGGCAACGCCAGTAAATCTCATTTACTCTGATAGTGGTTGTTTTTTTTTAACTTTCCATTTTAAAATGGCTGTTGGACTTGTTGGAATCGTAAAGGAAAACAACCATAATGGCTGTGAATGCAACGTAATGCATGTGTGCATATAGCAGACATCTTGGAATGGTTTGGACTGTTTTACTTTACCATTCTATCATGGTGGATGCTCATTTTAGAAGGGCCGAAACAAACATACAACTATAAAGTGTGCAGTAGCTCAAAAATGTATGTGACTTGGTTTACCGCTACTCTGCGGAAAGCGCGCCAGGACTGCAAAAGATCTGAAAGGCTCTGGCGGCGCAGATATGCGCCTGAGGAGAAACTGAAGTACAGGGGTGCGATAAAATCTTACCACAGACAGATTGCCGAAGCTAAAAAGATCTACTTCGAGCATAGAATAGACCAGGCTGATAACACGAGCCGGGAACTATTCCGAATTGTGAAGGAATTCACAGAGCCAGTGGCGGCCGCTAGGGTTCACTCCCATACTGAGGAGTGGATCAAGCAGCTTGCTGACTTCTTTGTGGACAAGATCCGTAGGATTCAGGACTCTTTCGATCGGGTGGAATCCCTGGAAGTGGCCGCAGCTGTGGAAAGTGATCTGAAGGTCCTTCCATCCGCTGCAGCCGAGCAGGCACCCACTCTTTCGACGTTCCCCCCGTTATCCTGCGAGTCCTCTCTGGAGCTGCTTTCCCGGTTGAAATCTGGATCCCCCTTGGATGCGTGTCCGGCCAAATGCCTGAGCTCGGTGGCACCAGCTATTAACAACTTGCTGAACCCCTTGCTCAACATGTCTCTGAGTTCTGGAGTGGTCCCTAAAGAATGGAAGCATGCTCTTATTCTCCCGCTCATTAAGAAACCTCTGCTCGACCCTTTACAGTGGGCCAACTATAGACCAATCTCCCTCCTTCCTGCTCTGGCGAAGGTGGCGGAGAAACATGTTCAGCTCACTCTTACCACCTTTATAGAGAATAACAAACTGCTGCATGACTCCCAATCTGGTTTCCGTGCTAATTACAGTACGGAGACAGCTCTTGTGGAGGTGACCGACGCCATCAGGGAAACGCTTGATCTTGGGGGAAAGGCTATGTTGGTCTTGCTGGACCTGTCGGCGGCATTCGACACCGTCCCACACGCCGGCCTCCTCCGAAGACTTCGGGAGGTAGGTCTGCGGGGGACGGTGTTGGACTGGTTTCAATCCTTCTTAACCGACCGTCGGCAGGTGATCTGGGCTCCTCCGTTCTCCGCGGAAATGCCTTCGCTAGAGGTGGGGGTGCCTCAAGGATCCATCCTGAGCCCCACCATATTTAACATTTATGTGGCCCCTTTGGCGAAGGTCGCGGAGGCATTTGGAGCCCGGGTCATTTCATACGCTGACGACACCCAGCTCCTGTTTACCTGCAGGAAGGGAGAGGTTTTTAATGGCGACAGAATCAGAGACTGCCTGAGTGCTGTTTTTGCATGGTTTCAGCACCAGAACCTGAAATGTAACTCGGATAAGTCCGAGTTGCTCTTTTTTGGCTGCGCTGAGGACCCTGGCTGGAAATCGTGGTGGCCTTCCGACATGTTCCCCCCTGAGAAACCATCTGCCCAAGTAAAAAATCTGGGTGTGGTATTTGACGACAGTCTATCTTTTCGTCCCCACATCACGGGCCTGGCGGGGAAATGTTTCGGTATCTTGAAGATGGTGAGGAAATTTCTCCCACTGCTTTCCCTTCAATATCGTAAGAACATCGTGCAAGCACTCGTGGGTTCGCGTTTAGATTACGCTAACGCACTTTTCTCTGGTCTGCCTAAATATCTGGTATCCAGATTACAAGTTGTTCAAAACTCGGCGGCCAGAGCCATTTTTGGCCTTCCACGGAGAGCCAGTGCTTCTCTACTGCGCGGCAGGCTGCATTGGCTGTCTATCCCCAGCAGAATTAGTTTCAAGGTCCTCACGTTGGCGTTTAAAGCCCTCCACTGCATTGGCCCAGCTTACCTCAGGAAGCGGATTGTTTTCTACGTTCCCCGGAGGAGTTTGAGATCTGCTGACCTGGCTAAAGTGGAGGTACCAGTGATCAAACGCGTGCGGATGGGAGGCCGGTCTTTCCAGTTTATGGCGGCCAGGTTGTGGAATGAGCTTCCTCTATCACTCCGCAAGGCTAATAATCTTCTGGCCTTTAGAAAGGAGCTCAAGACGCTCCTTTTCTCCGCCTAACCAGTGGGCCTACAGTGTTTCTGCCGCTGGGTTTTTCTTGGTTGTGTTCAGGACTCTCTGCCAAAGCGCCGGGACACCCGATCTGGGTAGCCGTGCGCTCAAGAAATACAGTTCTAACATAACATAACATAACAGGTGACTAGCCCCATCAGTTCTTTGCAGCTACCACTTCACTCTCCTCCACCCCACTCCACTCTGACCCACCCACCCCACTCTACCCCACCCCACTACAACCTCATTCCACTCTCCCCAATCTACCACATTTATCTCTCCCCAAATCTACCCCACTCCACTCTCCCCAAATCTACCCCACTCCACTCTCCCCAATCTACCCCACTCCACTCTCCCCAATCTACCCCTCTCCACCCCAAAATACTACACCCTCCCATGATCTTCCCCATTTCACCCAAACCGCTCTCCCAAAATCAACTCCTTTCCAACAATCTACCCCACTCCACTTAATACCTCAATCTGCCCAATTCCAATCTAACCCACTCCAGTCTATCTCATTCAACCTCAGCCCAATCTACACAACTCCACTCCAATCTACCACACTCAACTCCAGTCTACTCCTCTCCACCCCAGTCTACCCCCTTCACCCCAGTCTACCCCCTTCACCCCAATCTACACCAGGACACACAAATCCACCCCACTACAATCTACACACACTACCTCATTAAGCCTACCCCACCCAGGTCTACCCCAATCGACATCACTTCATTCTCACCCACACCACTTTAATCTACCCCACTCCTCTCTAATCCAGACTTCCCCACTCCAATCTACCCCATTCCAAACCAATCTATCCAAATCTACTCCACTACAATCTATCCCATTGCAATCTGCCCCACCCCAATCTTCCTTTTCCAATCCTATATGTACCCTAATCCACACTCCCACAGTCTACCCCAATCCACTCCACTCCCCCTAATCTACTCCTCTCCCCAATCCTCTCAATCTACCTGTTAGAACTGGGGGTCTCTAGTTGGCAGAGGTAGGTACCACTGTCCAAAGAGGGACCCTTGGTTCTAGTCCGGGTAAGGAGGAAACCCTCTGAGATAACCCCTGCTCACACCCTTGGTAGCTTGGCACGAGCAGTCAAGGCTTATCAAAGGCAATGTGTAAAGTATTTGTACCAACAGTATAACAGTGAAAACACCACAAACTGACTCCACAACAGTTTAAAAAATAAAGGTATTTAATCTAAACTACACAAGACAAAAACGACAAAATCCAACATATGCAGTTCAAGAATATGGTTTCAAAAGAGTTCTTAAAGTTGCGATAAAATAATCCACAGTTGCGTGAAAAGTTCAGAGTTGCGTCACGTTTAGCCAACAGTACCTTTAAATGCGACAAAGTTCCAAAACAGAAGCTAGTGTGGTGGAAAACAAGCGATGCGTCACTCCTCAGACCTTGGGGAGGCGATGCGAAAACTCTGCTGGGTGTTGCGGTAACTCCGGTCTGTATGGGGAGGGATGCAATACCTTGTATGGATTCCGGTGCGGATGTTCCGTAGGTAAAAAGCTTGCAAAAGCACGATGCGATGATCTTTGGGGCCGCGACGATCTCTGGGGCGTCGATGCGCGGGCCAGTGGTGGTCTTACTCTTGCAGCTCCTCAATGCGATGGCTCTGCGACAACACTTGCAGCGACGTGATGCGGTCCGCAAGCAAGCGGTGCGACTATCTCACCAAGCGACAACAGGCTCTGCGACGATACTCGCAGCGATGGTAATCTTCCCGCACCGGACTGGTGCGTCCCGCAAAAAAAAGGATGCGATGACTCTGGCAGCGGCAACAGGCGCTCTGACGATTTCGGCCTTCGTAGCGGCGGGAATTTCCTCGCCTGACTGGGATGCACTCCGCAAGCGAGCGATGCGACAAAACTTGCAGAAAGTCTTTAAAATCTTGGTTTCCAGATTCCCAACACAGGTACAACTTCCAGAGGCACCACAACTGGCCCAAGCACTCTAGGAAGGACATAACTCTCTCAGCAGAGTTCAGGAAAGCTGGGGGTGAAGTACTTTTGTTCCTGCGATTTCTTAACAGGGAGCCAGCTCTTCTCAGGCCCTTGGAGATTCCATCAAGCGAGGGGACACAGCGCAAAGCAAAGTCCTTCCCTTCTACTTGGCAGCAACTCAACAGCAGGTCAGTCCAGCAGAGCAACAGCAGGACAGTCTTCCTTCAGTTTCAGTTTTCTCCTTGGTGGAGGTTCCTTCTTGATTCCAGGATGATCTAATTTCCTGTAGTCAGGGGTCCTGTACTTATACCCCTTAAAGTCTTTGATCCCCTTGTGCAGGAGGGCTCTGAGCCAGGTCTGAACCAGTTCTGGGTGTTCCTTGAGCACTTTGTTTTACTGGCCTCTCCTTTCCTTTCAGGGAGAGGTGCAGGGTTGTCAGACACCCAGCAGGAGGTGGAGCCAGCATTGTGGAAGACAGGCACAGCCCTATTCAGGCCCAGGTGCTATCCCCTCCCACCACTCAAGATGCAGATATTGAGCCTAGGGCTGACTCAGCCAGCCTCCTGCGGGCTCCCAGCCTCTGTCACTCTCAAACCAGACAGTCAATTCACAATCAGGCCAAGACACACAGAAAGGTCAGCCAAGAGAACAGCAACTTTCTAAAAGTGCTGTTCTCAAACACAGGATTTAAAAATAACCTTTCCTAAAAGATGTGCTATTAAATTCTGAGTTCAGGGATACCAGACTTTTATGTCCTATGGGAAGATATGCTGGTAGCCACTGTAGCCAGCATGATAGTCTATGGGACAAGATAGCCTTACAATAGTGAAAAACGAAAATGGCTGTAATTCACTACCAGAGCATGTCACCTGCACAAGTTCATGCTCTACCTTTCACAAACAGTGCTGCAGGCCCACTAGTAGTTGTTATCACCAGCCCTGGCACACTCAGTGCACTTTACTAGGGACTTCTTGGTGACACAAATATGCCAATCATCATAACAATTTACACAGGGAGCACATGCACTTTGACACTGAACAGCAGTGGCAATGTGCCCAAAGCATCTAAACCAGCAAAAAAGAAATCCAGCACAGCATCAAAAATACAGGAGGTAAAGGCGAAAAGATAGGGGGAAAGAACGCCAAAGATGCCAGATCTAACACTACTTAACTCCAATCAATTCCACTCCACTTTGTTTACCCCACTCCACTCTACCCTCTTCGCTCCAATCTACCCCACTCTAATCTACCCCATTCTATCACACTCCACTTCACTCCAACCCAGTCTCCGTCAATCCACTCCACTCAATCCACCCACTGCACTCTAATCTACCCCACTCCGTCCCCAATGTACCCGATCCCACTCTACCTCTCTACCCTACCCCGCTTCAATCTACTCCACTCTAATCTACCAAACTCCACTTCACTCTAACCCACTCCACCCCAGTCTCTGTCAATCCACCCACCCCATTCCAATCTACACAACTCCGTCCTCTTCAACCCACTGTAGTCTATCCCACCCCACTTCAATCTATCCCCTGCTTCAGTGTACTCCACTCTAATTTACCCCAATCTACTCCACTCTACTCTGCCCCACTCTACTATACCCTAGTCTACTCTATCCCGGTCTACTTCTATACCCCACCCATTAACTTTTAGGCAAGCTGAACCGCAGGAGCACTGGTGTACAACCTGGCTAAAACACATTTCCAAAGCCAATAGCTCCTGCATAAGCAAGACCTTCATGGCTTTGCCAATGCTTATTTTTTAAGGATTAAAAATGAAACACAATAAGGTTATTCTAATCACTCCATTGAATATTGATATGAAGGCCCTGTAAAGTCAGTGGCCATGAATGTATACTCACGAAGATGATTTGCACATGTACAAGCTTTATTCGAGATAAATTCTCATAAAAGCACAGAATAAAATTGAACATGACAATAAAAAACATAACAATTGGCAAATACAAGTTCATGTAACATTTGTGCAAGCTCATACAATACCTCTAAAAAAGATTTACATTTATGTCACAATAAATTTGAATATTATAAAACAGTCTAAAAAACATGTTTAAGAGGACCCACACAGATATTGCCGCCTAATTGCCCAGGCCCACCCCAAATATTTGGCCACCCCAATAACTATAGGCTCTTGGGTTGAAGTGCACAAAATTCTCAGTGCCACAGCACTATCGCGTGTCCCGAGGTTCTTGCATACAGGTGTAAGCCATACCCTCCTGGGTGAAGAATAGGCTTTGCAAGCAAATAAAAAATGGCCTAGACTTTCCTCAGCTGTTTCACATGCCGGGCATAGCGTGTTGGTCGACCTTTGCCACCCAGCGGTTAGTTTTTTTAGGGGAATTGAGCCAGATCTAACCTGGAAGAACAGCTTCCTAGACAGTGGGACCGTAATGGTATCCCAGTAGTCTTCCAGAATAGGATGGATTTTAGTCTCCAAGAAGCGACCCGCCATAGAATCCGACCTTACACCTCTCATCAGATTACTGTCCACCCAGTCCCAATATTGTAATTTAAGTGCTTCCTTGCTAGGGAAGACCTCCCCAAGAGGATTGGTCCACAGATTGGAAAACCCAAGATTAAATAGCATGGACCTTAAGTTTTTTGACCACTTTATCTTGTGGAAGTTGTCTTCCCTGATTATTGAGAGGAATCCCTCCGCATATTGCCGAATCTCCGGAGTTGTCCATAGACGTCTCCAGTAGAGAACAGGGCGCAACCTCGCTCTATCTCCAATGGGACGTCTACCCAACTCAAGGAACAATGGCAATAAGGGGGTACTTTGTGGGAGTCCTGCAATCCCTCTGAGAAACTTATTCTCAGATATCTGTAAAGTCGAGAGATTGTCCCAGGCCCATAACTCTGCACCGTATAAGGTCGCGCCTAAGACCTTCGCGTCATATACCATAAGAGCGGGTTTGATCGGTTTCGTCTTGGATTTGCGATGCTCCCCCCGCAATGCTCCTGATAGTTGTTGGTGTTTCAAGGCCGCTTTTTCCAAGTGATGTGACCAACCGGAGCCCTCTGCTATCTGTACCCCTAAATATACAAACTCTTTAACAGTCTCTAACTTACTATTATTCAGGGATACCTTAGGATAAATTTTTCGGCGAGGGGTAAAAGCCGTTAGTTTCGTTTTCCCCACGTTTACTTCCAGGCCATGCTCATTGCAGAAAGAATCAAATATATTTAGTGCCCGTTGTAACCCCGCAGGAGTTTTTGAAATAATCAGGGTGTCGTCAGCGAACATCAGGATGGGGACCCTGGTGTCCGCTAACGATGGAGCGTCTATGCATGCTTTCAACATTTGGTCAACAATCCCATTGATAAATAATGAAAACAGTAAGGGTGCCATGGCGCAGCCTTGTCGGACCCCCCTTTCCACTGGGAAGTCCATAGTTGACTCACCAGTCCCACCCCACTGTACTCTTGCAAAGTTAGATTCATGCAAGCGCATGATCAAGGTAAGAAGTTCAGGGGGAATCCCCAATTTTTGCAGGACCTGCCATAACTTAAACCTGGGGACCAAATCAAACGCCGCCCGTAGGTCGACAAATGCGACGTACAGGCAGCCCTTACTAAGCAAGACCGTCTTCCACCGTAGTATAGTAAAGCGGAAGACCTGGTCAATAGTGCTGGTCGCTCGCCTGAATCCTGCTTGAAATGGTGAGAGAGCATTGTTGTCTTCCACCCAGTCCATGAGTTGATTCGTAACCATCCTCCCCATTACTTTTTGCACGGTTGCTATCAAACTTATGGGCCTGTAATTCGCAGGGAGTGAATGGTCTCCCTTTTTATGAATGGGAATAATAATTGCTCCCTTCCATAACTCAGGAACCACCCCCCCCTTGGCTAGGGCATTTCCTAACAAAAAGATATATTTCGCCCACCTCTTCGTGTCATGTTTAAAAATATCAGAGGGAATCCCGTCTAACCCTGGCGCTCTCCCACATTTTACCGAACTAATAGCATTCTCAACTTCTTTGTGGGTGAACAAATTGTCAGTCGCAAAAACTGGCATTATGCCCTCCCCTGCCCCGGGTTGCATAACTTCAGAGTACTGTGGTCTGAAGTAATCAACCCAGGCTTCTTCGGCTACGTTGTTATCAGGTCTTGCGGGGCAACCTCCTCTGCCCCACTTGATAATTTTCCAGAACAGCCTGGAATCCTTGCTATTAGAAGCCCCTTTTAGCTCAGCCCAGTGGTCTTCGTCCCATTTCCTCTTTGCCTGAGAGATAGCTAATTTGTACGCTTTCCTTGCCGCTCTGATTGCAGCATTATCCCTATTTCTGATAGCTTGGCCTAGGTGCAGTCGTGCGGATTTACACTGGCAATTATACCATCTATCAACGTCCAACTTTTTCTTCCCTTTGTTGGTCTTGGTCAGAAAACATGGTTTTAGGAGGGAAATAGTTTATTGTGGATGTCTGTGATGTCCCTAGCCCCTGGGATTATTGAATCTACCACCTCCATGGCAGAGATTGCATTATCCACCGCTAGATTAATATAGGTCATTGTTTCATTGTTTGCCAGTACCTTTGGCCATTTTAGCCTACGTCCATCATTAGTCATAACTGGGGTCTGGATGTTCCCAGAATGCAAATTTTCAGGTCCAGCATTCCACCACCTATGGGTCACACAGAGGGGATTGTGGTCACTTTCAATTTTAGGATTAATTGCCATGTCAATAACCCCCTGCCACAGTTGGAGACTACATATTACATAATCAATCCTGCTCCTACTAGTGCTATTGTCAAAAGTACAGCCACCCTCTTTATCCCCTGGGGTTCTCCCGTTCAGGGCCCTTAAACCATGCTCCATACAAATAGCATTTATTAACAAGATATCCTTTGTCCACCTTGTAATAGAATTTAAAGTTAAAAGCGGTACTCCCCAAAGATTATCCTCTTCCCTCCCTAAGGGGTCATTTGTACAGTCAAGGGGTTCAAAGGTCCTGTTAAGATCCCCGGCTACTATTACCCTGTTATCTTGCGACTTGGTTTCTAAAGCAGCAGACAACGCCTCTAGAGTGGAGAAGTTGCTTGAATTACTTCCTCTTGCATAAATATTATACAAGTCAATTGAAACCCCCTTTACTGGTGAAATTCTTAACAGTTGCAGGTCACCAATTCCCAAATCCAATATTTTAACAGAGATGCACAGGTTCTGCCTTATCCAGACAGTAAGACCTCCCATGGGTCGACCTCTTCCGCCTTTGGTGGCTGGTATAGAAAAGTTTAAATAGCCACGGAAAAAGACGGGTTCACAGGCCCAAGTTTCTTGAAAACAACATACGTCGAACCCATTGATGAATTCTACCCAGGATGGTGAGGCTAGTTTACTACCCAACCCAGCAACATTCCAGGATAGGAACATACCAGAACTACCCACAATCCCACCAGAATTGCTACTTTTGATACTTGATTGGGGGGCCATTAGATTTTCAACAGTATTGGCAATGTTCACACAAAAGGCATTGGCTGTTGGTATATTTGATTCCCCAACACTGGCATTTGTATTTACCATCCCGTCACCTCCTGCCACAATGAAACTCCCATTCCCAGTTTCCTCAACAAATGTGTTTGTATCCACGATATCATCGTAGTCGTCACAACTCCCTATGGATTTGTTGGTACATCTTCCAATACAACTGTAGGAGTCATACACAGTTTGTCAACAACCCCAGCTCTGGTCCTGCCATCCGACAGGAGGATTATAATTCGTACATGCAGTATAATAATGGAACAGTGGAGGGGGAGCTGTTATAGGGATGGTATGCAAAGGTAGAATGGGTTCATTGAGCAGGCTAGTCAATACACTGGTAGGGCGAGGGTAGAAAAAAGTCAGATCGACAATTCCAATGCCTCCCTTAGATGTACCCCATCCCTGCCTAGTTATCCATCCAGCCACCCTTGGGTCTTGAAAATTCACCACAATACAATCCCCTCCCAGACTTTTAGTTGTGTACCCTAACCAATCTATTCTTCTAACCCCTATGATTAGCTCATCAACGTCTCCGGGAAGGGGACGATTCTCCCTTAACCAGTGCATGATCTTATTTTTAAGCATCTGGAAGGTTTCTCTCTGTCCTTCAGATAAAGGTGGAACATTTATGAGAACAGCTACGTAGGGGAAAGAGTCTGGAGTAAGGTTCATTGGGGGTTTCCTGTGCGGTGGCTTTATCAAGGGTGGAGGGATCGGTTTGGGAACTGAAAAAACAGGGCGGGGTACAGGTTTGTTTAATATCGACTGGTTGTTAGTAGGTTGGGCCGGTGCTATGATTTTGCCCGTTGATGAACATGCATTAACCCCTGGCCCTACTACTGGATTACTTGGAACCACCTGGGTGTTTGTTGATTGTGTAGGTACGATAGTTTTACCCACTGTGGAACATGCCTTAGCCCCTGACCCTGCTGTAGAAGGAGGGACTGGTATTATTGTTGGTTGGAGCACCACAGACTGGGCAGAGTTCGCAGTAGTTTGGGTAATCCCTAGGTGTACCAATTCAGTCGGATTGGAGGTTCTATTTAAAGGTGCACTACCAGACTTAGATGGTACTTGGGGGTTTGTTTGTGGTTTTTTTCCCTTATCTTGTGTTATAATGTTGGTATTGCCCTGCTGCTTGGCACTTACGTCCATCCTAGCGGTCGTTTTTATCAATGATTTTGTGGAAAAAAAGTTGTCTAGCGTTGCCTGCTCAAAGTGGTCTAGGCGGTCAGAAAGCTTAGCAATTCTATCCTCTATTGGGGAAAGAATTGTTCTCAGCAGCTTTTCCAACTCCGGGATCAGGTTTGAAAGCGGTGAAAGCTTATCCTCAGTTGTGGGGCCTGGCTCAGAATCATTGTCCCTAGCTGGTACAGGACTAGCCAATGAAACAGCATTCCCATTTGTTACGCTTTCAGTGCTACAACTTGCTTCAATGATAACCCCTCTAGTACACATAGATTTATGTAGTTTCCTATGCTTTTGAGGGGGTTTCACAACAAGTTTACATTTTCTCGGTGCAGTAGGTCTTTTACGCTTAGAACCATGCTTAAATTGACCCTGGACAGCCTGGGCACCTGAACCAAGGAGCGGCGTAGTGTTAATAACATTCCTACCGGGTGAGACCAAGTCAGTAACATTGTCTTTGTCCACAACATTTGCGGATACCTCAAATTGCTCGTTTACAGATGGGAGGTTTACCGAGGATAATGGTGTTACCAAAGTGGGATATGTTTGGATTGAATGCTTATCTGGAATGTTTTTCAGTAGTTCAATCGAAAGTCTGCGCTCAGCGCGCTTCTCAGCCAGTGTTATTTCTTTGTCTATGGATAAAGATGAACGATTGAAGAAAAACTTATCCAATGGTCCAATTGCCAAAGGGCCAGACTCAACAGGAGGAATTGGCGGAGTGATACTACTAGTGGAGGCAGACATAGCGCCAATATACACCAACAGAAGTACAGTGGTTGAATGTCACTTACTTAGTGGTATGCCGTCGACCAAATATCAGGGGGGTGGCCCAGCCCAGCCTCCTTCGGCCCCGGACGGCCACAGACTGTCCCGCCCTTGTCCCGGGCATCTCCCGGTCGCTCCCGCGCAGCGGTGGAGCAAGCGTTGTTTTTATGAGAGTGGAATTGGTGAAGGGGCGGGGCTTGCAGGGAGAGCGGCCCAGGTGTTTGCTGGCGGGCTATCAGGGACTCCTGGGATATCGAGTCCCTGACTACACTGCTCGCAGCCCTGCAAGACTTACCAGCGCCCTTAGCTCCTACACAGTCTGTCTTCAATGCTCCTCAGGGCCAAACGGCGAAGCGGGACCCGCGGAGCGGGTCCGGCAAGAAGTTGACACAATCCACAAAGAAAGCGCTGCCACACCACAACGGACAGCAGGTAAAGCGACTGTTGGGTCCCACAGAGGCGGTGCAAGCAAGGTCTTTTGAGTTCGTGAGTGAGGGGGCGGGGCTTGCAGGGAGAGCGGCCCAGGTGTTTGCTGGCGGGCTATCAGGGACTCCTGGGATATCGAGTCCCTGACTACACTGCTCGCAGCCCTGCAAGACTTACCAGCGCCCTTAGCTCCTACACAGTCTGACTTCAATGCTCCTCAGGGCCAAACGGCGAAGCGGGACCCACGGAGCGGGTCCGGCAAGAAGTTGACACAATCCACAAAGAAAGCGCTGCCACACCACAACGGACAGCAGGTAAAGCGACTGTTGGGTCCCACAGAGGCGGTGCAAGCAAGGTCTTTTGAGTTCGTGAGTGAGGGGGCGGGGCTTGCAGGGAGAGCGGCCCAGGTGTTTGCTGGCGGGCTATCAGGGACTCCTGGGATATCGAGTCCCTGACTACACTGCTCGCAGCCCTGCAAGACTTACCAGCGCCCTTAGCTCCTACACAATCTGTCTTCAATGCTCCTCAGGGCCAAACGGCAAAGCGGGACCCGCGGAGCGGGTCCGGCAAGAAGTTGACACAATCCACAAAGAAAGCGCTGCCACACCACAACGGACAGCAGGTAAAGCGACTGTTGGGTCGCACATGATTTTTCTACGGCCTTAAGCCTCAGACTCCAAAATCGTCAACAGTGGTGCATCCAATCGGAGAGACAATTCTCACTCACTTTGCCACACATTTCAGTATTGGAAACAACCGAGTTTCGAAAAGCTCTAATGTATAACAGAAAATATCCCAAACAAATACATGTTTGTAAACAGTACAAAAAATGCATCTATTTCAGGAAACACGTTTGCAATCACTGATTCTCCTGCCAGTAAATATGGTGTGATGTAACCATTTTCATAATGAGAATGAAAAAAATGGAATCTGAATCAGACTTTTTTCCATTTCTCTTCTTTTGTTCCTTGATATATCTAACATAAATATTAAAAAACATGTAATCTAGAAATTAAATGGAGTTTAGTTTAGTGGCCTAGCTTTGTGTGTTCTCATTAACGAGTGACCCTACAATTTATCTGTGGATGTATGATGTGTTTTCTGTTTGTTTTTGTTTATAGGGCGATACTGTGATTGAAACAGGGGAAGTCATTCCACCAATGAAAGAAGACGACCATGGACATCATTAGACCAGCCCTGGAACTGTTATTTCACATACCTACTGAATCTCTGTACTGACTAGAAAACCGCTATTTATCATTAAAGACAACTTTGCGAAAAATGTGTATTTTTTTGTAAATTCAGTGTTTTCTTTGCACGTTTTTCAAGCTATCTAAACTTGACATCTCATAGGCCTTCACTTCTGCTACAGAAATCTACCACATAGATGGCAGGGATCCAACTAAACAGTTTATATTGGAAGGATGCGTTAACTGTGATGATATAACAAACTTACAAATTGAGACGAAGTTAAGACGAACATAAATTGAAACAAGCTTTGGTATAAGCCGATAGTACTCCCCAGTGAAACCTATTGGGGTTGTCATAGTTTTTTCCCCGATTTCGACTGACCTCGACATAAGCGTATCCATGGTGGTTGTTTGGTGGGAAAAGTATTGGCAAAGCCAGTAAACTTTACTGAGACTTGTTGACTTTGCCAATGTTTGGTCTTTATTGGGATGTGGCGGTGCAGCCTCCTACACTCTCCACCTGTCATGCCTGTGGGAACATTCACAAACTGCTGCTCATTGACGTCTGCACTGTATAGGTAACAGTTTGGCTCACTCGGAAGGTCGACTCCTGCCCCCACACACTCCAGTGCTGAAGGAAACATTATGTCCCATCCTTTCAAATCTATATACATGCGGTGGCGGCTATCTTGGAATGATTAAAGAAACATTTTAAATTTGCTATCCTCTGATGCAGTATTGGGTGGTCTCACAGTGTTAGTGGACTGGGGTGGAAGCTGGTGTGGCAGGAGTTGATGGGAGGTTTTAATAACAGGTAGAATTGGAGGAAGAGAAAATAATCCCTCAGAGGTGCTGCAGTGCAATGTTTGACATTCGCACTATGAGGATACGTCGCATCCAGTCAAAACAAAGTAAGAACAAAAATGCTGTTGTTTCGGAAAAATGGATGTTTAGTAAGGCAAACCATTGAATAAAGAGCATATAAAGAAGAAAACCATACAGTTATGCGTAGGGGGCTGGCTCAAGTCCACTGTATGTATGGTATTGTTCACAATAGGCTTTTCAAAACCGATCGCTAAAGCTGTATGGAGGCAAGACCAAAAACAAAGATTAAAGCGAATGGAAGAAAAATAGCCCACCATTTAGTTTATCACTCTTTCATTTAAATTACTAGCTGGAGGGATGTGTTTACTGTATATATAGATAATGCTTCCCTGACTTGACTTGCCCAGAATAAAGATAATGATTGGAGTATACTCTGATGGTTCTTTAAGCTACAACTCTATAATTTCTAGGTAAAACATAGGAAAAGACCAACAAAATGTGGAAGGAGTTACCTAGCCAGTGAAGTAGACCTCACTATGGCCCCACAAACATTGGTATCGGCGCAAAGCTGCAAGAGTAGAAATGGAGAAAAGGTCAGGAAAAGAGCAATGTATACTTTTCAAAGAGAAGTACATGTGAACAGAAAGCCTTTGAGTCTCTTTAAAGTTTCTTTTAATCCATTATCAGCATTTCAATTTATGCATTTCTCTAAAAAGAAGTAGCCAACGCGTTTCGTTCCAATTGGCAAACTGCCAGGAGAACTTCTTCAGGGCTGCAAATAAAGTAACACAAAACATATAAGACACACACAAGCATAACACTTTGACAGACTACATAAATACAATCTATTACAATTTAATACACCAACAAAACACATAATTACAAAAAATTATACATAGAAATTATCACAAACAAAACTTAATGATGTCACAGACAAACCACATATTTGAACACTTAAATTAAGATTATTTTTGTGTATAGGTTATTACACATTTGAGATATTGGGGACACTAAAACAAACATTATTTCACCATCTAGTCGTATTCACTGTCTCCAATGTCACACTTCTAGTTATTACCTCATTTTCTAGATTAAATCTTAGTAATATAGTGTCAGATCCCTGCGCACAGAGACTAATTATTCAGCCGGAACGGAGCATGAGCAGCAGGTTTAAATTGAATATTGTTTGGAAAGTATATAGTGCAAGGGAGCAACAGAAAGAGGCTGAAGGGGAAAGAAAAACAAATTATAGTTCTCACCTTTAAGAATTTGCCTAATTTATAATGGCAATGGTCGCTTACAATCCTGTTTTGATAATGTCAATGTTGATCGAGAGAAGCAAGGTCTAAAAACGAATAATATGATACCATTATTTAATATACATATGATAAAATTCATAAGCCAACATCGCTAAAAAAATAGGTGAGAGAGATTTAACTGAACATGTCACATTTACTTTCATAAACCAACCGTGCTCTTAAAAATAGGTGAAGCGGGCTTTGTTAGACATCTCAGGTCTAACTCATAATGAGCCTAAAAATAAGCATACTTATCATAAATTTCATAAGCCAACAGTACTTTAAGAAAAGGTGAGGGGCACTCAATTGAACATCTCATATTAAATTTCATGTGCCAACAGTACTCTTAAATACAGCGAAGGGAACTAAACATTTCATACGTAAATCTTCAGTCCAAAAATAAGCTTACCAAATTACAAGATCCGTTCAGCATAACAATAGGATCAAAACAACAAAGTCGTGTCAGTGGGATGGCACCCCTAATCGTTATTAGAATATTGCAATGTTGGGAGCTCCATTGCAGACAATGGAGTGCTAACTGCTTCTACGGGCCGGTAAAAGGCCGCAGAGCAACATTCCAAAGTTCTACAAAGGCTTTTTGAAGCTCGAGGGGATTTATATCCCCTCAAGCTTCGAGAACCCTTTGTTTAATTTGTTAGAACATTCTGCCCTATAGTGGCAGAATGTTCTAATAGCCTTGTAGCCCTTCGTAGCAGGGCTATACCGGCAAGTAAAGTCCCGCTGTCTCGTTAAAGTCCCTCGCCTTCGGCTCAGGCCTCGATTCAGCGGGCCTTTAATAGCCGGTATAACCCGCTACGGCGGCATATAAGGCTATATTAAATCGCGTCCAATGCGCAACGCCTACAGTAATAAACATAAAACAGATGAGCAATCGTATATTCACTACGCTAATCGTAAAACAATCTCCTAATTCAATAAGTAAATTTCTTTATGGCTATTCCCAATTAGCTCTAACCAAAACATAGTTTATACAGTTTTAACCAGTTGTAATAACGAACCCATTGATTGCCCAATTATAAAACCATACATCAAATCCACAATTCCATTCCCGATTTGTAAAACTCATATCTTAATGGATCATGGGTCCGTTTATTTCTTCTAAGAACAACCAGCTCTCATTCACACGAAAAGGGAGGACATATGCCCCTTTACTCCCGACCTGTATAGGCAATTCCATTCCCTACTCGTACAGCGTATATGCCAAGGGATTATGGGTCCGTTAGTTTTTCTTTAAAACTGCCAGTTCTTAGTTATAAAAAGAACGGAGGACACACATACCTTTTATTCCCAACCAGAAACTTACTTAACTCACTTAACTCGATCAGGAGTAATATATAGCATTTATATTTGAGACATAAAGATATCCTTCAGTCATAGCGGGCCACTTTACAGGAGCGACACAAACTTATTTAAAACAACATTCCTAAAATCACCCGGAAACAAACCAGCATAGCCCCTCTACATCTCCAAGTTAAAACATACCTTGATAAGCGAGCCGCGGAGTTACGCCGTGCGACGTCCAACATCAAGTGCGCGATTTGTGTAAAAATTAATTTAGCGATCTCTATATATCCTCTTAATTGGGACTAAATAGCAACACCTGTCCAACTATTAGCTGTTGTGTCTGAATGTCTAACAGAAATCGCATCACTGTCAGCGCCATATTGGAAGTAGGAGTTGTGGCTACCAGTATTACAATGCAGCTCTGTACGCCGCATTTAGGGGAGCACATAAACAGCAACGCCATATGGAAAGAGAAAGGAATGTCCTTATAACTTCAAATAATCCCTGTACACATATAGAGGGCTCTTGTATATAACTCCAATTATAGAGCTAAAACTCACTCGATCTCTGCTTAAGTATTTAAAACTACGTCCGCAATAATATCGATATTTAATAGCAATTTAACAATATGGCTTAACCCACGCCTTGTTCCAAGTACTTTTAAAACTACAATATCCGGTATCTCTAAATGTCCAACAGAAATCGCATCACTGTCAGCGCCATATTGGAGGTAGGAGTTGTAGCTACCAGTATTATAATGCAGCTCTATACGTCTCATTTAGGAGACCACATAAACAGCAACACCATATTACAAGAGGAAAGTAAAGTCCTTGTAACTTCTAATACTCCCTGTACACCTATAAGGAGCTGTTAAATTCAACCGCAATTCTAGAACTACAACTCACTTGATCTCGGCGTATGTAATTAAAAGGACGTCAGCAATAAGATAGATCTTTAATAACAATTTACCAATAAGGTTTAACCCTCACCTTGTTTCAAGTACTTTTAAAATTACAATACCCAGCTTCCTTTCTTTGCGAAATCGTAACCTCTTCTTTGTTTGCCCATATCGTTCAATGATTTACAAAAAGGGGGTGGTGATGAACAGAGTGTCTGAGTTAAACAGACCACTCTTACCCAGTCCAAAGATCAGGGCTTGATCCATCACCGTTATTTATCTCACTGCCCCATCCCAGCTCAGAACCTGGCTATATGCAAATCAGTCTGTCCCTGGCCCAGTGCATCATGGGAACAGGGCAGACTAAACTACCAAGCCAATTCTTCACCAGAAAGGAGACAAGCTACCGGGGACCGGTTTCTGGCATTTCAGCCTTCTTCGGCCCGGCTTGCTTGAATCCTGATGGAGCAGTGAGAAAGGGACTCATGTCTGAGTATACCCTGCCACACCTATAGTGGCCAAAAACGATTTACAAAAAGGGGGTGGTGATGAACAGAGTGTCTGAGTTAAACAGACCACTCTTACCCAGTCCAAAGATCAGGGCTTGATCCATCACCGTTATTTATCTCACTGCCCCATCCCAGCTCAGAACCTGGCTATATGCAAATCAGTCTGTCCCTGGCCCAGTGCATCATGGGAACAGGGCAGACTAAACTACCAAGCCAATTCTTCACCAGAAAGGAGACAAGCTACCGGGGACCGGTTTCTGGCATTTCAGCCTTCTTCGGCCCGGCTTGCTTGAATCCTGATGGAGCAGTGAGAAAGGGACTCATGTCTGAGTATACCCTGCCACACCTATAGTGGCCAAAAACGATTTACAAAAAGGGGGTGGTGATGAACAGAGTGTCTGAGTTAAACAGACCACTCTTACCCAGTCCAAAGATCAGGGCTTGATCCATCACCGTTATTTATCTCACTGCCCCATCCCAGCTCAGAACCTGGCTATATGCAAATCAGTCTGTCCCTGGCCCAGTGCATCATGGGAACAGGGCAGACTAAACTACCAAGACAATTCTTCACCAGAAAGGAGACAAGCTACCGGGGACCGGTTTCTGGCATTTCAGCCTTCTTCGGCCCGGCTTGCTTGAATCCTGATGGAGCAGTGAGAAAGGGACTCATGTCTGAGTATACCCTGCCACACCTATAGTGGCCAAAAACGATTTACAAAAAGGGGGTGGTGATGAACAGAGTGTCTGAGTTAAACAGACCACTCTTACCCAGTCCAAAGATCAGGGCTTGATCCATCACCGTTATTTATCTCACTGCCCCATCCCAGCTCAGAACCTGGCTATATGCAAATCAGTCTGTCCCTGGCCCAGTGCATCATGGGAACAGGGCAGACTAAACTACCAAGCCAATTCTTCACCAGAAAAGAGACAAGCTACCGGGGACCGGTTTCTGGCATTTCAGCCTTCTTCGGCCCGGCTTGCTTGAATCCTGATGGAGCAGTGAGAAAGGGACTCATGTCTGAGTATACCCTGCCACACCTATAGTGGCCAAAAACGATTTACAGGGAGCTTGTTTCCTTCCCAGTGTAAGAATTGGCTTTTGTAGTTTGGTTTGCCCTGTTCCCATCATGCACTGGGACAGGAACAGACTAATTTGCATACAGCCAGGTTCTGAAACTGGGATGGTGCAGTGAGCTAAAAAACGGTGTTGGATCTAGCCCTGATCTCTTGACGGGGTGAGAGCTTTCTGCTTAATTCAGAGACTCTGTCCCTCACCACCCCTTGTTGTAAATATTTTTGTCCACCCTAAGCGTGGAAGGGTATTCTCAGATGTGAGACCCTTGCTCATTGCACCATCAGGATTCAAGCAAACCGGGTCGAAGACGGCTGTAATGCCAGAAACCGGTCCCCGGGAGCTTGTTTCCTTCCCAGTGTAAGAATTGGCTTTTGTAGTTTGGTTTGCCCTGTTCCCATCATGCACTGGGACAGGAACAGACTAATTTGCATACAGCCAGGTTCTGAAACTGGGATGGTGCAGTGAGCTAAAAAACGGTGTTGGATCTAGCCCTGATCTCTTGACGGGGTGAGAGCTTTCTGCTTAATTCAGAGACTCGGTCCCTCACCACCCCTTGTTGTAAATATTTTTGTCCACCCTAAGCGTGGAAGGGTATTCTCAGATGTGAGACCCTTGCCCATTGCACCATCAGGATTCAAGCAAACCGGGCCGAAGACGGCTGTAATGCCAGAAACCGGTCCCCGGGAGCTTGTTTCCTTCCCAGTGTAAGAATTGGCTTTTGTAGTTTGGTTTGCCCTGTTCCCATCATGCACTGGGACAGGAACAGACTAATTTGCATACAGCCAGGTTCTGAAACTGGGATGGTGCAGTGAGCTAAAAAACGGTGTTGGATCTAGCCCTGATCTCTTGACTGGGTGAGAGCTTTCTGCTTAATTCAGAGACTCTGTCCCTCACCACCCCTTGTTGTAAATATTTTTGTCCACCCTAAGCGTGGAAGGGTATTCTCAGATGTGAGACCCTTGCTCATTGCACCATCAGGATTCAAGCAAACCGGGCCGAAGACGGCTGTAATGCCAGAAACCGGTCCCCGGGAGCTTGTTTCCTTCCCAGTGTAAGAATTGGCTTTTGTAGTTTGGTTTGCCCTGTTCCCATCATGCACTGGGACAGGAACAGACTAATTTGCATACAGCCAGGTTCTGAAACTGGAATGGTGCAGTGAGCTAAAAAACGGTGTTGGATCTAGCCCTGATCTCTTGACGGGGTGAGAGCTTTCTGCTTAATTCAGAGACTCTGTCCCTCACCACCCCTTGTTGTAAATATTTTTGTCCACCCTAAGCGTGGAAGGGTATTCTCAGATGTGAGACCCTTGCCCATTGCACCATCAGGATTCAAGCAAACCGGGCCGAAGACGGCTGTAATGCCAGAAACCGGTCCCCGGGAGCTTGTTTCCTTCCCAGTGTAAGAATTGGCTTTTGTAGTTTGGTTTGCCCTGTTCCCATCATGCACTGGGACAGGAACAGACTAATTTGCATACAGCCAGGTTCTGAAACTGGGATGGTGCAGTGAGCTAAAAAACGGTGTTGGATCTAGCCCTGATCTCTTGACGGGGTGAGAGCTTTCTGCTTAATTCAGAGACTCTGTCCCTCACCACCCCTTGTTGTAAATATTTTTGTCCACCCTAAGCGTGGAAGGGTATTCTCAGATGTGAGACCCTTGCTCATTGCACCATCAGGATTCAAGCAAACTGGGCCGAAGATGGCTGTAATGCCAGAAACCGGTCCCCGGGAGCTTGTTTCCTTCCCAGTGTAAGAATTGGCTTTTGTAGTTTGGTTTGCCCTGTTCCCATCATGCACTGGGACAGGAACAGACTAATTTGCATACAGCCAGGTTCTGAAACTGGGATGGTGCAGTGAGCTAAAAAACGGTGTTGGATCTAGCCCTGATCTCTTGACGGGGTGAGAGCTTTCTGCTTAATTCAGAGACTCTGTCCCTCACCACCCCTTGTTGTAAATATTTTTGTCCACCCTAAGCGTGGAAGGGTATTCTCAGATGTGAGACCCTTGCTCATTGCACCATCAGGATTCAAGCAAACCGGGCCGAAGACGGCTGTAATGCCAGAAACCGGTCCCCGGGAGCTTGTTTCCTTCCCAGTGTAAGAATTGGCTTTTGTAGTTTGGTTTGCCCTGTTCCCATCATGCACTGGGACAGGAACAGACTAATTTGCATACAGCCAGGTTCTGAAACTGGGATGGTGCAGTGAGCTAAAAAACGGTGTTGGATCTAGCCCTGATCTCTTGACGGGGTGAGAGCTTTCTGCTTAATTCAGAGACTCTGTCCCTCACCACCCCTTGTTGTAAATACATATCGTTCAATGAGCGCCATATTGGAAGAGTCCAAAATCTCATATTCATCATGTGGAATGCCAAGCAAATTAACATGATTCAAAAAAGAGGGGATATATATCTTATGTCCATAGATACTTATTCTTTACAGGTACAATCAATGCCCTGTGACGGACACACAGAATTAGTCTCCTAGTTGCAGAGGTTCACCGCAACTATACTTCGTGACTCGTAACGACCAAAAATTATGATGCTTATGAGTATCTAAGTCAATTTTGGTCCAAGCTTTTTAGTTCTATGCTAAAAAAAAAAAAACATCCATTAGGATTTGAAAGTAGGCCTGGGCGGTAAATTTCGTTCCGCTCGCGGAATTTGGGTAATTTCGCGGAGAACGTGAAATTGCCCAAAATTCTGCATTCCGCGACTTCGTGAAATTTTTTGCTTGTTCCCGGTCTCAAATGCTTGTTTGCGAGATATTTCCCCCCGAGCATGCAAACAGCGATTGTGGACAGTAAAAAAGCATCGCGAACAAGCAATTCCGTGCGTTCGCGGAATTTCTGTTCGCAGAGATTTTTTCCCGTTTCGCGGAGATTTGCGTAACGCGATTAAGTAAATTCCACCCACCCCTATTTGAGAGTCACTGATGGTCATACAGAGATGCATCTAGTCCATGCTCACCCCTACATGACAAGTGCCATCAGCCAAACTACAGCAACAGCAATAAAGTATTTCTCCAGTGGATTACTACGAACATAAAGACCGAATCAGAGGTTACGAAAATTAAGGTATTTCACCAGTTGATTATTCCGAACAGAAGGACAGAATCCGAGAATAAGAAATGTGAATGCTCAACAGGACAAAAGAACTGTAACAGAGAATAAGAAAATATGTACTTCACAGGATAAGAGAACTGAATCGGCATACGTAATATTAACTACCAGTCAACATTACTTTGTGGACCCTGGGCTTCTGTGTGGTGATGCTCGGCCCCTGAACTGATGCCGACCCATTGGATTAGCTCACCCTCCCAGACCAAGCTACTAGCCAGATCAGAACCTGCCACGGGACCACTGACACTGCCAGCATGGGTAAACCAAGGAGCAAGCCAACGGGCATACTACCGGAGATGAGAAAGCCCTCCTGCTCCCAACAGAGGAGGTGGAGAGTTGAGACGCCCCAGATACCTCCATGTACTCCTATCTTGATATAGATCTTGCTACTATAGCGGACACGAAGTTCACCCTTCAACAAGATATCTGTGCATTGTAAGTGGGCCAAGCCCTATTGCAGACAGAACCCTGCAAGCTGGCTGAACAAATTAAAGGCATTGTGAACTCTAGTCTGGAGCTACAACCTGAACAGAAGACCCTGTCCCACAAAGTAGAAGACCTCTCAGGAAGGGTGCGCATACTAGAAGAGAGGGCTGCAGATATGGAGGGTCATAACTGCCACAACAATAGTGGTGAGGGAGCGGAAGGGACTGACCTGGTGGATTTCTTGGAAAATTTACTCCAATCGCAGGTTGCACCAAACCATCTTACACCATTCTTTGTGCTGGAGAGAGCCCACGGGGTGCCACCCCGCCGGATCCTGTAGTGGTGAGGCTCCTGCTCTGCAGGGATAGAGACATTAGTCTCCGGAGAGCATGCATTGGCGGCGCTTTTATTGTAGACAGTGGAAAGGTATCTGTATTCCCAAATTTCACTGCTAATGTTCAGGCACTTGGAGCAATGATTCTAGAGGTTAAAAAGGCTTTCCGCGAAGGACTGCAATGCTCACTGATGTGTCCTGCCAAACTTAGGATCATTATAGATCGCACCACCCACTTCTGCAAAAATCCGTATGAGGCATGGATTTGACTGGGGACATAGAGAGCTGGGCCACCACTCCCCAAAGCTCAGCCCAAGCAATAGTGCCTAGACTATGACCTAGGAAATGGATCAGAGTTGCATTTCACAGTTGCTGCTTGAAGAAGCTGCCCCCCTCCCATAGATCACTGGCCTCACTCTGAGACGTCGATCAACACATTAGGGAGGGCTTACCTAGTGAGACCCCCCCCCCCCCTCCCTCCCTCAAACAGCAGAAGATCAAATATAAAAGGGTGGGTCTAGAACTCCACTGCTTTTTATTGTAGGTAACAAGGACCCCCTGATAAGGATAAATATCCTGGGACAGGGTAAACAATAAGTGAGAAAAACAATCCCAGGCATAAACTAAGGAGAATACACAATAGATTAAACAAACAAACTAGTTCAGTGGGAGGAATTTTTTTGTGTTTTAATTTGATAAAAAGAGAGATAAAAATTCAACACAGTAATCACAATTGATAAAAAGTTGATACAAATGTATTCACAAAACAGATAAAATGCAAATTAAATGGTTTCCAGTCAACGCGTTTCGACATATACAATATGTCTTCTTCAGGACATTAACCATCAAAAAGCTCTATTTATGCAGAAAATTAAGGGGACATAAATCAAGTCTCTTCCTTATTTATCCCAGTAATGGAAACACGCTCAAAAAGTTCCCTAAAATTAGAATCCACGGGTTCCACAAAATGAGGTCCGGATTGAAAGGTAATGGTAGCGTTGGTATTTTTAAATATGTTCGTGCTACCAGAGTAAAATAGATGGGTTCACTTATAAAGAGTGACAGCTATTCTTCGGGAACACAGCTGTAAGTTACGCTAACCGCTGTGATTGTGTTGTAGGCATTGATGAAAACCCTTTTTAACAGATGCCCAATCCTCCTCACCAGCGGAGTTAAATGGGAAATGGCGCCAGGAAGGAATTCGCTACGTTCAAGAAGCGTGCAAAGGCGTTTAGCCACACAGGAAGGTCCGTGGGCAACAAGGGGGCGAACGCTCCTCCGGGTGTTGTTATTTTAAGATCTAATTTTGCGGGAAACTTCTCGAGCAAGATAAAGGATTCCGGGTGCGCTTAGAGAAACCAGCTGCATCGGGGGTTCTGCCGGCGGGTCCAATCGCAGGTTGCACCAAACCATCTTACACCATTCTTTGTGCTGGAGAGAGCCCACGGGGTGCCACCCCGCCGGATCCTGTAGTGGTGAGGCTCCTGCTCTGCAGGGATAGAGACATTAGTCTCCGGAGAGCATGCATTGGCGGCGCTTTTATTGTAGACAGTGGAAAGGTATCTGTATTCCCAAATTTCACTGCTAATGTTCAGGCACTTGGAGCAATGATTCTAGAGGTTAAAAAGGCTTTCCGCGAAGGACTGCAATGCTCACTGATGTGTCCTGCCAAACTTAGGATCATTATAGATCGCACCACCCACTTCTGCAAAAATCCGTATGAGGCATGGATTTGACTGGGGACATAGAGAGCTGGGCCACCACTCCCCAAAGCTCAGCCCAAGCAATAGTGCCTAGACTATGACCTAGGAAATGGATCAGAGTTGCATTTCACAGTTGCTGCTTGAAGAAGCTGCCCCCCTCCCATAGATCACTGGCCTCACTCTGAGACGTCGATCAACACATTAGGGAGGGCTTACCTAGTGAGACCCCCCCCCCCCCTCCCTCCCTCAAACAGCAGAAGATCAAATATAAAAGGGTGGGTCTAGAACTCCACTGCACCATTATCCTGGATCTAGGACAGCATAGATACGGAACAGGAGTCCACCTTGCTTGACTGATGCTTTTCCCACCTAGAAATGCAGGCCCAAGACGAGGGTGGGCGAACGCACCATGGTCCACCAGGGGACCCTCTGGAAGCCGATTAAGCTTTGGCGCCTAAACCCGGACAATTATTGTGACCTGGTCTGGTGCGGTATTTTGGGAGCTCGTCTTACTTAGCCCACCATGCTCAAATTTGCCCTTGCCAGGAGACTCGGGATGGCAGTTTACTAAGGTCGGTTTTACTTTTCAGGTTTGGGTGGCTGGCTGCTGCCTGACTTCTCTTGGGTGTGGGAGCTTGTAGTTGGGGTTTTGTTATTTGTCCCAGAGGTCGAATCATGGGTTGCTCCTGGTGGGGGTGAGGGGGTCTGGGGACATCTGCACAGACAGTATGTACTGTCTGCTTACATGGCAGACCCTAAATACACCTTAACCTTTATGTCCTGGTATATTAGGGGGATGTGGTCTGCCTCCAAACGCCATAACATACTCCGGTATTTGAAGAAGCGAGGAGATAGCATGCTACAAGAGACTCACCTTAGAAGTGGAAGGCTAACCATTTGCAGCATAAATGGCAGGGGCAATTATATGATACTTCCTACTCGGCCTACACCAGGAGCGCACCCATATGAATCAGGGCTGGTTTACCCTTTGAACTCACTCACTCCACTATTAACAAAGAGGGGGAGTATGTGTTGTTCAATGCCAGACTGCTGGGCAAAGAAGCTACCCTAGGAAGTGTGCATGCCCTGAAAAAAGATTAAGTGACATTCTTGCAAGCGCTGTATACCCCATTAGCCTCTTTAGAAACAGACTACCTCTTTTTTTGGAGAGGGGGTACTTTAATTGTGTAGCGAATGTCATCCAGGTCAGATGTATCCCTCCTCTATCTGGGGCTCTGGCACACAAGATTTTTGAGTGTTTCAGGTACTGGCTGGGGCACTGGGAACTGTCAGAGGCTTGGAGGGTCCACTATGGGCAGACACAAGACTACTTCTACTATTCTCATATCTACAGACCACATATGAGGCTTGAAATGTTTGTGTACTCAAACAGGCTGACCCCATACATGACACATACAGAATCTCTCAGACGCACACTGTCTGACCATAGCCCACTATTGTTGGAGTTCCACCCAGTTGAGGAGCCCTCCGAGATACCCACATGACACCTTAGCCTCTGGAAGGTGTGTGTTTCAGACACTCGTTTCTTACAGCTATCAATGACTATTTTGATCATAACCAAAGCTTGGCAACTACTGCACTTCTGGAATGGGATGCATTTAAAGTAGTGCTATGATGTCACTGTTTAGGGCAGTTGTTGGAGGTAAGGAGGGAGCTGAACGAGGAGCTTAGGTGGGTCGATGATAAGCTACATAACCTTGATAACCAATTGGGGACCAAGGACGGTGCACAGGCCTCTTTACAAGAAGCCAGGCGCCAATACGATATCACACAAACACCTTCCTTACCATGATTATAAAAACTTTATTACTAGGGCACACAATAAAGAAGGTAGGCCGGGCAGACTGTTGGCCTTGCTTTTTAGAGCAGAATCTCGAGAGACGCCTATTACGCTGATCTTGAAGAATGTGGACACACTATTTTACTCCCCTAGGGCGACCAGCACATCGTTCCAGAAATACTATGAAACGCTTTATCAGTGTCCGGAGCCCTTAATGCCAGGAACCTTGACCACCGTTTCTCTCTGCTGGTTGGACCCTGGGAGGTGCTAGGAGGGCCAGTGATGGCTCAGGAAATTAAATTTGCCATTAAAGAAATGGCCGCTGGGAAAACGTAGGCCCAGATGGTCTACCGCAAAATTCTATGCCACATGTGCCGGTACTTTGGTCCCTTGGTTGAAATCCATGTACTCTGAATTGCTACAACTGGGTTCCCCGCCAGAGTCTACAAAGGATGCGCTGGCGATTCTTTAGCACCGGTTAACAGTAGTAAAGTGAATAGAGTCCTAAGGCCAGCAAAAACGAAGTCTGCAAAACAGGATTCCTGAAGGAAAAACGTTAAGGGGAATATCACACCAAGGATGCCAGGTCTAACTGATTATCGCGCCTTGATTATGGTAACATCTTGTACAATGGCGTTCCCGCCTATGCCCTCCGACGCCTTCAATTGGTCCAGAACCAAGCTGCCCGCCTCATTCATGGTTTCTCCAAGTCGCACCATGTCACTCCCCGGTAGCTTGTCTCCTTTCTGGTGAAGAATTGGCTTGGTAGTTTAGTCTGCCCTGTTCCCATGATGCACTGGGCCAGGGACAGACTGATTTGCATATAGCCAGGTTCTGAGCTGGGATGGTGCAGTGAGATAAATAACGGCGATGGATCAAGCCCTGATCTTTGGACTGGGTAAGAGTGGTCTGCTTAATTCAGACACTCTGTTCATCACCACCCCTTTTCTGAATCGTTTTTGGCCACTATAGGTGTGGCAGGGTATACTCAGACATGAGTCCCTTTCTCACTGCACCATCCGGATTCAAGCAAGCCGGGCCGAAGACGGCTGAAATGCCAGAAACCGGTCCCCGGTAGCTTGTCTCCTTTCTGGTGAAGAATTGGCTTGGTAGTTTAGTCTGCCCTGTTCCCATGATGCACTGGGCCAGGGGCAGACTGATTTGCATATAGCCAGGTTCTGAGCTGGGATGGTGCAGTGAGATAAATAACGGTGTTGGATCAAGCCCTGATCTTTGACTGGGTAAGAGTGGTCTGCTTAATTCAGACACTCTGTTCATCACCACCCCCCTTTTCTGAATCACTCCCCTATTAAAGGCCTTGCACTGGCTCCCCATCAGAGAGTGGGCCCTTTTCAAGCTAGGATGTACTACATTTTAGGCCCGAGCCGGAACTGCTCCAGCTTTTATAAACTCGGAAATCAAAAACTATAGGCCTGCTAGAGAACTCCGCTCTTCCACCCAGTCTCTTCTCTTTGTACCGCGGTTCAGGAAGAGCAGAATGGGGGGTATGAAATTCGCAGTTCTTGGCCCCACTTTCTGGAACTCCCTTCCCCCCACTATCAGATCTATACCCTTGTATTCTGAGTTCCGCAAGGCGCTCAAAACTTTTCTTTTCCTGCAAGCTTTCCAGCCCTAATCCCCACACCTCTGCCTCTCGGGTTTTGCATCCTTCAGCGCCAAGAAACCGCCTGGTGTATGTGCGCTTAACAAATATTTTTAAATACAAATTCAAATTCAACTCTATGGAAATGACCAACCCTTTTCCCGTGGTACCAGAGACAATATGTAGTTGCACATCAGAAATAGAGTATATGGCAGATCACACATAAGAAGAGTCAGAAATGAAAGGGTAATGCTGTGGGGGTCCTAACAACGCAAAACACTGTGCTACCTAAGGTGTTAGGTATGGGCTCCTATTAAAGTTGAAGGCCCACTAATCTTTGACACAAAAAGATTCGGAGCACACTACACATTAGATTCCAAAGTAATCATTGACCGTTGATAAGGAATTAGTGTTAGGCTTAACTTAAAATTCCACAGAACAAATTGTTTATTCTTCAAGGGTTGTCACAAATTTACAGTTGGTAGCATGACCAGCCAAGTACATATATTGTGCTCCAACCCTTTTTGTGTCCCAGGTGTGAGCTACATCTGCCTATGACTAGATAGGCATCCTTTTAATCTAATCATGTTCCTGGGCACAGACCCCAGGCCATCCTGTCATGGGAAGGACAACACCTCCCAACACCCAAAGTCCTTTGTCTCTGTTTTGGGAGCAGTACACACCTCATAGTAGGGCAGCCATCAGCACCCATGTGACACTTGAATACTGGCAGAAAGCCTTCGCTTTAGGCAGGGAAATTGGGACTTTTTTAAGTGTCTTTTCCGGGAAACATCTTTAACAACGAAGTATGAATAACGAATAACCTGAACCACGAATCCCAAACAACGACCAAACACTTTACCATGAGTTCATTATCAGCGAGCTTCATTAACAACAAATTCCTTTACAACGACTTACATTACTCACCTTCGTCCCCCCAACTCGACAAGAAAACAGACGCATGCTTTTACAAGGTAATTGAGGGTAGATCTGGGGTATGGGGGTTCCCCCCCCCCACAAATACGCATGCTAGGAAAACTATTAAATGGGTAGATTGGGGTGTGGGGGGTCTCCCCCCACAAACACGATTAAAAAAAAATATATTTAGAAATATAACGTGATGATTAAATTCGTAATAGTTAAGCTTCAAATACAGCTAAGGTTGTTGAAGAAATTGGTTTACATTTAATTTACCGGTTTATGTCAGGAGATGGTAGCGTTGCTTTGATTTTCTCCATTGTAAATGCTTTCCATTCACGAACAGAATATGATCAGTGTGCTCGTTTTTAGGTCTCGGCCTCCGTCGCACTGCGTAAGCAGTGGGCAGAGTCCGAGATATTTTAGTTTTGGCTACAGTGGGGCTTGAACCCGCCCCTCTTCTCCATTGGCTGGCTTCCTAAACGGAGGACAGCCATTGGAGGAGAGGGGCGTCACTCTGTTCAAGCCCCATCTTTTTGCGATTCGGGGGCGTGTTTTTTGCAGTTTTTAAGCTGTGACGTCATCCGCCACTCAATTGCTAAAAACACGCCCCCGAATCGCAAAATGACCATGTGTTTCTTCGAGGCATTAGTGCCTCGCCTCGGATAAACGTGGTCGTGTTCATGGCGATCCCCTTCTCTCATACTCTTCTCTCCTCATGGAAGGTAAGGATGTCTGAATGTCTGGATGTAAGCAAAATGTAGATGTTTAGAGTGCGAATGTGTCTGTAGGCCGTTTCAATTGAAAGAATCGCTCTGCAGGATATGGCGCCATGTCTTTGAGATAAAGTATGGTTGGGGGGGTGATGTAAGCAGTAAGAGGAATGCAACATCGAAGGTTTTGTGAGGTAAAAATGCCATTTTTAAAAGATCCCTGTAATAAAGTTTATTATTAACGTTCTTCCTGCTGAAGACATCGGCCCGAAGGTATTTGAGCGCTTTACACGAGCAGCAGTTTTGTTATACAGGGGCACATTCATTTGTAGCAAGCAAGGGGGGGGGGGGGAGTAAGTGATTTGCCCTGAATCACAGGATGTTCAGCCTACGCCCAAGGTCCGGAGCCGGAAAATCTGTCCGTTAAGCCACATCCTATCTTGGGTCTGTAATGCCAGGCAGAGCAGAGAGCACGGCCGCGTCAATTATCAGAAATACTTTAATGTGATCAAAGTGTTTACCTATGAGCACGGGTACTTATGTAATTTTGCTTCCGCTGTGTCTTGCACTTCAAAAGAACTGAAAGTGTGTTATTTTACATAAACTTCCTGCTGCCGCGACATTTTTCAGCAAAACGTTTTTCATGGCATTCATTTGTAGCAAGCAAGGGGGAGAAAGTGATTTGCCCTGAATCACAGGGTGTTCAGCCTACGCCCAATGTCCTGAGCCGGCAAATCTGGCTGTTAAGCCACTTCCTATCTTAGTTCTGTAATGCCAGGCAGAGCAGAGAGCGAGAGAGGGGGCTTGTACCAGGCTTAGATGCTTGCTATGTTGGGCTGGTCAGTGTTTTAGGGTATAACTTACGGAAACACGTCCTTAGCTGTGGGGCTGCATGCAGGATGCTGCTAAGCTACCAGCTCCTGTTTAACAGGCGCGCGCCCACGCACTAGACCGCTGTTGGTGGTCGGAGGCAGTGTACTAGCTGAAATTAAGATATTTTGCTTAAACATGTGTGGGTCTGTGTGTGTGTGTGGGGGGGGGGTCTGTGTGTGGCTCTGTGTGTGTGTGGCTCTGTGTGGATAGCTTTTTTTGTAGGTGGCTCTATGTGTGGGTGGCTCTGTCTGTGAGGGTGGCTCTGTCTGTGAGGGTGGCTCTGTGTGAATGACTCTGTGTGGGTGGCTCTGTATGTGTGGGTGGGTGGCTCTGTGTGGGTGTAAATGCAATAGGTCATGCATATGCGAGTGATTAAGCTATTGACATTGTAAATGACAATGCCATTTATTTAACGACTAAGCTATTGGCAATGTAAATGACAATGCTATTTATTTATGATTTAAAAAAAAAATGTCATGAGCAATGCCAATAGCTCTACCTTTAATAATGGCGAGACCATTGCATTGTAAATGCTTGTTGTAAACAGATCGCAACTAGTATTTTAGAAAAAAAATGGCATAAATTGAAAAAGTGTCATTAAATCTAATTTTTTCGTGGTTTAGGTAGTAGTGGTTTAAAATGTAGTGGTTAAGTAATGGTCGTGGTTTAGCCTTCGTTGTTCCAGAAGTCGTGGTTTAGGCAGTAGTTGTTAAGACATATAACCGTCTTTTCCTTAACAGTTAGACAAAATCCAACTTTACCCGGAAACTGTATGTTGAAATGCTGTTAAAAGTCCTTGAAATATTTTTCTACTGCTACCAACCTGAATTTAACACTAGTAGGTGTAATAATGTAATTGAGTGCTTTTCAATGGAAGCTGCAAGCCGTGCTATAGTGAAAAGTAGCTTTTAGGCATGTTCACTGCAACAACATGTGTAACATTAACATTTAATATATCCTACCTTGAATATCACACACCATGCCTTAGGGGCACAAAGTCCTGCTTTAGGGGTGACTTATTAATATTTATTGACCGGTCCAATTGGCAATTTTAAAACTGCACTGCCAGACTACAGTTATAGGCCTGCGTTGGGCTTTCTGTCACTGAAATGGGTAGCACAATGGATGCAGCTGCACACTGGTGACATTTAACTTCCATGCTCTGTGTGCTTTTTGTACCCTATACTAGGGCCTTATGGGTAAGGTAAATGTGCTATTCAAGTGTATGTCACTTTCATCATGTTTACAGGGGAAGCACAGCATTTACCATAGATTAGCAACAGAAAAGTGCACCAAGTTTTAGTGCCGACAGATACTGTAAATGCAAAAACCTGAGCAAAGTACCACACAAAAGATAGTCACTGCCAAAAGGGAACATCCATTGGTGTGCAGGTTGCTGAAAGGCATAAGGTACATGAATCAACCCATGCCTAGGTATTCCACTATGTGGGATGTTAACTTGGTTTTAGATTTCTTGACTCATGGGACGATACCATGCGTCTATTTCTAAAGTTATTGTCTGCTGAACTGGAGATATTATTATGTTTAGTTAAAAGGGAGTCAGACATCGGGCTCTCAATATTTCTGCCATACATTTATACTAGGCTGGTGTTAATTTTAATATTACAAGGAGGAATAAAACACATCTGCGTCTTCGGAGTGTTCACGTTTTCCATGGTGCCCAAAACTTGTGCAGTGAGGTATCTTTAACGGGACATTCACAAAACAAGAGAGGTAAAGATATCTCCTCCTCCTATGCGGACGCAGCTGGGACACCGCCCTGGGCTCGCACAGCATGGCACCTAGACTTGGACACTGTGTTGACCGAAGGGGACTGGACTGAGTAAGATAACTAACACACTCAGTCTGGTGTAATGCCCGCTTTAAGCTGGTACACTGCAACTTCCTTCATAGGACTTACCTCAGTCCCAAGTACTTGCACCGAATGACCTCGACCCGCACGGACAGTTGTCCTAGCTGTAGTAGCGGTGGGACAGACCTTCTGCATTTGGAAGGCAGTGCCGTCTAGTTCAGAACTTCTGGGGGCATGTGGTCGCTGACATTACTAGGAATACACATTTGAACATAATCCTTTCTCCTCCGTTTTCTCGCCTAGGCAACAATAAATGCCCAAAAGGTAGGTAGATGCCATACGAATTGTTACAACTGGTGTTATTGTTGGCCAGGCGGAGAGTCGCTATCTCTTGGATGAGACAAAGGGTGCCTGAGATAATGCACTGGCACAAAGATGTGCTGGAGTGGTATTTGGCGGAGGAGATTGTTGTAAATAGATGTCCAGAGACAGGTGTATAATTAGGTTACTTTATTCAGGCTGGATTTCAGGTCATAGTCATTAAGATGGAAACACAGAAGATATAGCGAAGACCCACCAGGAGTGACCTGCTTGTCACTCAGCCTGCCTGGTTCCAACTGCCAGTTGTCACCAGGCTAAGCCCCCAACACTCCATGATGTCACCAAAGGTTCTAGTGGTGACATCATGTGAATGACAATGAAATCCCACAGGCAGAAAAGAGACAGGCTAAATACAACACAGACCCTCATGAAGCTCAACAGAAGATATAATAAGGTAACAGACGACCTGTCGGTCTGGAGAGACCTATGTGACACACTCGTAGATCTGGCATCGGACACAACCTCGATGGAGAGTGGCAAAACTGACGAAAGAGAGGGGTGATACACTGGTAAGGTTCCTACTCCTGTTGTGTTGTAGCTGCGGTATGTGGCATGCTGTTGTTCCCTGAGGGGTACTGTGTGGAATTGTTTGTTGTAAAGTCAATTGAACTGTGCGCTCTGCATCGTCCATAATGTACACCATTGCCGACTGTTTTTCCTTTCTAATGTTTAAAAAAAACTGCAATATGAAGGTTACAAAAAAAGTATCTCCTCAGTTATTGATAGCTCTGAGAAACCTATTCACTCCTATAACATTGACAACATTAAGTAGGTGGGGAAAAGAGGTGGTTTCATTAGCAGGTAGGGACACAAAAGCAACTTGAGCCAGGGGGCTTTGACTTCCGTGGCCTTTTGGGCTCAAGCAATGTTGTAGGATATTCAGTTCATATGCAGTTTGGTCCAGGGTGTTAACTTCTACATTTTATTGTAAACCTGTAGAGCATGCAGCAACGCTGGTAGTTAATATACTTTGAACATGCATAATATGAGCCTTCAGTCTTGTTGAAAAATAGCAGATTCTCCTAGCCAGTTGTGAAGGAGAGTCCTGATTTCAATAAAGACAACAGAGGCGAGTATTATCCCACCACAGTTTTTTGTCCGCCCTGGTTATTAATGCTCATTTTTGATGATCTTTAGCGCAAAAAACAGCCATCGGGAAGGCGACCTGAGATGTCAGACTCTGAATGAAATAAAAGATCTTATCAACTCGGAACTCATATTTTGTTTTAGGAGGAGACATGCTGAAGGCCAAGAAGACTTAATGTGGCTTTTTCCTGGATATTTCCTGGAGTTTTTGTTGTTCCTTTTTACACATGAACTATTGACTTGGTAGACGTATCAAGAAAAGAGGAAGTAACTTGTAATTATGCTATTTATGCAATGGTTAATGTCACTTCCAGCCTGGGTAGGCATGATTGTGGATATTGTGGTGCTTTAAAATGCTGTTCAAATAAATAGTAAGAAAAGAGTGCATAATACTCACCTCCATTTTCTTTAATAAAATCAGGACTCTCCTTCACATCTGATAAAAGAATATGTAATTACCTGCACAAAATGAAAATTTCCCCACATAAGTAGGGAAGATTTAGCCCGAGACATGGGTGGCGTGCCCTAGATTTGGAGGCTGATTTCATCACCTGGAGAGGTCCTGCAGAATTGTGGACAGATGCTGGAGGTGTTACATCCGATCACTGGGTGTTATCCCCGAGTAACAGATAAGTGTCTGCTGGGAATAGCGACAAGACCCAAAAAGATAAAGATGAAATCTTACTTTGCTATTTCAGCAACAATATTTCTAAAGAGAAGAATATCAAAACCCGTGTTATGACCACAGGAACTAAGACTGCAGACTTATGCTGGGGACTTGGATGAATGGGCAACTGCAGAGTGACAAAGAAAGGGATGAAATGTGCCCCAAAAAAAGAAAGGATAATTAGAATGGGTGGTGCATGTATTTAAATATTTCGTGTTTTATATAACGCAATCGGAGTGCTCTACAGAATATGCATAACAACATTTACAGACCGTATACAAAGAAAATAATGGGCATGCAAGATAATAGTATTTTATAAGCCGCATTTAAAGATAATAAACAAGGAAAATAGTAAAAACAATGGACATACATGGTAATAATATGTAAACGATAATGGAGTGGACAGGTTATCTAGATTAGAGATAGTGTTGGTAGGTTATTTCAAGAGTTAGGGTAATGGACTGTTGAATTCAGAGGTACAATTGTTCAGGGTTTATGCAGGTTGGAGGTGGAAGATTGGCAGTGAAATAGGTTATTTTAGAAGGGTCGGTTCAGGTACTTGGAGAGAAGAAGTAATATAAGGTTTTTTCTGAAGTGTAGAAATGAATGATTGTCACATAAATTCTGTGACAGGCCATTCCAAATTCTAGGTGCATTCCTAGAGAAGGAACGAGTAAATGATTTTTGTTCTGTGTTGTTCTGAAGTAGAGTATTTGAACTTCACAAAGGGCTCTTTAGTCCAGCTTTTGATAGTTTGTTTGCGAGGTATTATGGTTTTTCAGTGTAGAGCTTTATGGGATATGCAGGCCATTTCGAATATACTTCTCTCTTCAGTTGGTAGCTATTTGAGTTTCTTGAGTGTGGGAGGGATGTGCTCAGAACAGCTTTCTCCAGAGAGAAGTCTAGCTGCTGCTTTGAATGTGAATTTCATAGGATTTCTGAGGCAGATTTATGACAACTGGCGCATCCCTGCAAATCAGCAGAGATGTGCCAGATAAGATGCGTCATGCAAGTTTACCCTTGCGCCACCACAGATGTGCCGCATTTATAATGTGGCACATCATGGCGCAAGGATAAACAGATGCGTGACACATCTCGGAAGGATGGCGCATTTTTGGAGTTGTGTCGCAAGCACTGTTCCCAATAAACTGCGCGGGTGTCGCAAGCACTGTTCCCAATAAGCTGCGCGGGCGAGCAAACGCGTACGCAAGAACGCCGCTTTCAAAATGCGAGGATTCTTTGATGGCACATATGCGGGATTTTGTATTCGTGCTAATTGCAAGGCACACCAGCAGCTGTGCACTGAAAGAAGCACAATGCAGTGTCCTCGCTCGGAAGGAAAAGTTACAGCTCTTCCTCCCGGATTGCAAAGACCACACACTTTAGAAACTCATTTCCTCAGTTTAAAACTACGGAAACGATTTTTGATAATATGGGCTTAAGAAAATGTGATTGCCTGTCACACGGACAGAAAAAGTAAAAAATATTCTTACATACAGTAAGAAAACGTTCAGCATCACCAGCTCTAACAAACACATATGGCTGTATAACACCACAAAATAACAATCTAAAGATGCACAGGCAGACGCATTTGTCACAACAAAGCATTCTCAGTAGATCCTGGGCTACTCACTGCTTTAAAAATCTGCATAGTCGAAATCCGGAACCAATCACATTCAGCCTGCCTTTTCCTGACACACACGGATTCCCTGCTCTCCAAAAAGGAAGAGGGGGGGGGGGGGGGTGGCATGCTCCAGGGCCCCCTCACTTCATCAAAGAACATTAAGGCTCTTAATAAATTAAGTGGTGCACTACACACGCACACCTGGGCCCCGAGGGTCAGGAGAAAGGCTCACGCCTCTCTCTCATTATATTCAAATAGCGCAGTGTGCACGAGCGGCCCCTGCCGGGCCTCTGCAATGCTCTGACCTCTGAGCCTCTTCATTCAGGAATAGGTGACAGAGATTAAGATTGAGAGGAGGGAGGTGAGGTCGGTGATGGGTGAACAAGTAGAATGTAAGGAGAAAGGAGTGAGGAAGATAGAGGAAAGAAAGAAGGGGAGAGGCAAGTGCAAGCAACTTTATTTAAAAACGCTGAAATAGCTTTGGAAGAATGTTTATTTAAAACGCTGCAAGACATTTATGTAAAAAAGAAAGTGGCGAGATATTGGAGAGACAGTCTATCAAGCAGGCAGCAATAACTTAGACACTGTCCACAATGTCCACAGAGGTAGCAGTTTGAGTATGATTTCGCCCCCCCCCCCCAGTAGATATTTCTGCACTAATATTTGAATCGTAACCCTGTTCCTGTTCAGTTTAAAGGCAACTGTCAGCCAATGGCAATTGGCTTTAAGTCAAAAAATGATAAAATCTGAATCAGGGTAAGCCTAGAGTAACTGTCAGACTAGGGAGTGAAGTAAAATATAAGCCTGTAACAAAAAAAAAGGTATGATTAACGAGTACATGGTGTAAGAAGCAGGAGTCATTTGATGAACAGGGAAATAAAAAAGTTGAACATAACGGATTTTGGGGGCCTGGTTAGTCGTTGGGAAGAGCAGGACTGTAGCAACATTGAGTGATGAAGATGAGATGAAGCATGACATGAATTTGCTAGACATTAACTTTATGCTGTTGATGGACAGATTCTTGGACTAACACAAAGGGTGCTTGGTGGCTGAGGTTGTGAATATTTTGCAATGTGACTCTACTCAGGATTCACATGCAATGCATCGTTCCACCAGCTGGCGGGTGGGTGAGGAAAAAGCATGCATAAAAAGTATCATTTTGCATTGGCCATAGGTGCAGTCTGTATATTTAACCCCTTCCATGCTCATGACGGAATGGTTCCGTCATGAGTGTCGGTTGAGCTGTGCTCATGACGGAACCGTTCCGTCATGAGTTGATAGGCTCATTAGAACCTTCAGCACAGCGCGAAAATTCGCGCCGCGCTGAAGGGGTTAATAAAAAGGTTTCCCATAAGGCCAGGATTCCCTACTGAGTGCCCATTAGCTTCAGTTTATATTTCCCACCATACTATTCAGAGGCACTATCCAAATCACGAACAGAAATAATTTTCCACTATTAGTCCCAGAAAGAGTTTATAGCAACCCTTAAAAGAAGAAAACCGAACACGGGCATAAAAGTGCAGAGGATCTGAAAAACACTGAAAACTGACATGAAGACAGTTTTTTCCAACGTGCTGCAAGAAAACAGGGTTATGTTTAGTGTCTGTCTTTTCAGGATGTTTCCTTTTCTGTCTGCCTACTGTGTAAATGATGTTACCTAAGTTAGGTTTGCATGATGTCAGCAATCAGTGCCTCCCTCATGATCATGACAATATTATTTGTTACAACTGTACTCTTTTTAAACCAAACTGTAGTGCAGATAGTTCACAGTGGCACAAAATATGAAGACTACAGTCCAAAGATTTCGGTTTTCAGTAGTGACAAGAAAGGTTTACACATCAATTGCAGCAAATTAACGCAATGGAACAAATTTCCCATCATTCTGATGAGAATTAGGAAGAGGAGCCATAGGTTAGTATCTGCTCAAAAAACAATTCTGACTTTCTCGAAAAAACTATAAACTGGCAATGTCAAAAACAGAAAAAACGTGGGAGTCAAAATCGTCTGGACCAATACTGCTTTTGTTGGCACAAGATGACAATAAAACACTGCAAACATGAAGTGATGAGACACTTTTCAATTCGACTTGGGAAGCAGATGAAACTTAAACCAAAGCTAGATTTCTTTAGATCTTGAACTGAACTTAAGTTGAAAGGAAAACCTTTTGATTAAACGTTAAATGGGAAAAAACGAGATCCTATTGGCATTGAATGGACATCATTTTTTTAATGAACCACATCGTCTTGAAGGCCATTCAGAAATGATATATTTACTACAACATTCCCAGGAATCTGAAAACGATGTACAAGACAACACAAAGAAAATCAGCAGTATCCTAACGAAAACGAATGGAGATTGAAATAATAGAGCATTGAATGCCTTTAACTTGTAGTTACTGTGCGGAAAAAGATCAGTCAACTCTGCTTCTAATATAGGTCTACCCATTGATAGAGAGCAATAAACAAGACTTAGTTGGCAAGGAGATTGAAATGGTCCATTTGTGCAATGATGCATTTAAAACTCCTTTTACCCAGCTGGTATTGACATCAAAAGTGACAAAATATGAAGGAGATCCTATAATGTATGCTTAAGTATAAACAACAAATACTGGCATAGCCAATAGATCTCGCCTACAGCTTTACCAATTTCTCTTAGCCATGTTGTACAGCAGTGTAGCTGCTATTCAGTATGGCTAAAAATTACTGGTGCAAAGTGGCGTGGAGTGAAGCCTTCTAACGTGGAGTAGAGTGTATTGTTATGGAGTGGCGCTGAGTTGAGTGGTATGGTGTGTTATGAAGTGGTATATAGTGATGTGGGATGTAATTTTGGAAGTATAGTGTCGTCCTAAAAGTTATCCGATGGCCCCTGATGCAGACTCTAGCATATGAGGGCTATACTCTATACTACTAAGCAAAATAGGGTTAATAAAAACAAAGTCTCATTGTTCTCTTAAAAAGGATAGCATCGCCTCAATACTGATTTTATTGTGAACAATGCCCGGGCTGTTTGACGCTAATGTTCTACCCCACAACCGACCTCCGAAATTAAAACCGGACATTTTGACCTTACTACCAGTGAAACACCTAAATCAACGTTTACACCCTTGTTAGGGTAGAACAAAAACATATCTGAAAACATTCAACTTCGCTCCTAGAACACACAAAAGTTTGAAATTAAAGGCTGCACATTGTCCACAATGTCCACAGAAGTAGCAAATACTCTACCTCTCCCTCCCTCTATCTCCTTCTCCCTCCCTCTATCTCTTTCCCTCACCCTCCCTTTCCCGCTCTGTCTCTCCCTCTACCTCCCTCTCCCTCTCCCTCCCTCTACCGCTCTCTCCCTCTACCTCCCTCTACCTCCCTCTACCGCTCTATCCCTTTGCCTACCTACCTCTCCCTCTACCCCCTCTAACTCTCGCTCACTCCCTCTCCCTTTCCCTCCTCTACCTCCCTCTCCTTCTACCTCCCTCTCCCTCTCTGTCCCTTTCCCTCCCTCTACCTCTCTGTCCCTCCCTCCCTCTCCCTCCCTCTTCCTTTACCTCTCTTCCTTTACCTCGCTCCCTCTCCCTTTACCTCCCTCCCCCTACATCTTTGTCCATCCCTCTCCCTCCTCTACCTCCCTCTCCTACCTTTCCCTACCTCTCCCTCTCTGTCCCTCCCTCTAGCTCCCTCTTCCTCTAGCTCCCTCTCCCTCTAGCTCCCTCTCCCTCCACCTCCCTCTCCCTCTACCTCCCTCTACTTCGCTCTCCCTCTACCTCTGTCCCTCCCTCTCCCTCTCCGTCCTTCCCTCTCCCTCTCCGTCCTTCCCTCTCCCTCTCTGTCCCTCCCGCTTCCTCTCTCTCTACCTCCCTCTACCTCGATGTCCCTCCCTCTCCCTCCCTCTCCTACCTTCCCCTACCTCTCTATCTCTGTCCCTCCCTCTAGCTCACTCTTCCTCTAGCTCCCTCTCCCTCTAGCTCCCTCTTCCTCTAGCTCCCTCTCCCTCCACCTCCCTCTTCCTCTACCTTCCTCTACCTCATTCTCCCTCTCTGTCCCTCCCTCTCCCTCTCTGTCTTTCCCTCTTCCTCTCTCTCTACCTCAAAGTCCCTCCCTCTCCCTCTACCTCTCTGTCCCTCTCCTTTCCTCTGTCCCTCCCTCTCCATCCCTCTGTCCCTCCCTCTCTACCTCCCTCTACCTCTACCTCCCTCTCCATCCCTCTGCCCCTCCCTTTCCATCTACTCCTTTCCCTCTACCTCCCTCTCTAACTCCCTTACCTCCCTCTCCCACCCTCTACCCCCTTTTCCCTCCCTCCACTTCCCTCCCTCACTCTACCTTCCTCTCTCTCTCTACCTCTCTGTATCCATCCCTATCTGTCTCTGTCCATATCTGTCTCTGTCTCTGTCCCTATCGCTTTCTGTCTCTTTCCCTATCTGTCTGTATCTGTCCCTATCTATCTCTGTCTCTAAGCGCAATTGTCCAAATTCTGAATGTGCTTACATCCAGGCGCGCAACGCCCATTGGGCTCAAAGGGCTTAAGCCCCAGCCCCCCCCCGCCACTTACCCATTCGTCTGTGGCAGCCCAGGCTGAGATAGCTTCCCGGGCGCGCACACAGCCGCACCTGAGTACTTCACAGGTCTTCCATTTACTTGTTAATGAGGCTTTGTTGTTTTTTTCACTCCTTCTTACAGCACATGCATCTCCACTTTGCCTAGGAAACAACAAGGCAAGGTCCATGCACCGCCAATGAAGGCCTGCCGGGCCGCTGGCGGCCCCCGGGCCGTACTATGAGTATCATTGATGTAATTAGTTTACACAACTTTAAAATACTTTTTAAGTGCTTTAACTTGTATTTGCTCTAAAAATTACGGCAAACCTAACCACACAACATAATATAGTTTAACGTGTCACTGTATGTGTGGAAATGCACCATCTTTTCAGATTTTTAAGCAAAATTTTGGAGGGATATTTGGCTCTGCACACACGCACGGTCTGGTTCCTTGCGCACATAGCCATGGCTGCAGTGCACAGAGACCCTACAGTGCCGCACACAGAGGAAAAAAAATAGAGGGAACATTGGTCGCAAGTGTGACACAACTTCAGCAATGCTCGTGGCCTACCCATACACAACGTGGTGCGTCAAGCCTTACGCCTGCTTCAAGCAGGCGCAAGGTTTCGATGCAGCGGCATTGTGAAACTGAGTGAAATCTTGTAGATTTCACTCAGGCACTTTTCCGAGGCATTCCTGCGCCGGAACGCCCACCCTGCGCCCGTACACCCACATGAAACCTGACGCTGGTTTCTTGTGGAGCAGGGCTTTACAACTTGACGCAGCTCCCTAGATGCATCACGTTGTAAATCCCCCGCAGCATGGCGCAAGCTTTACACCGCCACTGTGTCATAGAAGTGACACAAAGGCGGCGCAAAAGTGGCGCACGGGGCTTGTAAATCTGCCCCTATGTGTTTTTTTGGGGACACCGGTGATCAAAGCATTAGCATAGTCTAGCTTAGAGAGGACTAAGGATTGGGGATGAAGGGTTTAATTTTTTTTTCTAGGTGGTTCATCATGGAGAAGCCACTTTTTGCAGAAGCATTGGTGGGGTATTTCATGCACAGGCGTTTGTCAAGTGTAATCCCTAAAGAGTTGACTGAGTTGGAGATGGAAAGTTTGCAGTTAAGTGCAGTTGGGTTGTCAAGCCACTTGTGTATAGGACATGACTTTCCTTTAGGTTGGATAAAGAGGAGTTCATTTTTGGGGGGGGGGGGTGAACTTGAGGTGGTTGTGGGTTGTACAGTGGCGGGACAATTGTTTAGGTGCATGATGTCTTTGGGTAAGGAGATTTTAATGTATAGATGAGTGTTGTCGGCATAGAGATGGTAGGCAATATTGCTTGTTTTAGGATGGCTGTGATTGGTTCCATATAGAGGCTGAACAAGTCAGAGGACAGAAATGATCTTTTGGGAACTCCTTGAAGGACAAATACTGATGGTGAGGTGGATTTGTTCTGTTTGATTAGTTGAGATTGTTGGTTCAGGTATGAGGAACACCACTGAAGAACTGTACTTGTGTTGACTGCACACTGTCAGAGGGTGTTTAGGAGAATGTTTTGGTTAACAGAATTGAAGGCAGCTGAGAGTTCAAGAAGGATTAGGAGGCAGACCTGACCATTGTTGAGAGATCTAGGTAAATCATCAGTGATGTTCAGGATTTCAGTTTCGATGCTGCAGCCATTGCTAAACTGAGGTTGTGTAGGCAATATTTTTCAACGCAGGTGTTAAGTTGTGGAAGAACACATTTCTCAATAGTTTTGGTGAGCAGAGGGAGGTTAGTTATAGGGTCTATAGATGTTAAGGTCATTGAGCCACTGGTTGGGGGGGGGGGGGGGGGGGGTGATGATTTTAGTCCATGTTGGAGAGATGACATGCTTAAGCTTTTTGACTAAGGAGGGTCAGTTATGTGTGATGTCAGCTTCATGGAAGCAAGAATTTGTGCCTTCTTCAGACATATTTTCGAACTTGGTGCATGTTGCATTGTTTTTTAGTTGTATGGGATTGTGGTTAGTGCTCTGGTACAGTGAGGAGGTGGCTGGGTGGGGGGGGGGGTATCGTTGCTGGCTGAAGGTGTAAGGTGTAGCAGTGGTAGGACCTTCATTGGTAGAGGGGGCATCAGTGGTATGGGTTTAGGAGGTGGGCGTATCCAAAGAGTTTGATGTTTCCTGTTTTATCTAAAAATTTGGAAAGCTCTTCACAGCCTTCAGAAGAGAGTGGAGGAAAGGAGGAGGTTTGTTGTTTCAAGGTGTTAAAGAGGACTTTAGGTTTGTTTTTTAGAATGGTCAAGTTGCGCTCGGAAGAAGGACTTTTCTCTGTAGATATGTTTTTTGTATTTCAAGCGTTCTGCTCGGAGGAGAGAGAGGTAGACCAGAGAGTGTTGTTGTCTCCATGTTCTTTCAGCTAGTCTAAGTTGGCGTCTAACTTAATTCAGGTTTTTGTTGAACCAGGATCTGGAAGGGATGGTTCTTTATTTCTTAAGTTTTACAGGGGCAACAGAGTCAAGAGGTTCTGTTATTTCAGTGTTATAGTGGAAGGTGAGGTCCTCAGTGAAAGTAAGGACGGGTGGAAGAAGAATTTGGGAACTATTGAGGGTTTCTAACGGAGATTGGGGAATTTTGTGTATACTTCTCGCCCAGTGCTTAGGGCGATTGGTTTGGGTGTAGGGCTTGAAATGGCTGATATTGAGATAAAATAGAATTAAGTGGTGGTGGGTCCAGTCGGTGGGTAGGATGGACTGGAGAGATGTGGTATTATGTTTGGAGACGATGGTGTTGAGGGTACAGCCCTTGTTGTGTGTTTGCTTTTTGCAGTGTTGTGTGAGATTTTTCGATTTAAGGAGGTTGGTTAAGGCTTGTACTGTTGTATCTTCTCCATCATTTAGGTACAAATTGAGGTGCAAATTGAGGTCTCCTAATATAATGTCTATAGATCGTTCAGGAACCTTTGGGTTATTACGTCTGTTAGATCCTGGTAGAATTTAGTGATTTTTATCTGGAGGGTGGTAGATGAGGTGAAATTTGATAGGTTTGGAGCTTATGGGGGAGAGATCAACTCCTAGGTATACGAAGGTAGGATATTTGGTTGTATGGAAGGGTTTCAGGCTGAGATCGTTTTTGAGAATATCTAATCCATGGGCTTTGCAGTCTCAATAAAGGATTGAGTAGCCTGGAGGGGTGAGGAGATTGATAATGGGTTTGAGTGGTTGCTTAGCAAGGTTTCAGTCAGAAAGCACGTGTCAGTTTTATATAGATGGATCCAGCTGTTTCAGTGACATGATCAACAGTTTAATAGCAAACAGGTTAACGTGAGAAATGTTCTTGGCTCAGATTGATGGTGTTGGATGGTAGTGAGTTGGGCAGGTGGTCTTGGGGGGTGATTGGTAGGGGAGATCCTGCAAGTTCTAAGGATGACAGGGGTCTTGTTGCAGCTCGGAAGGCCAAGAGCGTTGTTCATGTTGCTCAGAGTCTCAGCTTCATGCTCTGGCATTCCCATAGTGGTGCATCTAGGTTTAAGGTGGTAGTGAATGAAGGGGGTAGTAGGCCAGGGGGTAGGGCATGGATATTTGGGGTGTATTTTTGTGTTCAGATCGGTGTGTACCATAGGTGTGTGATTGGGAAGTGAGTTGGGGCAAATCTTTGAGTCTTTACATAATAAGGATATTTCATTAAGGTTGGTGTTCATTGTGAGTTCAAGACGGATAAATATGGGAATCAGTTGGTTCTGTGGCAGAAGAAAGGGTAAACTGGTAGTCGTAAGCTGAGGGGGGGCACTATGGCTGGATCTAGTCTGAGGTGAGTCATGGATTGTGAGGATTCTTGTGAAGCGACTTGGTCTAAGGGGAAGTGGTTGTTGGGGGAGGAGAAACTAATTCCTGAAGTGAGGCCAGGTCTCCATGGGGTTTAGGAATGGGACAGGATGTAGGAGATGGCACAGGGTGTAGTAGGAGTGTAGGTAGGGTTGATGCAATTGGATTGACTGGTGGGTTCTATTAAGAGCGGAGGGAGTACAGGGATAGTTCTGGGGGAGGTGGAGTGGGGTTAGGGGCACTGGACATGTAGGTATAACGAATGGGGAAGAGGTGGTTAAAGATGGAGAGGTTTTGTTCAGAGTCTTGAATTAGGACAATCCTGTGTATGGATATGGACAGTTCGCTGTCGTGTTTTTGGGATGGGATATATTGAGTTTTGATCCATAAGTGATGTTGGTAGAATTGGTTTTAAGTAGGTGCTGGGGGAATGTTCTTTCCATCTAGTGGGTTTCTTGGTGTAGAAGATGAAGTTCATTATCAGGCCTCCATGTATTGGGCTTTAATAAATGTCAGTTACTAGTGCCTCTGGGTGTTCTTTGAGGAGTTTGTGTTTGTAGTTTTTCACAATGTTTTTTTTTTTAGAGATTTTGCAGAAATGTAGTGCAGTAGGAATTGGGATCATGTATTTCAATAGAGTTGCCATGTGAGGCCATTATAGTGTGTGAGGGGGTAGTTTAAAGATACAGGGGAGTATTGTTAGGGTAGGGCAGCAGTGATAGAAGGTGGTGCTTATGAGTGTTAAGAGTTTAGTTGCAGTAGGAAGAGGGAGAATTTCACATCTACTTTATTTGGACTTTGGAATTGGAGTATCAGTCAGTGCTGTTCTGGTGGCATTTAAATGACACAGAGTTCAGGACAGGAGTGTCCAGGTATCGAAAGTGGATGTGACGAGATTAGGTAACTAAGGACAACAGTGCATGAGTCAATAATTAGTGGGTAATGAAGGTTTATATCAGGGATCTCAACCTTTTCTGTAATAAGATCTACTTTTGCTCAATGGAAATCACCCGAGCTACTAATAGTAGTGATGTAATGCTAACCAACCCTTCTGAGATTGTCAACAGTGATAACATCAATGAATACCTCTATATGGGCAATGCATAAGGGCCACAGCTGTAATCCCCCTGGCATCAAGGCAATATTATGAGTAATAAATGTCTCCTACTCACAGAACAGCTTTAGCTGCCGGTACCTGACGGAGGAGGACGTCATATTGCATGCTGACCTAGGAACCAGGGGATGCTTTAGCTCACTTTATTAAGAGTGCCCAAGCAGGAGGATTAACAAATATTTCCCCTACAACAAGCATATAACAATAGACAGACAGTACCTTCATTCCATGCTTACTACCCTGGTTCCAGCACTATTTGGACTATCATCCACACTTTGATGAGAATTATATGCACAAGATTGAAATATCTCTCATTGTATGAGTGTATTGGCTGAACGTGACTACAAACAGATACACACCGCCTAATAACAAGAACGGCTCTGACAGACCAGATTCCTCCACTGAGAACTTTTTGTCAAACAGGATGCCCCATTCAGCATAGTAGAACGTCACGGATATACCCACATACCCAATAACCACGGGAGAAGACCTAAGAACATTATCTTAAGATTGATTTTGCCCTGAAGAAGTCCCAAGAGGACGAAACGCGTCGGCTGTAGCTCCTGTGTGTGCTTTTCACTTTCGACTGAATTGAATAAAAGAACTTTTAAAGAACACAAGTAACAACTAATGTGATTATTTCTGTTAACTTTATCAAAGTTAACAGTTTCTGCAAACATTGAAGTGGTGCACCTTGACCTTGTTTAAAGTATTTCATAGTTCATGTTTTTAACCAACATTGTAACGGTGGGTGTTTTTGAAGTGTGCACACATATTGTCCCATGTACTACAGTGTGGGTTTGAATTAATCTTGGGAGAATATTTGACTAGGTGCTGTTCTGTTGGGAATCCTCCACCGTTGTTTTTCCCTAAACAGAACAGCTTTAAATACACATTGAGAGTTCAACTACTTTTCTCTAAACATCAGCCCACGAGCAACAAAAATACACACCTTTTTCTCTCATAAACTTGCTTCTGGTATGCATATAATAATTCAAAAAAGCATAAGCCCCTATAATAATATGCTGGGCAGCACCCAAGAGACCTGGAGAGCTACCGGCAGCTCACGATCTACATGTTGGGGATGTCTGGTTCATATGAAAAAGTTCATTGTTAGGTATTTGGCCACTAGATGAAGCTCCAAGCCTGAAGATAGGGTGATGTCTTATTTTTTTGGTGCCATGCAGGAAGAGATCTAGACTGGGGTTGATGTCCTTTATTTGTTTTTAGGTCGGGCCTAGCGCAGTGTGCATGCGCTGCTCTAGGAGATGACCTTTTGGAATCGGTCTGCACTTTTCAAATACTGTTGCTTGTGGCGGCATCCAACTTGCAGGAGCGCCCAAGGGCCATCTATTTCCAATTTGCGTGGCCGCGTGCGCTTGTTTACATTTGCCCGCTCACGATCGCTTTCACTTTCTTGCCCGCTCGACATCCTGTTTTCATGTTGTCTTTGCTTCGATGAAAGTTACAACCAGGCCCAGAAGGGCGTTTGGAATTCTATGAAAGGGTTTGAACTGATAAAAGCAGGGGCTGCTTTTTCTCAAATAATTTTTATCATGCAAAATAGCCGCATTCCTTTCTTGAATTCCACGTAGTGGGTGGTGTGTAGATATCAGATCAGACTTGTGCAAGCCCATGCTTGTGGCAAGGGATTTGCTCGGAGGGGCGGTGTACTTTTTTGGACAGCTTAATAGTTTGTGGGACGGCTTTTGTTACGGTGTAGTGCCATTGCTTTCATGCATCAGGCAGGCTGGGCTACTGTTGCATTATCAGTGAAAGCCTGCCGAGGTGGAGTCAGGCCTCTCTGATGCCTCATGGGTGTCACGTGAAGGCAGCACGTGCTGCGGCCTCCGTGGGCACCGCGGTAAGGCCTTAGGTGCCCGCAGCCTGCTCTTTTAAGTCTTCATGCTCCAGTTAGCTTAAACATTCATGTTGTCTCCGCCTAGTCGGCGCAACGTTATCTCTTCACCGCCGTGCCGGTTCCGTAAATTGTCAGGGTTCGTTTTCCATCAGATTAGTATAATATGCTTAAGAGGCCCACTACAGACGGCGGAGGCTTCATCAGAGATGTTTAAAGTGCACACCAGCCAACAACCATTTAACTAAATGAAAGCTGCGAGAGTCGTTGGGAAATTTTCCAGTCTCAAACAAACAATTTCAATTTGTTTTGATATTGCAACCAAATTAGGGAACACTGGTGTGAAATGACAACTGAAAAGCACCCCTCAGATGCTGCCAATTTTCGCGAGCACCAGAGGTAATTGCAAGTCAGGAATGCATCAGGCCAGAGATTGAAGTGCAATTTTTGTCAGTATCCCAAATAGGAATACAGCTATGCATCCTTCACAGTTCAAGTTTTGTAATCCACGTCTCTGATTTACTGAGTAAACGCTCTTGATGCAGGCTCATCAGTAGGCAGCAGCATAGTTTGTACCAGGAACGGCTATCTTAGTGAAAGTTTGGAATGACAAGGATTAGATTTTATCAGGATGAGTAAGTGTAGCAGTTTAAAGTTTTAAAAAACTGTATTCCTTATACTTATAGCTCAGCGTGCCAAAGCATTTTACAAACGACACCGAAATTGTAAGATATAATTAAATAAAAGGAGAAATGGTGGTATCGTTTGCAAGTTTATATAGTACAGTTAATTACCTCCTGGGGCTTCTTGGCACCAAGAGGCAGGGACAAATTACTTAACTGCAAACCACAGTCATATAATGTGTAAAGTAACTCACAGGTTTCGAATTACCACATGTTGAGCATTTTTCGCAACCTACCCTGGCCGCCTAAGCTGAAATGGAATCTGTCTTAGCCATAGTAGCTTTTACTGAGAATTGGTGCAGCCATAAAATAACAACATATAGAAAGAGATAGCGAGACCTATTGGCTGTGCCAATGCTTGTTTTGATAAGTTTCAGGAGGGAAGTTTGTGGAGAGTTGGAGAGAAGATGGCTGCCTGTGAAAGCAGAGGCCTTGGCAATAACACCCCAAATGGCCGTTATCTCAGAACAACATCAGATCTGACCATAGGAAACTAAGGCTGAATTGGCGTGAAGTCTCAGGCAGTTGCTTCCAGGGTTTTCATAAGTGAGGCCGAAAGTGCATAAAGACTTATGGTGGGGGCCAGTCCAGCCCGCTCCCAAGTGTAGCAGTAAAGGCAGTCGGTCACACTATGCTGCATAGTGATGATGAGCAGGTTATTAGATTCCTCATACAAAAAGCCACTAAGAAGTGATTGATAGGTATCACAACTCATTTGGAAGATATGAACAAAACAACTAAGCAATAATGGGTCGGCATATGAATTCATAGAATTTGGGATTATGGGGTATAGCCAGATGGACCGAAAAGGAATTGGGTTTCAGTACTGTGAGACAGGAGCGGTAATATTGAAATGTGGAAATGTATAGTCGGGAGGAAAGAAACCAGCGGGAAACGAACACCTGAGCCACTAGACCCATGCATAAGATTTATGTGATGACTTTGATGCTAATAGAGCACACTATAGGCCAACTGTACAGCTTGGCGCTGTTTAGTTTGTTGTTGAAACAATACTTTAAAAAAATGTATATATTACTACCAAAACCAACACTGTAGGAGTTCTGTAGATTTTATCCCACGAAAACGTATGTAAAATAGAACACCACTTTATATATTTTTGGGGGATTTCAACAATTAGCACTTTCGTGCTCCAACTTTTTACAATGAGAAACACTGAATATTACACAAATGTAAGTAACGTCATGAAAGTACTGAATAATTGATTAGCACGTATGTGTTCGACAACTAACACTCAAAATAGAGAGGCTACTACCAAAATAAAGGTTAAACCTCAATGTAAAACCGCCCAAAAAGCAACTATGGTCATCCCTGATCAGAAGAAACAGAGTGGCGGTTTAAATGGTGGGGAATTGGATACACTGTTCACAGCTGTTAAATCCCTTGAGCTATTTGTGATAAATAGTGTAGAAAGCACTAACATCCGACTAACTGAGATTGAAGCCAAATGTGCAACCTGTTTGGACAAATTAAATACCCGAACAATAAATGAGCCTACAGGGATTGTGATGGTCAATAGTAATATAAAATAATTTAATCCGGAGAGGCAATTATATAATGTAAATACACATAACCCACACTGCTCTATATCACAGGGACAAACAAACAAAGCAGGGAAAGAGGGGACAATTCTGATTAGACCGACGCATCCGTAAAATGATCCAATTCATTCAGATGCCTTGCCGCTGAATCTACCCGAGTTTCTAGACCTCCCTCCTGCTGCTATCCCATATGTTATAATTTAGCAAATGTCCCGACCCTAAATCATAAGACCACTGAATCCTGGATTTCTCTTAAAAAGAAGTCCTTAAATTAGCTGGGGATAAGATCAAGGTTAACCAAACACCTATTTGCAGACTTGAAGAATTAAATGGGAGGATAGATAACAGAAAACACCACCAGGTGATTGCATAGTCTTATCTTTTAAAACTCAGAAACTTGTGGAGGCTGTGCTATATAGAACTAGACCAACTCATATTACCCAAGACTAGATCTCTGCACTACCTTTGGGTTACTTTTACCAACCAGATCTACTGGGGCCCATCCAAATGACTACATTACAAAGAACCCAGGGGAATATTAACAAGGTGGGCGATATGAAATTATCGCCGCTTTAGCGGCTGTTTTCGGGCCGCAAAGCAGCAATAATTTCATTGCCCTATAAGCAAGCTGTCGCTAACAGCAGTTAGCAACAGTTAGTAGGCGACAGTTTATAGTTTGTAGGCGATAGCGAGTGGTTTGGGTCCCGCTTTGCATGTCAGCGATATTTATTACTAACAACATGCAAAGTGGGCGTACCCAACCGGTTAGCGACTGAAAGCAGTCGCTAACATCGCTATCGCCTATTATCAACGCAGGCGTAGCGATTAAAACATTCGCGCCAAGCGCGAATATCGCTGAAAACTAACGCCTGCTCAGACCAGTTCTTAGCCATTATATCCAATGGGAGGTGGATATTCTGGCTAAGACCCTATTGGCGATGATGCGTGAATATCGCTGGTTTTCCAGTGATATTCACGCTTTTCCCCACTATCGCCGGTTATTTTATCGCATTAGAGATAAACGTTGCTAATAGCACGTTATCTCTGCGATAAAATCCGGCGTTGCTTGGCGATAAAAAAAATGTTGCTAAGCTTCTTTAGGGATAAATATCGCTAGTTGTTGATAATATGCCCCCCAATTACTTCCTGTTCACCAGCATTATAATGTCCCACTCTTAACAGATTCCAGGGCCTTGAAAACCTAGAGGATATAGAATGACTACCAGCAAAGGGTCATGCGGCAACGGAGCAGAACCAGTCAGGGACAGATATGCTTAGTCATCTGGGTGGAGGAAGTCAGGGAGAGCCACCGTACTCGCCGATGAACGTATTGGTTTATTGTTCTGTAATGTGGCTGGGCTTAAGACTAAAATCAATAACCAAGAATGGTTAGACTATGTAACTGGGTATAGTTTTGTATGTTTACAAGAGACATGGTTAACTGAACCTGTACATATAAACGGTTTTAGTACGTTCTTTGTCCCTGCTGTCCCGGGGAGACATGGTAGACCCAAAGGTGGTTTATGTATCCAATGACCTACCAACTGTTCAACCAGTTATTAGGCAACCTAACCTTTACTTTCATGTGGTAATATGTGAAGGGACAGGTTTGGCTAGGAAGGCTGTGGTGAACCTGTATAACTACGCCCAAAATAGAGACATGGTGTCTCATCTGAACAATCTACATGAGTGTCTGGAAAAATTGGATCATACTAATAAAAAAAAGTTATCGATTGTATGGGGAGGTGAATTTCATACACAATTATGCTACTCTCCGGATGAGAAAATATATGGGATGAACTCTAGACCTCTGAGGCGGAAGCCGGAGGTGTTCTCACTCGTATTTTAAAACTGTTTGATTTGTGTTGAAACCTTATTTTAAACTTTGTGCACCTTACCCAGAGCTTTTCTCTGTCACCACCGCCAAGCAGGCACCCCACAAACAGCGGATCTTAGCGCTGCTCAGTGGGAAAGAACACACGGCCGCCATCGCTGCTGAAACGCGAGGCCATGCCCACCCGTCAGGCCACGCCCACCCCCTCTCTCTCTAAATGTGCTTCCCATGCAAGCGCAGCGGACGAGCGCAGCGGGAGCGCCGTTTGCGCGCCGAAGGCGCGCCTAAGGCAAGCCCGTCCGCGCCTGGCCCGTGCCTAGGGCCAGTCCCCCTGGCTCTCAGGCTGTCTCTGGTCGCACGCGCTGGACCAGATCCCAGCTCCTCCTTCTAAAACCCACAACTTGCCCGTCCACTACACGTTGTAGTCCCGGTCACTTGGAGGATGCCCCTTTCCACTGCCTTCAATGTAATTTTACGCTCCCGCCTTGGAGCCTTCGCCCCTCTCCCTGCCTCAGCCTGCCGAAACGCCTGTCCTACCCTTTGACGCTGAAAGCAGGTCTGATTAACTGCCGTTCCTTGCCCCGCCATTCCAACGAGATCTGGACGTCAATAATTTCGGACGCCTGGGATATCCTGTTCCTTACCGAGTCCTGGCTTAGAGATACCTCTACCCCCGATATCCACCTTGCTACCCCTCCGGGTTACCTCTTAAAGGGCATCAATCGTGAAGGGGGCAAATTAGGAGGTGGTCTTGCCATTATCCTAAAATCCCACCTCAATCTGTCTATCACCAAACTGACGAATATCGGGATGATTGAAGCTATGTACTTCACTATCTCGGACACCGCGGCAGTAGTACTGGCGGGTACACTAGTCTATAACCCTCCTACTGCCTCAACTCTCTCTCTAACGGCATTTACCCACCTGATGGCTGATCTCTCCCTCAAGCACCAACATTTTCTGGTGCTAGGAGATTTCAACCTCCACGTGGACAACTCTCTCTGCTCGAAAGCTAACAACTTGCTAGAAACGATGCAGAGCCTGAACTTGCTTCAGTTAGTCAAGGGCCCTACACACACAGCTGGGCATACACTTGACCTAATCTTTGCTAATTTCTCAAATATCACAGTCTTTCCTTCCCTCCCTCTTACCTGGTCTGATCATCATCTTGTCCCTTTTAACCTAGAGCTAAGTTCGAGACCCTCCCCTACTGTCCTCAGGAAAGAGCTGGGAAGAAAGTGGCATAAAGTTACCTGTGCTACCTTAGACCCCTTATTCAACTATCAGCCGGATCCTCTGACTAGTGACATTGATGAAAATGTGTCTAAACTCAATTCTGCATTGCTCCTTGCCATCGATTCCATCGCCCCTCTCAAACCCATCACCTCTGCCAGAACACGCCCCTCTGCCCCTTGGTTCTCTCCAACCCTCCGTGAGGAAAAAAGCCGCTGCAAACTACTTGAACGCAAGTGGCGGCAGAACTATGACCCGAATCCAAAGCTATTTACAAAACCGCTCTGAAAAAATTTCTTAAACAAAAAAAAGCTACCATGAGAGACTACTTCTCATTACAAATCTCCAACGCTAAGAACTCCTCTAAAACTCTTTTTAATATTGTCAAAGAATTTGTAAATCCCCCCGCCAGGGCCGCGCAGAACCCCTCTAGCCAGGCACTATGCGATGGACTGTCAGACTATTTCCTTGAAAAAATTGATAAAATTAGAACCTTATTTCCTACTGAGGTATCGCCCCTGGTCCCCCCTGTGATGGCCCCGAAATCCGCCCCTTGCAGTCTTATAACGAGCTGACTCTTGAGACCGCACTCAGGTTATTCACCCAGTGCAGATCTGGTTCTCCTTCCGACTCAATCCCTGCCAAGACCATGGGTGACCTACCCCCCCACACGCTAGCCCTTTTCTTTCTATCTGGAATGCCTCCCTCCATCATGGCATCTTTCCAACTACGTGGAAGGAAGCTCTGCTGGTCCCCATTCTGAAAAAGCCTGATGCCGATCCTACAAAATTTTCCAATTATCGCCCCATCTCCCTCCTCCTCAAACCCGCTAAAATTCTGGAAAAGGCCTTGCAGCTGCAACTAACAGAATATCTAGAAAATAACTCCTTACTACACGACTCCCAATCCGGCTTCAGAGCAGGTTTCAGCACTGAGACTGCTCTTTTGGAAGTAGCTGAGACTATCCGTGAGTGTGTGGATAGGGGCGAGGAGGCCATGCTGGTCCTCCTCGACCTATCTGCCGCTTTTGATACGGTTTCACATAAAATCCTACTAAACCGTCTAAAGCAGGTCGGAATCGGTGGCTCCGCTCTCGCCTGGATTGAGTCCTTCCTCACTGGCAGAACTCAGAAGGTGGCGCTCAAGCCTTTCAAATCAGAGGGTAAACCCCTGCTGTGTGGTGTCCCGCAGGGCTCTGCCCTGAGCCCTCTGTTTTTTAACGTTTATCTCGCACCCTTGGCCGCAGTGGTGGAGTCTTGTGGAGTCAGAGTGGTCTCTTACGCTGATTTTACTCAGCTGATATTCTCTTTTAGAGACCACTCAGACTCCACCTTTGCCAACTTCCGCCAATGTCTGGACAACATCTGTGCCTGGATGACCAACAACCACCTTAGACTTAATGCTGACAAGACAGAAGTCCTGTTTTTTAACCAGAAAACTCCAATATCCCCCAGCCTTTGGTGGCCCACAGTACTTAACCCTGCGCCCACCCCTGTCCAATCAGCACGTAACCTGGGCTTTCAATTCAATGACTCACTCTCTTGCAAAGCGCAAATCAACAAGGTCACCTCTGCCTGCTTCACGAAGCTGCGCATGATTAAAAAGATCTTTCCTTACCTCCCTTGGACGCCCGCAGAACGATCTCTCAGGCCCTCATCACATCTCACCTAGACTACGCCAACAGCTTATATGCCGGTGCCCCTCAATATCTGATCGATCGTCTTCATATCGTTCAGAATGCGGCAGCCAGACTGATCGGAAATATCCCCTACCGTCAGTCGGTTGCCTCCTATTGCAAAGAGCTCCACTGGCTCCCCATTGCAAGCCGCATTCAATTTAAGATCCTCACCCTCGCCTTTCGAGCTATCAACGGCCTTGGGCCTGGATACCTGAAAAAGCAAGTGGCAATATCTCAATCTGTCAGATCACTGAGATCTAACAACTTACGCCTCTTGATTGCACCTCGCTTTCGACGTTCCAGAATGGGCGGCAGAGGGTTCAGCGTAATTACTGCTAAACTATGGAACTGCCTCCCACTCGACCTCAGGTTCTGCCCGTCTGAATCCATCTTCCGTAGTAAATTAAAAACCTGGCTGTTCTCCAGATTATGACTCCAGTCTTGTAATCAGCTTGATCCACTCCTTCTTCCCTGAGTTTCTGTTTTAGCTCCGGGACACCCCTCCGGGGGTAGCTGCGCGCTGTATAAGCTACTTAAATAAATAAATAAACAATCTAGATGGCTCAAGTAAGACACATTTTTTACATAACAATTATGGAGATAAGTTGAATGAATTGATGTATTTGCTTGATTTATCTTTTTCTAATGAGTTGTCAGTACCATATGTGCCTTTTAAATATACTTTTAACAGGTGTAGCAACCCCGGTATTATTGATTATGTCCTAAACTCAAACAATCTGAGCCCTGAAGCCTTACATTTTAAAACCACCTTTAGCCCATTAACTGATCACTATCCTAAATCTGTTCAAATAACAAAGTCCATACTGATTAAAGGTGCTAAAGTTGCTGATGAGGCTCTTTGTATTAACCTTGATTTAGCCACCACCAATGGTTTTTCATTGCGATGGCACAAGATCATCCCAGGGGACCTCCTCAGAAAATTAATTAGAAATGCAGGAGAAGCTTTCACATTATTCCTGGACGATAGTGCACCCCCAGAAGACATCATTAACTTGTTTATAGCCATTAGCAAGTCTGTGAAAGAGAATTTGCAGTCGACAACAAAAATAAAGAGTAGAGCTGGATGGTTTGACACATACTGTACCAAGGCAAAAAAGAAGCTAAAATGGGGCTTCACAGAATCCCCAGGAACACAAATGAGGTCAAGCAGTGTAGATTGAACTACAGACAGGCTTTGAAATAGCAGAAAATAAGGTTAAGAGAAGAGGCCTGAGATGCACTGTGCAAAGCAAGTGGTTTAAACGATAATAATACATTTTGGAGGTTAATAAATTCTGCCCCACTGAGAGAAGGCACTGGTTTAGGGATTGTGGTCGCAATCCCAGAGGACGACTCGATTAAACACTTCTCTACTATTTATGCTGCACAGTATGCCCCTAATTTTATGACCAATGATGATATCGCAGACACCGTAAAGCTACCAGCTATAGCACCTTTTACCCTAGATGAGGTGATTGAGGCAATAGCTTCTAGCAAAGGGGCAAACCACCAGACCCTAATGCTATCCCGGTGGATCTGTATAAAGCAAATATTCCGCTGTGGGGCCCCATTTTAACTATTATTCTAAAAGCTTGCTGTACATCAGCATTCCTCTGAACTTGGGTGGAATCTATAATAGTTCCCATTTATAAAAAAGGGAATTGTCACAACCCTTCCTACTACAGGCCGATCTCGCTCCTTGATCCCTGGTCAAAATAGTTGGCAGGATAATTTTGACAGATTACAAGAGTGGAATGAAAATAAGGGGGTGTTGAATGTTTTACAATATGAGTTTCGCACTGGAGTGGGGACTATCGAACAGAGCCTCAATCTGTCCATTCTTATAGGGAAGTACACAAAGATCAAAGGCAGTAGCCTGTATTTGGGTTTTGTTGATCTCTCCTCCTCCTTTGACTGTGTAAATCACTCTAAGCTCTGGGCAATCATGGGCGAGATTGGTGTGGATCCTGAAATAATTAATTTTTGAAGGGACCTATACTCCGATGCCTAGGCCAGGATTAGATATGGAATCCACGGCGAATGTCCACAATCTTTCAGCATAGAAAGAGGAGTGAGGCAGAGCTGTGTCCTTGCACCTTTTTTGTTTACACTTTATATCATCAACGTGGGCACTGCTCTGGTACGATTACCAAAAGATCTAGCCCAGGTGGTACACTGCCCTGTGCCCGCACTTCTCTATGCAGACGATGCCGTACTGATGGCGCGCACCCCAATTTCAATGCAGCGGGTATTTAATGACTTTGTCAAATACATGGAGGATCTTGACCTACATGTAAACCAGGTCAAGACCTTTGTAATGAAGTGTGAGAAGGAATCAGGTGGTTCCCGAACTATGAGAATACAGGATTCATACATCCATCGAATTTACCAACACTTTCTCACATCTTGGCGTGTTATTTGACAAATGTGGGTCATGGAGCTAAGCCATTAACACCTTGGCTGCTAGAGGTTTTCCCCCCGGTGCTGCACTCGCAGATTTACCATTGTTCATGACGAGCTGAGCTCGTCATCAGCACAGCTCAACCGTGCCTCATGACGAGCTGAGCTCGTCATGAGCATTGAAGGGGTTAACACAAGGTAGCCGCTTTTTGAAGTGCCAGCATGGCCTTTCGCAAATTTGCTTTAAGATTAGGTATTAATCCACTGAGGGAAATGCTCACCATATATAAGGCAAAGCAGTTTATGGGGACACGTAAACTGTACTACAATACAAATAGTGGAGAACACATTTCTAAGGTTTTTCCTCCCAACTCCCAAATCCGCACCAACTTTTGTTTGTCATGCAGAGCTGGGACTATCGTTCCTTGCGGATTTAATTAAGATCCAACCGCTCCTCCTATGGAATAAAGTATGGACTACTGAGTATACTGCTTTGAATCAACTTGTCATTAAGGATCGTCTGAGATGCATTATACAAAAATACCATGGTTAAAGTATGTAGAATGTTTATGTAAGGACCTAGGCCACCTTGAATATTATAATAAGCCTGACATTTTAGTTAATTTGAACAGTAAAGATCTAAAAGCTGATTGCTTAGTACATCTGGAGAACAACAGGTTGTCCATGGAACTTATAAAACCCTCAGTTCAAAGAAATCAGCTAATCTTAACCAGTTACGATATGCAACTATATCTGCGGGAGGTTTCACACCAAAAGCATAGCTATGTCCTAACTCGTTTTAGGATGGCTACCTTTCCTCACGTGGTTACGTTTCCTGAACTAAATGATTAGTCCGTCACGTTATCGAATTGCCCCAGCGATAATGCCTCATTCCAGACAACAATGCATGTTGTTCGTTTTTGTAAATTTTATAAAGACTGGAGGAAGTGTTACATATTAAGCTATCGGAAGCATCTAGACTTCCATGAATGTCGCCCAACATATTTATTTCTACAGTCACCATCAACAATTAATATTTGCGTAAGAATGTCATCTTTTCTGCGGAGTGTTCTCTATGCTATGAAGTCTGTTTTAACAACTCTGTGATATGTAGGCTATTGATATACTGTAGTGTACAGGGGTTGGATTGTGGGGGCACATCGGGATCGTACAGCAGACCCAGTTTTGAGGTTCTTACCCTCTTGTATGTTGCTTTACGACCTTAAATCTAGAATGTTTTAATCAGCATAATTTAATATTACTTTTAGACTATTTTTTAGTGATTATGGTAAGGAATATTTTATGTACGTAGGGCATTTTACATGTATTTTACACACTGTCTCTTTCTATATATGAGTTTATATGATATGTAATATCTGAGAGTATTTTATTTCATACTCATATTGTATATTTGTATTGTGCTTTTATGGTCCAATATTTTAGATCGAATAAAGATGATGATTAGCAATGTAAAGACTTGAAGATAAACGAGCTCTTTCAGTTGCGATGCCTATAGCGGTATGCATGGACTAGTGATATAGTAAATCATATTTTGGGCACCAATTAGAACCTCTGTATGTTCAAAAGCAAAGAAGGGAGCAAGGACAGTTCAATTAAATCACACATAAATAATGTTTTTTTCTTAAGTGTCACAAATGAAGTGAGTGAGGTTTTTAAGTAACAAGAATTAGCAAAACAAATAGGTCTCCCAATGCAAGAGCTATCGGCCTTGCCAATGTATTTTAGCCATGTTGTAGAGGGGAAACGGCCTTTTCAACGAAGCCGTTTCCACGAAATCTTTAACCACGCATGCAGTACAACGCATGCGTGGTTACCACTAAAGCCTTTACCACGCATACCTTTACTACGATGTTTGTAGTAAAGGCATATGTAGTAAAGGTAAAGAGTAAAAGAAAGGGGGGTTTGGGGGGTCTCCCCCCAAATAAAAAAACTCACCAGAAGTCACGACGGAAACTGCACGTAATCAGCGTCGCTTAAGAGAAATCGGAAAAGAAATTCCGTTTCCTCTTAACGACGTATGACGTCACCACGCAAATAGTCGAGGTAAAGGTTATGCGTGGTAAACGAATTCCGTTGTAACGCATGCGTGGTAAAGGCATGCGTTGCAACGGAATTCGTTGAAACGTCATACATTCGTTGTAGAGCAGCACGGCTGCTCAGCAGCATTGCTAAATATTAGAAAAAAGTGGGAAGGGGTGTGGCGCCGCGGCCAGGACAACCGACGCTGGACGCTGGGGATCACGTTCGATCCCTGGCTCTGGTGGTAGGGTTCTGCCCAGCACCATGTGACTCTGGGCAATAGCTTGCATAATCTTCCCAACGGCCTCCAGCGCCGAGATATCCCTTCGGGGTGATTTGTGCGCTATACAAGTACTGGATTTAGAATTTATTTTTTATGTCACAGCCAGTGCTGGCCCAGTCATAGCACTATTTTTAGGGCTCGCAAAGCGTAGCGAAAAGCCCTTTTGTAGGGGTTTTAAAAATGGACCTGTAAATTCCACAAATTCCACACGCTCGTGCGTGTGTTTTTTCCTTTCCGGTCTGCTATTGGCCATCGCGTGTGTTTTTGTTTTAAAGCGAGCATACCATAGGTCAGAGGCAGGCGCATGGCACCCCCCCATGCCTATTGGTGTCTGTTACGCGCATTTCCTGACATATTGCTTTCAATTATCGCGCCCAGACACGGGCGCGATAATTCAAAGCATATGGCAGGAAAGGCACGCGCACCACTCGCGGCTTTGTTTTCCCGATCGCAAGGCATTAAGAGTATAAAATCATTGGCCCTTTTCTGTCCCTCCCTCGGGTTCAAAGTTCTCCTTTCGTGTTTGCTTTTGCTGCCTCTTCTCAGGCTCCGCTCTTTTTCCCTTTCGGGCCAACAATACCCCCCATACTAATTTATCCGAGTGTAGTCGACGCAATTATTTTGTGATACATCGCAGCCTTTTCTTTGGCGATCAGGGAACTGCCTGTCAGATTTAGGGTCCCCGGTACAAAGCTGTTCCCGGGGGCGCAGAAAAGGGCCATTGATTCCCACTGGGAGCCGAGACCTCGCGGTGGCCATCATTACCATATCACTCACGTGGCTTTAATAGAAGTTGAGCTCGACTGAGGTAAAACTTTAGCCATCCTGTTTGGGACGTGGCGGACACCGACTAGACTCATCTACTGAGTCCTTCTACAGACTAAAAAATGACATCATGAGACCCGGTTGCCGTGGTTACATGTTAACAGGATATGGAGGCGTTTTGTGCAGTGGCTATTCAGTGCACCAGACTGCTGAGTCCATTCTGGGGGGAGAACTTTTGTCCATTTTCAAATGCCAGTTTTGGTGCCTAGCAGAGAGACGTGAGCTATCCATCCAAGGGCTGGCAGAAACGTACCCACGTCATATACCTCGCATGTCCCACCAACGGCTCATTTTAATGGGATTTCTTTTCGGGCCTACAGTCACTTGGCATTACCTTGTATGGTACTGGAAAGTAGCATATATCTGAGAAAAAGTAATTTGCTGCCTGGAATACAATAATTTACTCATTTTGTAATATTGCAAAATTGCACCTCCTGTTGCAATATATGGTGAGTGGCACCCGAGCATCATGTAAGCACACCACACTCTCTTCCTTCCTATCCCTCCTCTAAGAGGTTGAAGGGAGCACTCCAGAGGCCACCCATTCCATCTGGTCATGGTAGGCGTCTTGAATGACAGCAGTAGAATGAAGCTTGTTTTAAGTGCTATGACTCAGCCAGATCTGGCTGTGCCAGGGGTGGGGCTCTATGCACCTCCACAAAAGGGTCGTAATCTGCCGAATTAAAACCTGTTGATATTTTCATGAATATACAACGGCGCCCCCAGCACCCTTGGGGGGCACCCCGCTCCAAGTGCCAGGAAGCCCTCCGGGGTAAGATGCGCGCTATAGAAGTACACATTGCAAATCATGGCTACTTATGCCGCCCCTCACGCCTCTGGGCCATTGCACCGGGGTCGAAGCTGATAGCATGCAGGGGAGACGCAGAACTCTGCAGCATGTGCCAAACCTGCTGAGCTGTCTCACAGGTGGACTTTCATTGAGGCTGGCCAATGATTACCCAGTGATTGATCCCTTCACTTCTTGCTGAATTGTTGCTGTTCGAGGCGCATTAACCTTTCTAAAAAGCCAGTGTTTAAAAACAGGCGGCGCAGTTGGTGTCTCAGTTAACCCCTTGGCTGCGGCGGTACTTCCGCCGCGGCGCTGGGGGGTCGCAGGGCGCCACCATGCTTGTGACAGAACCACTCCGTCACGAGCCACGGGCGCGCTGTTCTCATGACGGAGTGGTTCCATCATGACTCCGCCCACTCATCAATTCAGCGGCGCAGGCGCGAAATTGATGCGAGGGCGGAGCAGCCGCGGCGTGACGGAACCACTCCGTCATGAGCACAGTGACAGAGTGGTTCCGTCACACGCACGGAACGGGTTAAACACAAGAGTGGTGGGAGGTGGGGTTCTATGACCTTCTCTGTAGGGGTCAGCAGAGACCACAGCATCCCTCTCTGTAGGGGTCAGCAGAGACCACAGCATCCGTCTCTGTAGGGGTCAGCAGAGACCACAGCATCCCTCTCTATAGGGGTCAGCATCCCTCTCTGTAGGTTTCAGCAGAGACCACAGCATCCATCTCTGTAGGGGTCAGCAGAGACCACAGCATCCCTCTCTGTAGGTTTCAGCAGATACCACAGCATCCCTCTCTGTAGGGACCAGCAGAGACCACGGCATATCTCTCTTTAGGGGTCAGCAGATACCACAGCATTCTTCTCTGTAGGGGTCAGCAGATACCACTACATCCATCTCTGTAGGGGTCAGCAAAGACCACAGCATCCCTTTCTGTAGGGACCAGCAGAGACCACAGCATCCCTCTCTGTAGGGACCAGCAGAGACCACAGCATCCCTCTCTGTAGGGGTCAGCAAAGACAACAGCATCCCTCTCTGTAGGGGTCAGCAGATACCACAGCATCCCTCTCTGTAGGGGTCAGCAGATACCACAGCATCCCTCTCTGTAGGGGTCAGCAGATACCACCAGCATCCTTCTCTGTAGGGGTCAGCAGAGACCACAGCATCCCTTTCTGTAGAGGTCAGCAGAGACCACAGCATCCCTCTCTGTAGGGACCAGCAGAAACCACAGCATCCCTCTCTGTAGGTTGTCAGCAGAGACCACAGCATCTCTCTCTGCAGGGGTCAGCAGAGACCACAGCATCCCTCTCGGTATGGGTCAGCAAAGACCACAGCATCCTTCTCTGTAGGGACCAGCAGAGATCACAGCATCCCTCTCTGTAGGGGTCAGCAGAGACCACAGCATCCCTCCCTGTAGGGGTCAGCAGAGACCCCAGCATCCCTCTCTGTAGGGACCAGCAGAGACCACAGTATCCCTCTCTGTAGTGGTCAGCAGAGACCACAGCATCCCTCTCTGTAGGGGTCCGCAGAAACCACAGCATCCCTCTCTGTCGGGACCAGCAGAGATCACAGCAAACCTCTCTGCAGGGACCAGCAGAGACCACAGCATCCCTCTCTGTAGGGGTCTGCAGAGACCACATATTTCCTCTCTGTAGGGGTCAGCAGAGACCACAGCATCCTTCTCTGCTGTGGTCTCTGATGACCCCCTGCAATCGGTGCATAAACACGCACTTTGAACGTATAGTCCTTGCTTAGGATGTGCAAGGCTGGCAGTAAGAGACTGCCAGCCTTGCTTCTCATGAGCATGGACTATAAGTACAAAGTCCTTGTTCACGCACTGATGCAAATGAATAAAAGGCATTGTCATTTACAATGGCAATAGCTCAAACTTTAAAAATGTGAGACCTATTGCATTGAAAATGCTTGTTTCCTATTGTGGATGGGCAACATAGATAACTGAAAGGAGGATAAGAGGGAATGTGCAACACGAACAATGGGAGGGGGGGAAGAAGCAACACGGACAAAGAGAGGGTACAAAAGTGTTGTGATTGACCGTATAATAGTGGGTTTTTTGTTCCTTATGGTGGAAGGGAAGAAGAAACATGGACAACAGGAAGATGGGAGGGAAGAAACAACTCGATGGGAGGGTGGGAGGAAAGAAGCAATATGGACAAGGTGGGAGTGGAGGAAAAGGCAAAACAGAAAAGGGAGAGTCGGAGGCCAGAAGCAACACAGACAAGGGGTGGGGAGGGGGTGAAAGGAGAGAAGCAAAATGGACAACGGGGTCGGAAGGAAAGAAGCAACAGACAGTGAGGGTGTGAGGGGAAAAAGCGCCCCAGACAAGGGGGGATAGGAGGTAAGAAGAAACATGGAAAACGCAACACGGACAACCAGGAAGAAAGAAAGAAAGAAAGAAAAATAGTACCCGAATAACTGCGCGACCAATAAAAGGACTCAAATCAAAATGAAGCACTCAGTACTTGGTCCATGCTCCACACAACAGAAGAGCAAGTGAAGCTAGCAGGCACTGGCCAATTAGGAGGAATCAAATAAGAGTGACAATGAAGCCAGTAAATGATAAGGATTGTGTAGGCTCCAAGCCCCTTGAGGTAAACAATATCTCTCGCCAGCACCAGTGCGTTTATGGGGCCTCATTACGATGTCGGTCTGAAAGCATTCTGACCGACTTCTTGTCTGAATGCTTTCTGACAGACTCTGTTTCGGGAAGTCCGACCGACCAATTACGATGGTTCTGAACATCGTTCGGCAGGACTCCCATTGACTTCAATAGGAACCTGTGTTCCGACCAACAACACAGTCTCCCATTGAAGAAAGGGGTGGTTGCGGAAAACCTTGCAACCTGTGATGGGCACCCCATGGTGCCTACCACACTGTGCATGGCTGCAAAAAGGGGACCCATGGGTACCCCCAAGGGCCCCAACCAGAGGCCTCCGGGTGAAGGGGGTTCTACTACAGGCCTACAAAGTCGGTTTCTGACAGCCGATCCGTGTCAGACAGACTGAGTCGGAACAGCTGTCGGAATCGGACATCGTAATCGGTCAGTCAAAAATGCAGCCCGTAGAGCTTCACGATTTGACTCAGACCGACTCGGACTCTCCGAATGCAGGTCGGAACCGACTCGGAATGACCGCCCGACTACCTTGGTAATCGGTCAGTCGGAAATGTTTCCGAGTCTGCTGGAAACTTGGCTTCCGACACGGGTTCAGTCAAACCGAATGCCATTCGGAGCCTTTCCCACTGACATCGTAATAAGGCCCTTAGGCGGGACCTAAAAATTCTTTCAGTAGTGTTAAAGGTCCTTTTTGGTTGTCAATTACCATGAACAATTACGTAATAAAAATGTAATAAAATATTGTCTTGGGTATACGTCCTCGCACTTTAGCTATTCTAGTAAGTAAATTAACCCTAAGCAGTTTTGTCAAAAGCATAAATACATTTTTTTGCCAAGGCCCTTAATTCTAACTGGAACCCTGCCACCGCCGGCTACTTATTTCTTTAGGTTATGGGGGTGTGAGGAGCACTCCAATAATTGCCTCACTCTACAAATTAATCCACCGGTGCTGCGGCTAATAAGGGTAGTCACTCCTTGTTAGAAACTATAGGTTATGTCGGGTTTACACACCTGTGTAGATGCGCACTGTGCACTTGGTGATATGCACCTTCACAATTTTAAAACATTCTACTCAACAATATACCAGAAAACAATTGGTTGTTTTAGTACATATTTTTATCCTTTAGTCTCTTTTGGGCACTTTCCTCAGGGCTAATTACTTCATCATGTTAACACAAAATTCATTTTTACCTTTGATTATGCATTTACAATATACATTTCATTATTGTATTATCAATTTTTAACACAGTATCACTATTCTGCCCAATGCATTTCGGTACTCCTTGGTACCTTCATCAGGGGCCAATCTGTGTGTGAAATCACTGCGCTTGAAGTCCGCGCATTCCTGAACAGTGTCCTACTGTCGATAAGCTGTGAGGCTGTCGATGTATTTTTATACCTTCTGTACTTTAAATGTTTGATCTGAAAATATTCCTCTAACCGCTCTCACGATACCAGTGTGCTCCAAAACGCTTTTGAAATAGATGTATATTGTAAATGAATAATCAAATGTAAAAATTAATTTTGAGTTAACATGATGAAGTAATTAGCACTGAGGAAAGTGCGCAAAAGAGACTAAAGGATAAAAATATGTACTAAAACAACCAATTGTTTTCTGGTATATTGTTGAGTAGAATGTTTTAAAATGATGAAGGTGCATATCACCAAGTGCACAGTGCGCGTCTACACGGGTGTGTAAACCCGACATAACCTATACTTATTTCTTTAGACAGACAGAGCAGCAGGATTGACATTAATTTTTAACAGCAATCCAGTTGTTCCAGTCCATTCTGATCATCTTTGACCTATCTCTATCAGGCCTCTGGTGCATCCTTTACAAGAAACATACTTTTTGACTTTCTGAACCTTCTTATAAAGTGCTAAATGACTGCAACAAAACACAAAATGATGTGGTAACCTGTACAGGAGCATTTAAAGATATTTAAATCCCCCCTGAAGATTCTGGCTGCTGGCTACTACTTTCCTACTTTGAATCCTTGCAATTCCAAGAATTGGAAGAGGAGGGCTCACTCACGTAGTGCGACATGCTTCATCATAGGGTACCTCATCTCATCCAGGGTAAATGGTACTATAGGGCGAACTCGAACTCAAATTGGGCTGCCTTGGGGAAGTTCTTAGAAATTATTTTTTTCTGGATATATACCTGGGATCCAGTTGATGTTGTTAAAAATACCTTAGAGCAAACCACAAAGTTTCCTTTATTAGGTTGTACCCTAGGTATAAATAAAAATACTATAAAGTATGATCAGACGACGTTACTGGGTGCTATGGCCCTTACATACCTCTGAGGTGCTGACATGTTTCTACCCATAGACAGCCTAACTAGGTATCGGGCATTCATCAGGGCTTGGATATGGATCCCTTTGCTTAGTTAAAGTGAAAATATAAAAGGATATGGAGAGAACCTACCTGTCTCATACAAATCACAAGGTAAAATTACCTAGCGCCTTGATGCACTTTTATGACTGCGGACCACTACACAACTGCGCTTCTGTGCTGTTTGCCACCAGCAAAGAGGGATATGAGAGGGGGACTGGCTGGTAAAGAGCCAACAAATTAAATTTGAACACCTCTATTGATAAATAGATCAGAGTATTAGACGTATTTTTGAAAACGTTGGTTAGGCACCCTTTGTCCAGCAGGGAGATGCAGGCTATCATGTGGCAAAATTGCTGTAAAATGAAAATTCTGGATCACATGTTTATTGATTTAGATGAGGGGTAAACAGCTGTTATTCCTGACTTGCCTTTTTGTTATCCCTTTTGCTGAGGCTGCCCTGGTCACTCTCAGTGGTTTGCATTTATTAACCATTCCTTAGTACTTCAGTAGTAAATAAAAGATTGTAGAGGGGAAAATGTGTGAAACGGGACAGTGGCAGCAAAGGTATATACTTACTGCTTACATGTGCAGAGATTTGAAGGTTTGAATTCTGGCATGGATGACGCAGTCAGTTATCCTTATGAGGAGGGATACCTTTAAATTGAGGATGGAGAACGTCTTCACATACAGTGGTGGCCATCAATGAATGTTTTTGGAAAATGTTGTCAATCTTTACTATTGTAAGAGAGCGGATATGTGATTTCAACACACCTGCCCTTATCACAAAGGTAAAGAACAGCAAAGTATTCGAAAAACACTCAACTATGGCCACCCGTTTGTGTGCATCTGGAAGGGTGGCCATATCTGAAAGGATTTTGACATACTTTGTTTGATAATTAAGAATGAGAAACACCACTGCAACTTGACCGTCTACAAGAAAACAAGCATTGGCTAAGTCAGTAGCTCTTTGAGCTGGCACTAAAGGCCAGATGTTATTTAACTTTGTCAATACTGTTTAACACCTCTAACCACATCACTTCTAAAATGAAGTGTGCTGAATTGAAATGAATACAGTTCAGTGTTTATGTGAAAAGTAACATTCCCTATGGTCACACTAATCAACTCTATGCACTATACCCTTAACCACAAACCCCTAAATCTTAATCCCTACACACTTAATTTATAGTGCCTTAAGCTCCAAACCCAAATTCATAAGCCTTAATCCTATATCAATTACTCAAACCCTAAACCATACCTGTAGCCCGTAACCTTATGCCCCAAACACCTAATCTTATAGTCCAAACTCTAATCCCCATTTCCATAACCCCTATTCCTATAACAATAACCTTTTATCCTTACCTCATACCTCGAACCCTAAATCCTATACCCCAAATCCTTAATCCTTTACCACAAACCCTTAACTCAATGCCCATAAACCGACAACCCAAACCTTTAACCCTATACTCATCCTATATTCCCTTAAACCTCACACCTATACCCAGACCTTATACCTTCCCCCAAAACCTTAACCCCAAATCCCAAACCCTTAGCCTCATAACCTTAACTGTTACCCACAAATCATTGACCCCTACAGCCTATATATGTCTGACCCGTAACCCTATACCCAGAGGCTGAGCTAGATGTTTTGCTGCCTGTGGCTTTCGGGGTGTTTGCCGCAACGGTCTGTGCGTTTACTGCCCCGCGACGGTCGCAGGTGAGAGTGGCCTGACCGCCCCCCCCCTTGCTACTGCCTATACCCCAAACTTTAAACCCTATAACCTAAACCATATTTCCCAAAGTTGTAACCCCTAACTCCATACCCTTACCCTCTACACACTCTAACTCTTAAACCCTTTCACACTGGATTAACTTCAATATATTTTGGGGAAAAAAATTTGGGGCAGTATTCCTTCTAAATATTTATTTTTCGAACTAACTGAGATGGGTTGTTTTTAGTAGTGCTGCTTTAAAAATTGTGAATACCACCAATTTGTTTTGCGAGTTGACACCTTTGGTATGAAGATCAGACAATGTCACGTGGGTTCTATTCAATTTCTTAATGTAGAATTAATATTGCCTGAAGTAATATCTTTCACTAGAGCAGATATTTTGTCACACATTTATCAACCCCAACGTTCACTGAAGCCACCACTTAGTCCAAAGCAAGCTTATTTTCTAGAGCTCCATTCGGTGTTTCTACCATTCTTTTTTGGCCAGAATAAGCAGAGTAAGTGACAGCTCTTGCACCATTCGTCAAGTGTACAATGTAAAAGCTTGGATAATGTTTGTTTGCATCTAACATAGGTTGCCACAGTGCAAGATCTCAACTTCAGTAAAATTAATGCTGTTTTCAGACCGGGGTCAGTACTAATGTATCACAAGAAACGGATTTAATTTTGATACAAGGCTGAAGGAATAACAGTTGACATAAATTAATGCAGAATTATGTCTGCTCTCCAGAAATTAGCTGAATCATGGAATGACAAGGATTGTATACCATGATTCACGGTATGCACCAATGTTACGTGCATTTGTACAGCTCACCATCACCCACGAGCGTAACAATTCTTGATCTTCTCTCATACTCACCAAGAGCTTTGAGCACTACTAAAGGTGGTGATCAGCAGGTGTCACATGGAGGAAGTGGTAACTACATCAACGACCAGATAGGCACCACTATCCCCAGACTCCTCTCCACCGCCAGCAGATAAACAAATGTAGATAAGATCGCTGTAGAGCAAGCAAAGAGCAGAAATGTACAGGTAGACAGTTTCATTCAAGGTCACAGAGAAGTGAACATAGCAGTGGATGGGCAGGGTTGCAGGTAACTCCGATCTTGTGCCAATTGTCATGGAGCATGTAAAAATTACTCATCCGAACACACAGGCAACACCATCCACAATCTCCTCTTCACAGGTCAGCAATTGTCAGATTGCTTAGAACAGTAAACAGGCTGCAGCAGCAAGTAAAAAGCAAAGACAGCAGGTATGACAGATCAGCAGTTGACGCTCAGAGCAGTAATGTACAGAAAATCAAAATGTGTAGTAACATGGTGCCTTTAATTTTCTTTACTTTTGATTCCAGAAAGGATAAGAAATTTTCACATTAATGTGAGGTTTCACAAGGAACACTTTTCAAAACCTAAGTTGATTAACGTGCAGAATTTCAAACACACAAAAGGTGATGAGAAGATGCTTGCAATAAGTCTAACCACTGGCATTGCTAGGGGTAACATTCCAACCTATCAGTCTTCTGCCCAACATGCCAGCCCAGAATAGAGCCAGCCATATGTAAATCAGTCTGGACTGTGCTCCAGTAGGAAAAGTCCAGCCCGAACTGCCACGCCAGGTACTCTGTGAACCAGAACACAGGCAAACCAAGACTGGCGTCACCTTGATTGGGGCTGTTCATTTGGGTGTAACTTGGTTCCAATGGCACAGTGAGCAAGGGACCCATGTCTGGGCAAACTGTTGGTCACTTAGGGTGTTAGATCAGTCACACTAAAGGAGATGGCAGATGGTTGCAATAAGCCTTACCAATCCCAATTACTAGCGATCTCATTTGAACCCATCCAGGGGGATAGACAAATATTCTAAATAGAGCAGATGTCTTGCCCTCTTTTCTCTGCGGCAATAACCTCTCCTGCAGGTCTTGTAACTGGACTAATCTATGTTGTGACAGGAGCTTTGCATACTATTCCAGATTCTTCAACTTGTTCTTTATTTTGGTGACATACTTAGTGTACCACTAACTTGATTTGGTTCTTTCGACCTTTTTTTCGAGTTGGGCTAATTCAGGCATATCTTGCTTGTATTGGAAAAGACATCTAGGCAATTCACTTGGTTGAATTTTTTCTGCTGAAAATTATGTCACCAGTGTTACATAAATTCTTTAATTGAATCTTGTACAGTCTATCCCTAACTGTGGCAACGGTTTGTTTGTGTTAGCATGCATCATTTGGTAGATGGTAAAAACTGTTTTGTTTATGAATTACTGAAATATGTGATGACTCTGATAGAGGCACAGAACCTTAACACTTATGACTAAGATTTAACTATACTTACCTTCACCGGGTCCAGAACTTCATCCTGTCAATTACATGTCATTCAATTTGACTTTATAGAAAAGTGAAGATATGTAATATAATTTAATAGTAAACAAGGAACTATACATTTTTCAAGTATTCTTTTTCTTTTACAAAAATACATATCTTTATTTACATAGGAAGTGTCCTAAAAAACAGACCAGTTATAAACACTATTCGATTTTCCAATTGTTTTTCTTTACTCACTGATTTCATTCATTGGTTTATAAATCCTCCATTTTCTCAATGCTCTTTTCTGGATCAGTCTAGGTATTCTGGTTCCTGCAATCGCTTCATAAAATACTTAATCAACAGGGACACATACAAGAGCAACACCATACCAAAAGTATGCAATATTGCAATAGTGGTGGTGTACAGTTCTTAATGTTGTTTCAAACGGATTACTTAATATGTGAAAAGCACACTGCAATCAAATTTTTATGTATGGAAATGGCGTTTACATATATGCCAGCATTTCAGAATAGGAACATGGGAGATTTTAAAAGAAGAATCGAGAGAACGCATTTCCCCCATTGAATTCAATTGAAGCAGAGACAATTTGAGGGGTGACACGGTCAAAGTAAAGCCATTTTTTTGCTTCGAAATCCGAGGCTCATCCTCCCGAATTCATTATATTACCATGTATGCCTTTGAATTACTTTCATCAGTGACATTTCTAAATCTAGCAAAATAGTTTTAATGTTTGTGGTGCCATTTCGTAGTAAACAGTCTTAAGTAATTCTGTACATGTTGTTACTTATTTGTTTTCTACTTGGTAATAACTGAGGGAGGCTAAATCTTCCTAACAGTGTGTATGTCTTTCTTATACTTAATTACGGACAATTAGGCACGTTTAGTAGGAGTCATTCACGTGCCGAGTTGAATATTGATGGAACATTTGTACATTTTATTTGTTTTGATTAATAATGTTCTGATTTAAAGGCTCATGGTTGTTTTAGGGAACTTTGCATTAGAGAGCGTCATACTGTATGTAGTTTTGCGTTTTTAAAATCCAAGCGTACAATAGGATACATTTGGTATTCCTAAATGTCAAGGGTGTGACCGTGGTATACATGCATTTTCAGCAACAATGCCACCTTCCTGCTGCTAAAACCCATCAAGCGTTCTTCAGTGCAGTCATCTCTCTGGTGTGCTCAAAGTCTTGCAGAATAAATCCCAGTATACGGTTTACTCGGCCTTTAGTCTGTGAGAAGAGATTTGCCCATGGTCCTCTGAAAATAACGATGACGCCCTTACAAACAGAGCAGTTAAAACATTGAATATGAAGGGTGAGTCTCATAAAAAGTATCCAAAAGCAGTCAATGTATCCTAGCCATAAAAACAGTTTAAATGAGGAGAACTTTGAAAATCCAGATGAGCTTTCTGTAAAGTTTCCTTAAGTACCGAGCTTCTGGTTTGGGAATTTCGCCTGAAGCTGCCATGAAGCTGCAAGCCTGGTTGCATAAATGACATATCCCCACGAAAGTAGCACAACAGCAGAGAGAATCTGTAAACGATAAAGAAGACAAAACGCTTTTTAAAAATCATGCGTACGCCTTGCTTTATCAAATAGCAGTATTGTGTAACGCAATGCTCCCAGCTGTAAATGTTAACTTCCAAGCCACTTCTTTATGTTAAGCAGAATCAGGGGCCTAGCTTGGGCAATAAGAATGGGGAATAGGGGGGGAGGTAAGGGAGTGAGCATCAGATTTCCCAAAAGTCACGCTGGGATATCTTGTTAACACATTATATGAGAAGCAGGGAGGGGGTTTAAGGGGCAGTGGAAAAAGAGGTGGGCAGGTAGTTGAGGGCAGTTAAGACACATTTTTCAAACTATTTAACATTCTATGGTCTTCAAAACAGAGAAAAGAGAGAGTGTGTTTTAGTCAATATAGGCATGTAAAAAACCCAGGTGAAATGCAACACTCTTCATCATACCCGACTGAAAGCACCTGCACCCAACTATTTACGACAGAATACATTTTTCAGGGGGTGTAACACCCCAAACACCCACCCCCGAAGCTAAGACCCTGAGTAGAATCCATGGTACTCTGGTGCAGGAGGTGTTTTCCGATCTTAATAGATGTCTCTTGCCTGATGGCTGTTAGCACAACCCCATCAATGTTATACTCATCAGATATATTCTTCAGTGAACCTTGGTAACAAAATGTAAGTCTGCAAAAACATTACACCGTTTCCATTAGCACTCGTTTGTTTAATTCCTCTCATCGCTTGATTTCCTTAATATATGCCCTAAGCACAACACTTTTCTAAGATTGTAGAAGTTACAGCATTAACATTCATCAAGGTGAAACCTGAATGCTACTTTTTGTATTTTCAGGTCGATTTTGGGGCAAAACATAAGTAACACTGTGGGTGGGATCTGTTGCTGTGGTGTGTTGTGAGTTGATTGTCGCCTCTCATTTCCCTTAGTTACTTCTTACCTACTGCTCAGCCAGGATGAGTGTTGGAATGTGTGGTGATGTCATGGAATGCTTGGGGGGGGCCTGGTGATGTGCTGAGTGTCAGTTGGTGTGTGCAGGGTGAACAGCAGGGAGGCTGCTCCTGGTGGGGCTATCTAACATCATACTTACCATCTACATAATCTGTAACTGGATTTAATAAACCGCCTTGTTGTAACTTACTACCTGACTACATCTAGACTTCTTTTACCCTCAACATGGTGCCTGATCAGGCAGCATCAAATCAGCATAGCAAGACATGGTTAGATTAAATAGATGGAACTGCTTATATTTTACCTAGATTTGGGGCATTATTTTGCCTGGAAAGCATGTGCAAGGCTCGGTCTACCATTTTTAAAGAGCATCCTGTAAAGTCATATTTCACAAGTATTACCATTTCCCAAGACTTCCCTTCAGGAAGTGGATTTTTAACTTTATAATGAATGTTTTTGACCCTCAAAAACCAAGCACTGTTATTTTCAAGTATTGGACCGATCACGGTCAGAATTAATGCTCATGTTTTAAAAACAAATAAGCACCAGGGCCCTCCTCAGGAGTCCACTGCAGTTTGCACCACCCATTGCCCCTGCCAGTACTGTCAGTTACACTACCAGCACAATTACCAACCACCACAACTGTGGTAATTCAACCTATTCCAGGCTCCCAAAGCTATAAGAATGGCTTTGGAGGCAGTATTAGCAATTCTTTATTTATATGTAATTAATAAACAACTATTTCGGTACGCATTCCTAAATTAGATAAACAGTGCCACCATGTGGCAAACTGTAATAAGCAATGGGTCAGAAATACAAATATGGAAGAATTACATTTCAGAGTTGCACATTTTCCCAATGTGTATCATCATTTGTAAATAATGCAATAACAAAACATTCAATTATGAATGTAAAATACTAGAATAACGAAATGAGATAATAAAGTAGAATGTAAATATATATATATATTCCACCCTATATTGTTTTCCAAGCGTTTTAACATAGGAAGTAATGTTAAATCAAGTTAAGCCGCAACCCGGCTAAGTGTATTTTCAAAATACTTAAGGATCTCAGATTTAGAAAAAACTCTACTGCCTCCGTGATTATGTCTGAGCAACATTGCGAGGACCTTGCCACTTTCTTTGTTTACCCCTTCGCCACGGGGACAATAAGAACACCCATAGCTCAGTGCATGGAAGAGAGAGAAATAAAACGGAGGGGAGGGAGATGTAGAGAGAGAGAGAAATAAAACGGAGGGGATGGAGAGAGAGAGAGAGAGAGAGAGAGAGAGAGAGAGAGAGAGAGAGAGAGAGAGAGAGAGCAGAACGAAAGTCAAAGATAGGGAAAAAATAGAAAGTCAGAGACAAGGATACACAAAGATACAGAGAGAGGGAAAAAGAAGACAGACAGGAAGTGGCAGAGAAAGAGAGGCGGAGAGACAAGGAGAGAGCGTCAGAATGACAGATGGCTAGAGAAAGATGAGGAGAGAAAGGGAGGCAGAGAAGCATAGAAAGAGAGAAAGCAAAAGAAAGACAGATACTAAGAAAGACAGAGCCAAGACGGGAGAAATATGGAGAGAGAGACAGAGAGAGACATACTAAGAGCCAACAAGAGAGCGCTACAGGAAGAACAAGTCCTGTCCGACAGTTATTTGATATGGTGCTTAACAGTGGCGTAGGAGTGCTTCTAACCGCATCGATTTTTCACAGGTAGTGGACACGAGGCACAAGGAAATGTAGTGATCTGTCCACTATCGCACATGTTAGTGAATTGTGTAAGTGTGGAGCTGAGTAAAAAAAAATCACAGAAGGCACTTTGTCTCCTCAGAGCCATTAACCGCGGCTCGGCTCCAGGGAGCCTGTGATGAGTGTGGTCTGGTAATGGCGCTTTCCGCCCGCGCTGCTGGAGAGAGGACATACCGCGGGATACCCATGACACCGTGCAGTGTTCATCCTAGCGCCGACTGGCGTCGGTGGGCGCTATTCCCTGCTGCCAGCGGGTATTATCCTCACCGCCAGCCTCCCGGGGTGAAGCTTCCGAACCTGTGGGTAGCAGATGCAGTGCGTGAACCCACCGCGCTGTAGTATAAATAAATAATAAATAAAGTATGCCAAACCAATGGGGTTCAACCTTATCCTGCCACCCGGACATTTATGAAGCGGTGGGTCTATGATGATGTGTGTATGCACGTATTTACCAATCGGACAGTCCCTCTCCGGTGCATACCTTATAAATCGAAATTACATGCATAGAGACACAACTTTACCTACCCTAGAAGAAACAGTTGTAAGTTTACTCTGGCACCGTCAGCTGCACAGAGCACTCCCGCCATGCCCTCTGTTTGTTCCTGGACGGGGCACGCAGGGCTTGATTCTGTACCTGGCCTACATCAATTTGTACGGGATTGGGGTTAATTAAGCGGCTTCGCAAACCACAATACTGAGTTGGAGTTCTGCGCCCGTCTCTCGTCCAATCAGATAGAGCGATCCCCGCATCTCTCCAGCTGGCTACGTTAAAGGCTCCTTCTGTAGCCGGTGGAGTCAAAGGCTCTGGTATCACCGTCTGGAAAATGTAATTTCGGGGCAGATCTGGTCTGCAGGGGATTGCGTTGGTTGACTGTAACATCTTTTGTTGCAGCGCTTTGAAGTCGTAAGTGTGGTTTGCAATGCTAACAAGACCCTCAAACGTTTCTGAGCAGGTGATAAATAGTGAATTTAGACTCCAAAATACGTCAAGGGAAAAATGAAGTTCTAATTAAGAAAGCTGGGGCTTTATGCAAATGACTTTCGGCACCGAAGACTGTCTAATGAATGTGCCCCGAGTCGATGTGTGTGCGTTTTCGCCAAGCTGAATCGGAGGAATGAATATAGGATAAAGGCTCTTATTGATCATCTCTCAGTATCTTGAGTTTGTGAAAAGGAGCACAAATATAGTTCTCGACATGCGACCATCGGTGCTTTTAGTCAGTGCGGAGGCTCAGTAATCAAACCGAGCCCGTTCAGTGTTTTCATGATATTCATCCTGGAAGTCCTGTTCAGGGCAGTGATAGGGGTCATGACAGCAGCACCGAGCTCCAAGCGATAAAGCTTCTGCGTACCCACGCCGAGGGTGACAGCTCCGAGGTTCGTCTGTACTTCGGGGGGTGGGGGTGCTTTAGTGCAGTTGTCGGAGCTGTCCAATAGGGTTGACCGCCGACGGATAATGGATACACGATCCCAAAGTTATACCTACATAAAACAAGTCTAAACGAAACCTAAGAGCCGCGAGCGTGAACTTCTACCGTAGACAGCTCACGTCGCGCGGCTCTTAGGTTTCGGTTTCCAAGGCGCATGGCAGAGTCGCGCTCGCACACATTCACAGCAAACAGCCAGCAGCAAAAGCGCGCTCACGAGGACAAATCCGAGACTGAAAAAGCGCGCGTCCGACTTGTGTCCACATATTCAAGTAAGCAAATAGGTATACTAAAGTATACAAGAGGTCCATCGCTACGCTCGACTTAAAAAGTAGCTGATAGTGTTATCTCTTTAGCCTAACTTCCATGAGAACTTACCATTCATATATCCACAACAATGTGCAGAATTGCCCCAGAGGTGGTGCTTCTCCAAGAGACGCACTTAGTAGGTAACTCCTGCAAGGCCATGAGCAGATAGGGCTACCGATTGGTGGCTCACTCCGGTTTTACCACGGGCTCCATGGGAGTGGGCATCCTATTAAAAAATTCCTTTCTGCTGTCAATACAACACACTTGGACTGACAGGATGGGTAGATATGCAGCAATTTCCGCACAGTGGGAGGGAAAAACACTCACGTTGGCATCAGTGTATATCCTGCCAGGGTTGCAGGGCTAATGCTTCCAGGGCCTAGGTAAAATCATGTTGTCGTTTCCCGAAAGCTACCTGGTCATAGGTGGAGGTTTTAATTCCATGGTATCTGGCTCCCTTGACCGTTGTCCCCCCGAACCATAAGCCCCTCGCATAGATGGCTCCCAGACTTCCTTGACGCCTTGGGCCTTGTGGACATATGGAGAGTGTACCACCTGGGACACATCTAACACACTTTCCATTGCGGGGCTCACAATAGCTTATCTTGTACAGACTACCTTCTCACTCCGGCGTCCCAAGCAGGGAACATTAGGGAAATCAGGCACCTCGCTCGAGGTATATCTGATCACTCCCCACTGTGGGCAGAAGTGGTCATGGGTGAGAAAACAGTGGGAAGAATAGTGCCTATTAACATGTGGTACTCCCGGAACCCAGTGGTAAAAGACAAGGTGGTAACAGCTATCGAAAATTACTTTCTAGAAATTAGGGAATACATTTGTTCATCCCAAATCCTATGGGAAGTCTTTAAAATTTGTAGTGAGGGGCCAAGCAATCTCGCTTATAGCAGGAGTGAGGAAAGAAAAGTCAAAAGAACTAACTCACTTAGAAGATGTAATCCTCTTCATGGAGGAGGACAACTAGGGACCAGGCACAAGATAGACTTCATGCTCTGAAGTTTGAACAAGATTAATATAAATCCATTGCAACTGACATGGCCAAGTCATTGGGCAGAGACAAAGAGGGTAATCAATCAATCAATCATACCATTTGTATAGCGCACTACTCACCCGGAGGGTCTCAAGGCGCTTGGGGGAAGAGGGGTCTGCTATTGCTCGAACAGCCAGGTCTTGAGTTGTCTCCTGAAGGCGAGATGGTCATGGGTCAGCCGGAGGTGGGTGGGGAGGGAGTTCCATGTCTTGGCCGCCAGGTAGGAGAAGGATCTTCCTCCGGCGGTGGCTCTTCGGATGCGTGGTACGGCGGAGAGGGCGAGGCTTGTCGAACGTAGCTGGCGGGTGGGCGTGTAGAAGGTCAAGCTGTCATTGAGGTACTTGGGGCCCAGGTCGTGGAGGGACTTGTGTGCATGGGTGAGGAGTCTGAACGTGATTCTCTTGCTGACGGGGAGCCAGTGCAGGTCCCTCAGGTGTCCGGAGATGTGGCTGCATCGGGGGATGTCCAGGATGAGTCGGGCGGAGGCGTTCTGGATGCGTTGGAGTCTTTTCTGTAGCTTGGCTGTGGTTCCGGCGTAGAGGAAGTTTCCGTAGTCCAGTCGGCTTGTGACGAGTGCCTGGGTGACCGTCTTCCTGGTTTCGGTCGAGATCCATCGGAAGATCTTACGGAGCGTGCGTAGGGTGTTGAAGCATGATGAGGAGACGGCGTTGACTTGTCTGGTCATCGAGAGGGAGGAGTCCAGGATGAAGCCCAGGTTGCGTGCGTGGTCTGTTGGCTTGGGTGCGCTGCCTAGGGCCGGGGCCACCAGGAGTCGTCCCAGGCGGAGGGCGATGGTCCCAGGATGAGGACTTCCGTCTTCTCTGAGTTCAGTTTCAGGCGGCTGTTCTTCATCCACTCAGCGACGTCTTTCATTCCTTCGTGTAGGCTAGTTCTGGGGGTGGCGGGGTCACTGGTGAGGGAGAGGATCAGATGGGTGTCGTCGGCGTAGGAGATGATGTTGAGGTTGTGTTGGCGTGCGATGGCTGCAAGGGGTCTCATGTAGACGTTGAAGAGGGTGGGGCTGAGTGATGATCCTTGCGGTACGCCGCAGATGACTTCGGTGGCCTCGGATCGAAACAGGGGGAGGCGGACTCTCTGAGTTGCTGAGGCGTTGGACTAGGGTGCGGTGGCAGACAGTGTCGAACGCTGCGGAGAGGTCCAGGAGGATGAGGGCCGCTGTTTCCCCGTTGTCGAGCAGGGGTCTGATGTCGTCGGTGGCTGCGATGAGGACGGTCTCGGTGCTGTGGTTGGCTCGGAAACCGGACTGCGACGGTTCAAGGGATCCGTTCGTCTCGAGGAAGGCGGCAAGCTGTCTGTTGACGGTCTTCTCGATGACTTTGGCAGGAAACGGGAGGAGCGAGATGGGGCGAAAGTTCTTGAGGTCGGTGGGGTCCGCTGTTGGTTTCTTCAGTAGGGCGCTGAGCTCGGCGTGCTTCCAGCTCTCCGGGAAGGTGGCTGTGTTGAAGGAGATGTTGATGATGTCCCGCAGTTGGGGTGCGATGATGGAGTCGGCCTTGCTGAAGACGTGGTGGGGGCAGGGGGCGGTTGGAGATCCGGAGTGGATGGTGTTCATCGTGCGGGCTGTGTCTTCGGTGGTCACCGTGGTCCAGGTGCGGAGGGTGGCGGTGGGAGGCGTTGGTTCGACGGTAGGGTGCGTGGATAGTGCGCCGAAGCTGTTGTGGATGTCGGCGATCTTACGGTGGAAGAACGACGCGAGAGAGTCGCAGAGGTCTTGAGAAGGAGTGATGTCGTTGTTGCCGGTGCTGGGGTTGGAGAACTCCTTGATGATGCTGAAGAGTTCCTTGCTGTCGTGGGCGTTGTTGTCCAGTCGTTCCTTCAGTGTTTTCTTCTTGGTAGTGCGGATGAGCTGGTGGTGCTTGCGGGTGGCTTGTTTGAGGGTGGTCATGTTGTCTGTGGTCTGGTTGAGGAGCCAGGCTTTCTCGAGCGGGCGGCAGTTCTTCTTGGAGTCCTTGAGTTCATCGGTGAACCAGGTGGCTTTCTTGCTTCTGGGTCTGCTGGGAGGGTTCTTCAGTGGCGCGAGGTCGTCTGCGCAGGCGGTCAGCCACTGTGTGAAGTTGCGGGCTGCTTCTTTGGGGTCCGTTGTGCTTGCAGGCGGGTTCTGGCTGAGGGAGGTGGTGAGCTGCTTGGCGGTAATCTTGCTCCAGCTCCTGTGAGAAACCTGTTGCGGGTGGTGGTAGGTCGTTGTTCTTCTGAAGCTGAAGTGGACGCAGCTGTGGTCGGTCCAGTAAAGTCCGGTGGAGTGGCTGAAGGTGATGTGCTTGCTGGATGAGAAGACGGGATCAAGCGTGTGGCCTGCGTAGTGAGTGGGGGTGTTGACCAGTTGCTTGAGTCCTAGATTTGCGAGGTTGTCCAGCAGGGCGGCGGTGTTGCGGTCCTTGTTGTTCTCCAGGTGGAAGTTGAGGTCCCCTAGGAGGATGTAGTCCGCGGAGGGGAGGGCGTGCAGGCTGATGAAGTCAGTGATGTCTTCGCTGAATTGTGTGCGTGGTCCCTGGGGGTCTGTAGACGAGGGTGCCTCTGAGGGTTGTCTTTGGGTCGGTGTGTATCTGGAAGTGGAGGTGCTCGGCGGCGGGGAAGGTGTCCCTGGAGTCGGTCGTGATGCGGATGGTGTTCTTGTGTACGATGGCGATGCCTCCTCCGGTCTGGTTCACGCAGTCCCTCCGGATGATCTTGTATCCGTCCGGGATGGCGATGGCGATGTCGGGCGCTGAGGAGATGTTCATCCAGGTTTCCGTGAGGAAGGCGACATCTGGTGATGTGGTGTCGAGCAGGTTCCAGAGTTCGACGGCGTGTCTGTGGACGTAGCGGGTGTTGAGAAGGATGCACTTTAGGTGGTTGCCGCGGGTGCTCGGCTTGGGGGGTGCGGCGCAGGTCCGGAGGCAGGTGAACTTGCAGGCTTGGCAGGTTAAGGGTCTGTGGGTGCGTTTCGGGGTGGATCGGCAGCAGGCGGGAGTTCGGCCGGCGTTGAGTGCGTTGAGGGTGGCGGCGTCGTAGATCCGTCGTGTGGGCAGACTTCGTCGGGGGCCAGGGGTCCTGGCGCTGGGCACGGTCCAGGCGCGGACGGGCTTGCCTTTGGCGCGGCTTCGGCGCGGCTTCAGCGCACCCGCTGCGCGTGACCGCTGCGCGTCCGTGCGGTCGCCATTTAAGGCTAAGTGGGAGGGAGGAGCAGCTGGGAGGCAGGCAGAACGGGAAAGGCACAAAATACAACAAATTTAAGACAAAATTACAACTAAACAGCTGGGGAACAGTACAGAGAGGCAGTGGATACAATACCAGCTAGGGAGGCAGGCAGAGCGGCAGAACGAGACTGCGAGCAGCAGCGAGAGGCACACACACACAGCTGGGGGCCATGCGGAGCGGGGGTGTCCTGAGAACAGGTCACACTCACCTGCGCCGCGCAGTCGCCAATTAAGGACAAGTGGGAGGGAGGAGCAGCTGGGAGGCGGGAGCGGGGAGGACACGGAAAAAAGGGGGCGTGGCCGCAAGAACGGCGGCGGGAAGCGGAGAGCGGGGCTGGCAGGCAGAACGGGAAAGGCACCAAATACAACAAATTTAATACAAAATTACAACTTAACAGCTGGGGAACAGTACAGAGAGGCAGAGGATACAATACCAGCTAGGGAGGCTGACAGAGCGGCAGAACGAGACTGCGAGCAGCAGCGAGGGGCACACACACAGCTGGGGCCGTGCGGCACGGGGGTGTCCTGAGAACAGGTCACACTCCCCTGCGCCGCGCGGTCGCCATTTAAGGACAAGTAGGAGGGAGGAGCAGCTGGGAGGCGGGAGTGGGAAGGACACAGAAAAAAGGGGGCGTGGCCCCGAGAACGGCGGCGGGAAGCGGAGAGCGGGGCAGGCAGGCAGAACGGGAAAGGCACAAAATACAACAAATTTAAGACAAAATTACAACGAAACAGCTGGGGAACAGTACAGAGAGGCAGAGGATACAATACCAGCTAGGGAGGCTGGCAGAGCGGCAGAACGAGACTGCGAGCAGCAGCGAGGGGCACGCGAGGGGCACACACACAGCTGGGGGCCGTGCGGCACGGGGGTGTCCTGAGAACAGCTCACACTCACCTGCGACGCGCGGTCGCCATTTAAGGACAAGTAGGAGGGAGGAGCAGCTGGGAGGTGGGAGCGGGAAGGATACAGAAAAAAGGGGGCGTGGCCGCGAGAACGGCGGCGGGAAGCGGAGAGCGGGGCAGGCAGGCAGAACGGGAAAGGCACAAAATACAACAAATTTAAGACAAAATTACAACGAAACAGCTGGGGAACAGTACAGAGAGGCAGTGGATACAATACCAGCTAGGGAGGCTGGCAGAGCGGCAGAACGAGACTACGAGCAGTAGCGAGGGGCACACGAGGGGCACACACACAGCTGGGGGCCGTGCGGCGCGGGGGTTTCCTGAGAACAGATCACAGGGTAGGTTGTATGACCTGGGAGACCAGAAAGTTACTGGCATGGCTGGATAAAAAAAAAAAAGAACTGGCGAGCAGACTGGTTCCGGAACTACTGAAAGGATCAGGGGAAGTTATAACAGACCCACAAGAGATCGCTAACGAGTTTGCGAATCACTATCGCTCCATCTATTGAGAAAGCTCTTCCTTTACAGAAGAGGACTTGCAAGCTCTGATCAGGGACATAAGGCTCACCTCCCTGGCTGTAGATGAAAGAGACCTGTTAGAAAGCAACTTTACTAATGACAAAGTTGCCCAAGCAATTAGAAGCCTCCAGTCCTGTAAGGCTCTGGGCCCCAACGGGCTGCCGATCAAGCTTTACAAGCTGAAGCCGGATTTAATTGCCCCATACCTGCGAGCCATGTTTAAAGAAAGCCATGAATCGGGCTGTTCCCCCAAGATCAAAGGGTGGCTACATTGCTCACTATACACAAAATGGGCCAGCCCAGAAGCACATGCTCGTCCTATAGGCCCATCTCTCTAGTAAATGCCGAGCCCAAGATACTTGCAAAACTACTAGCCAGACGTGTGGTCTAAGTGATAGGCAAACTAGTGCACCCGGACCAATCGGGCTTCATGATTCACCGAAATACTGCACTAAACTTGAGGAGACTGCATGCTGTATTGGGGCACCAGGGCACGATCCAAGAAGCAGCAATCGTGGTGTTGCTTGATGCCATGATAGCCTTCGACACCATAGAGTGGCCGTATCTGTTTGCAGTCTTGGCCAAGATGGGATTCGGGCCCAATTTTATCTAGTGGGTGCGCCTATTGTATGTATAAACCTTAGCGCAAGTGGTCGTTAACAATAAGAAATCGGGAGCATTCGAACTGAGTCGTGAGAATCAACAGGGTTTTCTGCTGTCTCCCGTGCTTTTTGCTCTTACCCTGGAGCCTTTGGCGGCATGGATTCGTGGAGACCCAGTAATCCGGGGACTAAAGTGGGCTGATACATGAGAGGACCGCATTTCTCTTTATGCAGATGACATACTGCTTTATGTTGCATCCTCCAAGTCATCGCTCCACAGAGTACCTAATGTATTCACCAACTTCGGGAAATACTCTGGGTACACAATCAACTGGAGCAAATCCTTAAAGTATGTCCTCATTGGCGAGCCACCTCCCCTACCAAGAGGGTGTCCCATGCAAGAAGCGAAAGGGCTTCCAATATTTGGGAATTTTTAATCACAGTCGACCCCAAAGATAGCTAAGATCAAAACCTACTTCCCCTGCTGAAGAAACTAAAGCAAGACGTGGTCAATTGGAAGACTCTCCCACTCTCATTATTGGGGAGGGCTGCATTATTTAAAATGATGTCTCTGCCACGTTTTCTATATGCGCTTCATAATTTCCCAAGTCCGGTCCCACCGAAATATTTTGAAGAGGTGGAAAGTCTCCAGAGGGAACTGCTTTGGGATGGTCGCCCTCACATAGCTCTTCCAAAATTAGTCTTGGTATGACAGGGGATAGGGCTACCCAACATTACAAAATACTACTGGGCGGCCCACCTGGCAGCCAAATATAAGTGTATGTACCGACAGTGGGACGACCAAGGTTACAAGATGGACAAATGGTTATTACTGGGGGTAACTACAACATGGCCCTCCACTCTAAGCCCAAGAAATGTTCTCTAATGGGACTGACCAGCCATTCAGTGCACGTATGGCATGCAGTTAACAGGAGCCTGGGGTGGGAACAGAAGCTCACGATGGCTACTCCTTTGTGGGACTCGGAGAAACTGGGCACCCTGAGAAGACCGAAGGGGTTTGATAAGTTGGACTTGATTGGGATCACGAAAATAGGAGATCTATGGCAAAAGGGAGAAATTATCTCATTCGCCACCCTGCAATAAGAATACGACCTGGCAAGCACAGACTACTTTAGGTATTTACAGGTGAGACATGCACTAACATCGCAATTGCAGAAGGGAGTATCCCCCCCAGAAGCCTCGCCATTGAAAAATAGCTTGCTCGATGGATACCTGCAAATGAAAGCGATGTCCCTGACATATAAGAAGCTGGTCAATAATGCACCAGAACCTTTCAATTTGATCCGGGAGCACTGGGAAAAAGATGGGTTGGAGCTTGACGACGGGAAGTGGCAAGACGAGTAGCCAACCCCCCCCAGTCCCCCTCTCCCCCCACAATGGGAAGTAGCAATCTCCTCCAGGCTGTGTCTGGTCCAATTGAAGATCCTCTATAGAATTTACATCACAGGGACTCGGCTTGTCAGTATGGGCAGGGTGGCCGAGGGCATGTGCAGAAGGCAATGTGGTCATGAGAGGACGTTTATGGATATCCTGTGGGAATGTGGGTATATCCAGAAATATTGGAAGGGGGTACATGACTGTTTCAGAGAGTTACTCTGACTTGTGGAAGGAATTGAGGCTAAGAGAGGTCTTTTGAATGTCTGGGAACCCAGAGATTTAGGTAGGAAAGACCGAATATGGGTTACGCTGGGGCTGATGGTAGGTAAAAGGAACCTGTCTAGATTTGGGGGGGCGGGGACGCCACCCAAAGTTGAGGAGTGGAAAGCAGATATGGACTGGTGTATGCTACGGGAAAAAACGATGTACGTTGCTAGAGGATGCCCCAAAAAGTGGATTGACATATGGAGCAAATGGAATAGCTACCGTGGTAATATATGTGTCCCCCCGGTTGCTCTTTTGAAGATCCTGTAACGCCAAAGCTATCGCCACACTACTATAGCAAACACTGTATTGTATAACAGTGACAAGTATTACCTCATCGAATTGTGAATGGAAATGTTGTCTTTCTGTTTAATAAAAAGAAGTAAAAAAATAAACAATGTGCAGAATTGATTATTCTTAATAGGACACAATACAACAAACAAGCATTGGCAAAGTCTATAGGTTTGGCATTTTATGAGAGAAAGTGCTCCTTCACCAGTTGGCAACTTTGTGTGTGCACATAGTTTATTTGATTGGTACATGAACAAGCACTGGCGTTGCCAATAGGTTTCGACTTTTGGAAAGTTGGAGCTATTGGTTTTGTAAATGACATTTTATATTTATATATCGTTATTGGCATTGTCAATAACAATATATAAATATAAAATGTCATTTACAAAACCAATAGCTCCAACTTTCCAATTGCGAAACCTATTGGCAACGCCAGTGCTTGTTTACTTGGGTACTTTCAGTCCAGGAGTCTACCTACCCGGTGCTTTTCGATGTCATGTCACTTACACCCTTCACAACCAATGGCAGGTCGGTACGCTGCTGTGGACACGCGGGGAAAGCAAGTGTTAGGGAAAGCATTGTTCATTCGTTGCTTGGCCTCTGTGCTGGAAGCCTGCATACTGGGTGTGTCTTTAAGTGCTCGCTTGGAATGGGTGGAGGGCTGGGGCTGTTTGAGGGGCAGGCAGGGGACTCCTCCACACGACAAAGGGCAAGCGTAGGGGGCAGTGAGCGCAACAGCGAGGGCTGGCCAAAAATGTCCTTCAGGGCCGTCATTGGTTGTGCTCGCGCGCGCCGCGCACACTACCACTGATTGACGGCCCTGGAGGACTAGTGTGAGCGAGGGCAAGGCAGTTACAGTAACGGACGGTAACTACTGCAGGCAGCAGGCACAGCCGCACAGTGCAAACGCGGGACGGACTTTAAATTGCCAAAACTAAGTCCCGCCGCTCCCTTTCATAAATGTTGAATGCTAATTGCAGCAAGTTCAGACAAATGATGAGAACGATATATCATTTCCGTTTGTTCTAAAGAAGCTCGCATTCGCACTTTATTAATTCGGAAAGTGACTCATGTGTTTAATTAGTAATGGTTAATTCTGGTATTCTTCCATGTCCCAGTACTCGCTAGTACAGTGCTAGCACCAGGCACCGGGTTTGTGTGCATTGCATGCAGCGGCAGCCTGCAGTGCAGTTACTGTTACCGGCCGGCACTGGAAATGGAAGATACTTAACCGGAGACTGATTCCATGTGAGTGCAGAACAGGCATCATAGCTGCCAAGTTTTCAGATTGCGTATATGTGGCATGTCCATAGTAGTCCATTGTAGACTGGTGAATGACATTTAACTGCTAACTGTGTGACATTTAGAGTGACACTTTCTCATGAGTGAAAACCATGTAATGAGGTTCACGGAAAGAAAAAAATATCAGAAATTATCCCCAAGAAGTTCTAATAATATCTTGCAACTGGCGCAAAACCCCTGAAATGAAAGTTTACACTTGCTTATAATGAACTGTCTGAAAATGTTGTGGTAGGCTAGCTTATACTGTGTGTATACTGTGTACAATTTTACAACCATGTGAAAATTCATGTGCCTACAGTTGCAGATTGTGTCTTCGTAGCACTATAATATAGAAATAACTAGCCACTATTGAGCCAAGAAGGACAAACTTCTGTTCCACTCTGGTTACAGCTATTCTGCGCTAGAAATTGCCTGACAATTTATCGGAGTTACAACATAAGTGCAATTTGTCCTGTGTGTAAAAAATAAACTGCCAGGCACAGTCTCAAATGAATGGTGTGCACTAACTGGCATTGCGACCCAGTATTAATAAAATGCGGCAGAAATCAACTTCAAAGTAGAGTCTGAAGAAGACCCAGAATGCATGAATGACTCACCTAACTGCTGCTGGTAAACAGGCGCTGGGGAGTGTATGCTCCATACTGAGCGCGCTTCGCTGCTTGGTTTCGTCTTGGGCCTGAACTCTTCGGTTGGTTGGACATGGGGGCCAAGGGGGCACAAGTTACAACAGCAGGCGCCAGGCGGAAGTTAAAGAGGTTATCTGAACAGACGTCGTTGGACCCTGCCAAGCAGTGACCTGTTTTCGCTTAAAAGTGTTTATTATTCCTCCTGACTGGCTGGTAGTGACACTTCATTTTTGCGAGCTCTTCAGCCAGAGAGACCTCCACAGCACCCCCTAAATGTAAGAGCTTACTGCAACACTGAAATAATTTCTTCGGGCACTGGGACACAGCATAGTTAGGATTCTCTCTTGCGCCGTTCTGTGTGTCGGCCTCCACAGCGGCAGTAAATCCTCCAGTACTACGAGCCACCTCCTGTGAGCCTAATCATGTAACTACACAACAGTCGGCACAATCCTCATGGCGCCACTTTCAAGGACGGGCACCCAGAAAGTTACCTTTAGGCATCAATGCTGGTGGTCGCTACGGACAGGCTGAGCCGGCAGCAAATTATAATCGGACCCACGCATTAGTTAGACAGTCTGCCTGCCGGTGCGTCCAACACCGGTAAAATATGCGCAGCACACACTAGTTAATTCATGTGCCTACCGGCGCACAGCATGCCAAACACCAGATCCAGTCTCCGCTTAAATTCCTACAAATCCGACCTCACTTCCCTTCACAACCGGACGTGAGGTCACACCCCCGCCCGCCACAGCCAGTACGCAACCAATGCTAAGGGGAGGCCCCACCTGCCGCAGGTTACGGTATCAGAATGGGCATGACACTGCCACTCGGCTGGGTGACCTCAGGCTCTTCTAGAGTGAGTGACTCAGCCGCGCCCGCAATTTCAGCACAGCTATGTTAAACAAGCAGCAGTCAGTGCACAATTAACTCTCGCAAGTATCACTGGCAGGCGCCGGCAGTCTGGCGTTGCCAGTTAATTCAGCGCGGCTGGTACAGAGCAGAGAGACAGTGCCTTTAAAATGCGTGACTATGTATTTCAGTGCGGTGTTGCGAAACACCGCACTGAAATGCGTTAGTCACGTCCGTTGTGTGACACTTGGCAGGCCGGCGCCGCGAGATCATTCCGATGGGAGGGAAGATCATAACTACGGTACACCGGCCCGCGCGGCCGGGGACAAAGGGGCGGGGCTTAAAAAAAGCACCAGAAACGCCCCCGAATCGCGTTTTCAAGAGAGAGCGCGATTGACAGCCTCTGTCTCCCAATGGCTAGCCTCCATTTATGGAGCTAACCAATGAGAGGCAGAGGCGGGGCCGACGTCCCTACTGAAAACAAAAGTTTTCAAACTGGGAGGGGCTGTGCCCCTCGCCAGGTTCGAAACCTAAAAACAGGAGGCACAGATGGAAGTTGTAATAGAAGTCAATTAAAACCCCGACTCCTGCCAAAGCTCTTTACTGAGTTGCGGAAACCAGCTTTCCACCCACCCTTTCCAAGATCCCGGACTTGTGTAACTGCTCACTGAAGTGCTGTAGCATTTTGTCATGCCATCCAGACAGACCACAGCCCCCTCCCCCTGGGACACCGTCCCGTTTTTTGGGTTGTAAGTACTGGCGAGTAAAAATGCATGTACATCTAGCTAGTGGCCGAGGTGCGCCCTTGTGACATCTAGTGCAGGCCTGTCTGTTCGAGATTTGCCAGGCCCTTTCCAACAGCTGCTTTGTTTTCCCACGTCGATGAACACCTGGTCTCATCTCGCCAGCCAAATTATGTCTGCCCTTTCTCACAAAGCCTCTAAAAATATTTCAGTCAGTTAGTTACATATTTCACCATTGCACGATTTTTGAAGTTGGCTGCCTCCAGCCATCTTTCTTGTTTTACTGGGCTTGCGATGACATTAAATTGCCCTTTCTGGCTCAGCAAGTTAAATCTCCGAGAAGTAAAGATGCAGGTCTTCCAGTACCTACTCTGGCACCATTGTTGGCCCTGCACTTGGGCTTTCTCTGTCCCCACTCAGCAATAAAGATCTGGACGTTTCCGCTGTCCGTGTTTTTCTATCTGCTCACTTCCGGGTAGTCCGTGAGTGAAGGGCTTGGTGACTGCCACAGATGGCCCTGGTGTCCAGCAAGCCACAAACTGGCTCACGTTTGGCCTCCGCTGAAGCCTGTTGCTTGCATCATGCCCCCCCCCCCCCCACCTTGCATATGGCTCACTGATCTTTTATGCAAATGACTGATGAGCTGTGATTGAATGATTGGGGAAGGACTAAGATGGGCGGCAAGGATGACCTGTCCTTTATAATACCGGGGCTTTTCGTTAAATGCATCCTTGTATTTGTTCAGCTGTCGCGGTGCTTCATGCTGACATCCCCTCCACGGTGTCTGCATTTCCCCACGGCCCCAGCTCACTCTCGAGAGACACCTCTTGGGAACGCGCATGAGTGGGCCCGCCTTTGGAAATGCGGTTTCCGCTGTGCACTGTTTGCTGAGAGGGTACTGTGTTTCTCTGTGTCTATTTACACTCGGTGATCCCATGCTGTGTTACAGCCGATATCTCCATCCTTGTCGTGGGGGGCCACTTTTTAAAATACAAGGCAATATGATTGGCTAAATAAAATTCCGTTTCCGAAAACCGATGCGAGTGCAAGCACGCTCAGGGGTGTATTGTGTCATCCGGATGTGTGCACTACTAGGCAGTGTGCCCATTGTAAATAGTGCTTGCACATCACACAGAAAAGAACCCGTGCAAAGAGAGGTCACAAGTCTTATCTGGTGCAGCAGCGAAGGGCTCCGGGAGCCGTCCCTGCTTCATTGACACACACTGGAAGCGGACCCCTACTAAAGTGGCAGCACACTGGTAGCTGTAATTATTAGTTACATCAGATATGCATCGGGTCACATGTCGGTGACATTAGACTGGGAACAGACCCCCCCCCCCCCACCCCCACCCTTCCCGCCCCGTGCAGTGACAGCACGTTAGCGACTCCTACCTCTTTGACTGCACTGTGTCTTTACAAGGAGAACTGCACCAGAGGTGCTAGTAACCACACACTGGGAGCTAGTCTTACCCCGGCAATATTACACCGGGAGCTAGCTTGTACTGCAACACGAGCACGCTGCGAGCTGCGCTCCCCCAAGGCCCATCACACTGGGAGCTAGCCCCTGCTGCTGTCGCTAATCACAGGATGTTGTACCTTACTGCAGGGACATCACACCGAGAGCTGCACTTACTCCAGTCCAGAACACTGAGATCCCCTGCTGTAGCCTCTGGGCAGTGGCCGCGGTCTTTACTCGAGGGACTGCTTCATGTGTGCTATTGTTGCAGTCACAGCGCACATGATGCTGTGTCTCTTACTGCATCACACTGGGCGCACCTACCGTTGCACCAGTGCCACACTGCGGGCGGCCTTCACTGCACTGTTTATTACCCTTTGCTGCTCTCACTGCAGTGAACTGATGCCCTCTCACGCCAGTGACACCGCACTTGAGACTGAGAGTTTTGGTCACTGCGTAGCCGTAGAGAGACGAGACTGTGTTCTACGCTACTCCCACCCCAGCAACACCCGGAGCATCCCCCCTGTGACACCTCTGCAGCGAGGATAGCCTCCGCGAGCCCTCCCCTCACCGCAGCGCCCCTGATTTCCCTCGGGCACATTTCCCCTCAGCAGCATTGTCCCAGTGCACGTTACTTCTGCGGATCTGGAGCCCTCCCCCTGTACATCTGAGGTGTCCCCGGATCGTCACCACTGCATATCTCCTCTAAGTGCCACCTGCCCCTTCTGTACCTCTTTTCCAGAGCAGATCTCACCCTCTGATCCATCTCCATGGAGATCTCGCTGCTGCAGATTCCCTCGCAGGGCACATCACTCATGGAGAGCTCTGTCGCAGGGCACAGCCCACCCTCTGTGTCTCGTCCACATGACACACCCTGCAGATCTCTTGCCCGTTGATGTGTTTATTCCCAAGCAGTGATGCATGCACAGACATGCTGTGTACAGGGACCGTTGAGCGGGCAGAGTGCGATAATTGTGTCACCCCCCCCCCCCCCAATTATTATGAGGAATACACTTGCCCGAGTATGCCCCTTATTCCATTAATTGACAAATCCGCGCGGATGCGGTGTTCGGGCCATGCGATGATGGAGTATAGCACGAGTGAGACCTCAGTCCATGCAGTGATGAACTGCAGTAGCACGGGAGTGACTAAGCACTGACGGAATGTAGCACAGGTATGATCTTCAGTGCATGCAGTGACGAAGGAGTATAGGTCAGTGTGATCTCAGTCCACGCAGTGACAAAGTAATATTACGACACGGGCATGACCATACACTGACCGAATATAGCACAGGTATGCTCTTCAGTGCTTCCAGTGACGGGGGAGTATATCGTTCACTGTGATCGGAGTCCATGCAGTGTAGCACGGGTAAACTGTTGGGCCCTTGCAGTGATCCAGTGAGTGAGATCGGATGCAGATGCCTGGAGATGCCCAAGGGGGTGCTTTAATTCACGCAGTGGCACGAGAGCAGTTCAGTTCCCAGATGACGCTTTGCGTGCGTGCTTGTCAGTTTCTTCCAGCAGTGGTGTCCTCGCTGCACCTAGCCACTCGACCAGTGGTGTCTCCTGCCGGGAAAGTCTTTTAAATGGCCGCTCGCGGCCGTCGGTGGTTGGCAGGGAGCGATTGAGCGCGCTGTGTGGTTGGCAATGCCGTGCAGTGCGCTGCACCCTGTCTGCCTGGCGGGGTGGGCGCTGAGAGCTCTGGTTAATCCTGCTGCAGGCTCATGTCAGCAGATAATGCCGCTTCTCCCCAGAGCTGGTATTTATCCCACACCAGGCGCCTTCTGCTGAATATTCAGATTTTAAACCCACGTCAGCAGGAAAACTGGAGCTTCTCGCGCGCTGCGGCCTGGTCGGCCTCCAGTTTACCCCTTCCTTCCCCTGTGGGGAGCTTTTCGGTGTCTCTCGCTACGAACAACGAAGACTCGGTTCATAGCCACAAACAGCCGGGCATCAGGTGTCTGCCAGGCCTGCTGCAGCATGCCATAGCCATCCATCCATTGGCGCAGTTCCCCAGAGTGGGTGGTGGTGGGGCGTTGAGGCTGGGGCGTTAAAAGACTACATGAAATTGAAAGAGCTCATTACGGTTCATGAAGCTTTGATAAAACGCTCTACCTGGTACAGACAACCGATAATAGAGCATTCCTTGGAACAAGTCACCTAGTGCTGAACCTGCTCCAGCGCCATTGAAGGAACACTAACCCCACCTAGTCATTAACAACTTGCATCATTCAAAACGCCCAGCATAACCAGCCCGAAGAGCGCGCCCCACGAGTCCCAGGCGGCCGCCTCAACAAAGACAACAACAGAGACAAGTCAGGTCCCGGCCGCGCTGTGATTGGCTGACGTCACGGGGGTGTCCCGGCCGGCAGCCAATCACAGCGCGGCCCGGGAATGACGTCACGGGGGTGTCCCGGGCCGGCAGCAAATCGCAGCGCGGCCCGGGACAAAGGGGCGGGGCTTAAAAAAAGCACCAGAAACGCCCCCGAATCGCGTTTTCGAGAGAAAGCGCAATTGACAGCCTCTGCCTCCCAATGGCTATCCTCCATTTATGGAGCTAGCCAATGAGAGGCAGAGGCGGGGCCGACATCCATACTGAAGACAATAGTTTTCAAACTGGGAGGGGCACTTCTCCTCGCCAGGTTCGAAACCTAATGAGGGACTGAGTCAAGGGTGGCTGAGGGCATGGACGGATTGGAGAGTGTCAAGATGGATGAATGGGTAAATGCCTGGGTGCAGGGATAAATTGATGAGTGGCTGGATGAATGTTTACGTGAGTTGATGAGTGCAGGAGCGACTAAGTGGACAAATTAATTATGTGCATGAATGACTCCTAGTCGTTGCTTCCTCATGCCACAACCCTTCCATAAATGCCACCGGATGCCCTTCACTTTGTGGCTTACTTATAAACACTCTTTGCTGAAAACTTTGTGCTGAGTTATGAAGTTCAGAAAAAAGAGGAGTTAGGCCCAAGGGGGCAAGGCAAGAATAAAAAATAGTGATAATATAAAGGTGAAAATAAATACACTGGATTTGGCTATTTAGCAAAGACATTCAGCTTTCAAAAAATGCGGACACAGGCACATTTTTCTTTAACGAGTTATGAAGTTGGCAGAAAGGAACAGGGCCCAAGCATAAGAGGAGCAGGAGGAATGCGACTGAGAACGGTCACATAATCGAACAATTACAAGATACGCTAGGCTGCAAATTAGGAGCAGTCTAAGAGAAATGTACGTCAGGTGAGAAATGTGCGTCAGGTGAGCAATAGCGGATTACGAAAAAAGTGTGCACATTTTTCAAGTGCTTGTATTGTACACCAGCTGCGTCTTGCCTAAGAGGATGGCTGGACTCACACTGATGGCTATAGTTGGTATGTTTGCAGGAGATGGGACCGTGGAAGTGGAAAAGCACCACCCTTGAAGGAGTCTCAATGAATTATTCCAGAAGTCCAGAAGCTGTGGGAATTCAGCCAAATGGGGTACATGGACCCAGTAGTTTGGCGTCCAATGGAAAGGAGTAATGTCTGTTTAAGAGAAGCTATTTTACACGCCCGCTTCAGTCAGTATTACTGGAAATATGGCCAACTGCAGTTCTCATGACATTGTTCAGGACTCTGACACAGAGTTGAGAGTTACGAGTGATGTCCTTGCCTTCCCTTCACACCATGAGACATGGCAAGAGGGAAGGCCCATACATGGCAATTTGACACTCACTCTGCTGCAAGACATTGAGTGAAGACTAAGGTAGACCATTAATGATAGGAGTGAACACCTTACCACAAAAATGCTTTGGCCCACAGATAATGAAATCAGTCACCACATGTCAAAATAGCAAATATGCTGGGGCTGCGGCATATACTTTGAGACAAAAACAAACAATACCTAGCCAGCACAATAGAGCGTACTGTTATTGTAAACGGGCGGCTAATACAATATCCAACCTCAAACTGTGCCTATGCAGGTAGGTCAGTGGAACCCAGGCGATAATTGAAAGATTTGCATAACTGCAATATAACAAACTGAGTCTCCTATTCCCAAGTAAGGCCTATCAAAATTGGAGAAAGGCAAGCTAGTAAATAAACAACCCTTTCAAAACTGGTTAAGTACACCCAATCTAGAAAGAGCTGGGGTAACACTGTGGAAAACATCCCTGGTGAGAACACAGATTAACCCACACCTGCAATATCGGCAGCATATATCTTGAAAACAATCTCTGACACAAGACTATCTTTGAATGCCAAGATTGGCACGGGGAGTAGACCTCCTGCTAATTAGGCATAATGCAACCACTAGTGTGTCAAAAAGAGAAGGCAAAGTAGATTAGCTCAAAAATTCTATGCCAACCCTTAACACTTGTGTAAAACCTATAACGTGCACAAAATAAGAGCAAATGGTAAGGTCTTGAAGAAGTACTCTCTCGATAATCCGCACCCAGACAACAAAGAAAGCTCAACTGGTGAATTATTTGTGGAGGAATGACGGAGGAGAAATAGTGGAGAAAAAGGGATCTTCATTATATTCATATTCAGACGGATATTCTTACAGGGCAAGTGGGATCTGAAAACATGCTCACACGTTTTTAAAATTAAAGTAAAATATAAAATATCAAGACTGCGAGCATCAAGGACTCGCTCTTCCTGACGGCTGTTCGGTTTTTAAGCCTTCACTAGTTGTGGAACCCGCTTCGCCTGCACTTTCCGGCATAGCGCTTTGGAAACTCTAGCGCTTGGGCTTCTGAGGTGTTGGGGAAAGCAGGGCTGCGAGCGAGGGGAGGCGCAGGACTTCCAGTCCCAGGAGCGCCTTACCCTCGGCCTCTTCACCAGCTGACCCGCTCTCCCTGCTGGCTCCTCCCACACCTCAGCGCAGCTAAAGCCTGCTCGTCAGCTGCCTTGGTTGATTGCTCACCTGCTGATTTCTTTCTCATTGAAGGCGTTTCGGACTGCGAGCATCAAGGACTCGCTCTTCCTGACGGCTGTTCGGTTTTTAAGCCTTCACTAGTTGTGGAACCCGCTTCGCCTGCACTTTCCGGCATAGCGCTTTGGAAACTCTAGCGCTTGGGCTTCTGAGGTGTTGGGGAAAGCAGGGCTGCGAGCGAGGGGAGGCGCAGGACTTCCAGTCCCAGGAGCGCCTTACCCTCGGCCTCTTCACCAGCTGACCCGCTCTCCCTGCTGGCTCCTCCCACACCTCAGCGCAGCTAAAGCCTGCTCGTCAGCTGCCTTGGTTGATTGCTCACCTGCTGATTTCTTTCTCATTGAAGGCGTTTCGGACTGCGAGCATCAAGGACTCGCTCTTCCTGACGGCTGTTCGGTTTTTAAGCCTTCACTAGTTGTGGAACCCGCTTCGCCTGCACTTTCCGGCATAGCGCTTTGGAAACTCTAGCGCTTGGGCTTCTGAGGTGTTGGGGAAAGCAGGGCTGCGAGCGAGGGGAGGCGCAGGACTTCCAGTCCCAGGAGCGCCTTACCCTCGGCCTCTTCACCAGCTGACCCGCTCTCCCTGCTGGCTCCTCCCACACCTCAGCGCAGCTATATTTTCTTACTTGGTACCGCAAAGCGGGAGCGCGCGGGAGCGCGCCGGGAGAAGCCCGGGACAAGGGCGGGCCCTCTGTGGCCCTCAGTGGGCTGAAGTAGGCTGGGCTGGGCCCACTACCTAATTTTCTTTTAAACAGAGATATTATTTTCGATTAATCCCATTGAATGCGTGTTAAAGTAGGCAACTGCTGTTTATCGAGTGACTTTATTCTTGCCTATGATTGTTTGCTTGTGTGATTAGATAGTATCTATTTTTTTCTTATTTATTACTTGTGTATTGGCATCTTATATTCCCCACTTTATTATAGTTCGATCCTTGTTATAGTATGACTGCCAAAAAGTTGAGATCTGGAAGAGTGTTGGGGGGAAGATCTACAGCTAAGACTAGATCAAACCCCCTTCGAAATAAGAATATTTCAACGATTCAGTTGAAAGGTCAAACCCAGATTTTCCAGCCCTGGGAGAAAGCGTTAGATGGTGTTTCCCAGGAAAATATTGTCTCTGATAAAAGCTCCTCCCTGGTCTCAACCCCTATCACATCTTTGGCTTGCCAAAAGAAGGTGGTGGAACTGGGAACTCCTGGTCTAAGCCCATGTATTTCTGGGGATATTTCATCTACGACTTCTGTACTCCTGGAGAATGAGAAATGCTTAATTTCCAGTCAAGTTAATCCCAGTAACTCTAAGACTTTATTAACTTCTGTAAATGTTTTGCACAACGGGTCCTCGTCCTTCACTAAGCTGAGGGAGGATATAAATGAAGAATCACAGCCCCTGATTATTGACCCTGTGCTGTGCAAACGTTATTTGGGTGATGTCCCTAGGGCATTATCAGAAGTTGTAAAGTCTCCTATGGGCGCAACTCCTTCTGGCCTCCATCTTTTTAGTAGTACCCCTTCTCTCAACTCGCAAGATCTTTCATTTAAAACAAACATGTCTTCAAGTCCATTGCTCAATATAACCGGGATTGAGGTCATCAATGATCCTAGCCTGAAATGTTCAGAGAAACCTATATCTGAATATTTACTTTCTTTGGAACAGTTGCTATCCTCAATTCTTACGCTACTTAATAAATTCGTGGGTAGCTCGGATTGCGTACTGGACTCTGTTACCCAAATTTTAAAGGTTTTATTAACAAAGACCTGTGAAAGGAGTTGTGGCTCTGATCCTCCCACTTTAATACCTCCCATTAATGTTCGGGCTAATACATCTTGCCTGGTGATTGAGAATACGCCGGTGGCTCCTGTAGTGAAGGACGTGTGTCCTAATTTGAAATCCTCCGCTTATAATTGTATAAGTGATTCCATCCCAGGTATTGTTGCTGAGGAAAATAATTTGGTAATTCCTAATGTTATTGCCGAAGTGGCAGTATACCCTATTTTCGATCTCGAATCTAAGGGGTTGGAATTGGAGGAAAAAGCGGAAAAACAGGTAAAACCCAAGGGGGGGAAAAAGAGGAAGGCTCTCCGCAGATTCCAAAAAAGGAGGCAGAGACAAATTCTCTTTGAGAATCCCAAAGTTTCCTTTAAGTCCCCCTCTGTGGAGGTTGAAGATAACAAGGACAAGGATAAGGTATTTCTGAAGCTTGATCCAATTAGGCCATCCTCTGATTCTTTGGGGCGCTCCCTTGATTCTGATGAAACTATTATGAACTGCTCTAAATTAAATCTAACTGATCAGGGTATAGGAAAAGAAAAATCTTTGCCCCATCGTTTAGTTGAAGAAGAAAGACGTTCCACCTTGGTGGCTACCACTTCTTTAAATCCTTCTGCACCTTCTTTCCAGACCCGGATAGAGGGGGCAATTGTGGGCCAAAACACCGTTCATAAATCCTCGGAACTCTGTACTGATTCTTTGTTTTTGGACTTTGTCCCATTATTTGATAATGATTTAAGTCTGAACAGATCTTTTCTGTTGAAATGTTGTAAGGTTATTGAGGGACTGAATCTAATCAAATCTAGCGACATTGACCTAGTAACAGTATTGGGATCAGGGTCCACGTCATTTACTAGGGTAAGATTTTACTCAAATTTGATAGTAAATCTAATATTAAATAAAGCTGAAATTTTTCAGAGCCAGGGGATTGATGTGGTGCCATTTACCGCCATTAGTGGAGATAATCACATGGCGAATGGTCTTCTTAGGGGATTGAGTTCGGTTGGTCTCTCTCAACCTTTTGATGACTTAAAAATTCGAGTGTCAAAAACTAAAAGGATAGTAACGCATCCCATTCTCTCCCCTATAACAATAAACAGAGGTTTATCTGAAAATGATCAGCAATGGAACTGGTTACCCGGTGCCCTGGTGACTAAGGTGACGGACAACCCTAGATTGTTCTCTCACCTTTAGCAATAGTTTTTCTGTCATCTCCTGGAATGCAGCTGGCATCAATAATAATCCTGAAAAATTGTCATATCTTTTTTCCTTGAATGCTAATATAATCTGCATTCAGGAAACTTGGTGTACTGATAAATTGAATATAGTGAAGGATTATTATGTATTGGAGGTGGCGGCAACCCCCTCTAGCAGAGGTCATGCAAAAGGGGGAATTGCCTGTCTTTTATCAAATACAATAAAGTGGAGTTTCTCTCATTATACAGATCCCAGCAACCTTTTTCAGGCTGTGACCCTCTCCAACTTAGACAAAATTGGGGAGAGTCACTCTTTAGTTATAATAAATGCCTATATTCCGCCTGGTGATCCTTTTAACACCTTGATGAAGCAAATTTTTACTTTTATTAGACAAATTAAAAAAACAACCCCTCTCTCTAATTTTTTGTTAGTTGGCGACTTAAATTGTAAAGTGTCCAATTATAGTCTAGAATTATTTAGGAATAAAGAAAAAGAGGAGGTTTTATTGATACCCCAAGCCATTTTTCCGGATAAAATAAAAACAAACAAAAGGGGCAAATTGCTGCTGGAAGAATTATATAGTACGGAGGGACTCATAGTTAATGGTAGGCTTCCTTCTGATGTCCCTGCAAACTATACCCATAGCTCCTTCAACAGCAAATCAATTTTAGACTATATAATTGTTGACCAACCTATTTTCCCCTTGTTAAGGGATTTGGTGGTCATGGACACTAGCCTTAGTGACCATAATGTTATGGTACTAACGCTCTCTTTAGTGCCTCCGAATTCTGATACCTGGGTGTTGGATAGGGAGGTGGTCTCCTTTCAAAACACAGGAAGATGTTTTTGGGATTATAAAGCCATGAAGGATCTAGAACCCCTTCTTGAAAAAACTGTGTCCAATTTAAATAATTGGCAGGGGGTGGAACAGTGCTCTTTTGATGTTTTTATAAAGGAGGTCATCTCTGCTGTTAAAAAATCGAACCTAACTAGGAAAAAAAACATCCTCCCAAAAGCGGTTGTTTCCCTTAATAAGGAAATAAATAAATTGGTGAGGGAACAATATATATGTGGTGCGGTAGAAAGATCACAGAAAATATCCCTTCTTAAAAGGAGGCGGAGCAGGTTAAAGAAAAAAATGAAAAGAGAAAAAGAGGACATGTTATGGATTGGATTGCGAGAAGCCGCTGTCCATGGGAACGCTAGACAATTCTGGACCCTTATTGGGGAAGGATGTGGTTCTAGAGTGCGCCCATCTCCAATTCCTATCTCCGAACAAACCTGGGTTAATTACATCTTAAGTCTGTATGCAAAAAATGATCGGCTTGTGCAACTTAGGGGAATTGAGGAAAATACTACCCCCATAACTGAATACCCCTCAGTACTATCCATAGAATTAGCTATAAGAGACATGCGTTCTTCAGGTGCCATGGGTCCTGATGAACTCCCGATATCAGTCTTAAAACAAAATCCAGTATCCTGGAGCAAAATCCTATTTCCTCTTTTTAGGATTTGTTACCTTAAAAAATATATTCCAGCATCCTGGAAGGGGAGTATTCTGGTTCCGCTATTTAAAAAGGGTGATAGGAATTTGCCTATCAATTATCGCCAAATAGCTCTTCTAGACGCTATCGGGAAAGTGTTTTGTAAATGTCTATTATCACTAATTAATGATTGGGTGGCGCTAAAACAAATCCTTCCCCTAGAACAAGTAGGCTTTCGTAAGGGCCACGGAACGCTGGACAATCTTTCCGCTCTTCAGACAATTACTGATAAATACATAGGGGTACGTGGCGGAAGAGTCTATGTGGCCTTTATAGATTTCTCCACAGCATTTGACAAGGTTGACCGTCCACTGCTGTGGAGAAAGCTCGCGGCTATGAGAATGCCGACATATCTATTAGATATGATTCGGCTGTTGCATACAGACACCTGGTGCCAGGTGTTGCAAGGAGGAGACAGGGGGCTTTCTAAGAATATTCCTTCTTGCAATGGTCTTAAGCAAGGTTGTTTACTTGCCCCGTTACTCTTTTCGTTATATATTGCTGATTTACCCGCCTCTCTCTCCTCTTGCGATGGTATAGCTCCAATTCTGGGCGGAAAACACATCTCATGTATGTTATATGCGGATGATATCATAATAATGGATCTTATGCCCAAAGGTCTTGCCAAACGCCTCCTTGCTCTACATGAGTATGCAGTTGTTCATTTCCTAAAAATTAATGCAAGTAAGAGTAAAATTATGTGCATCACAGGCCGGAAAAAACATAAATTCAGGAATTTTTCCTGGTCTGTGGGAGATGACAAACTGGAGGTTGTAAAGAATTATGTTTTTCTTGGAAAAGTAATTTGTGATAATTTAAGTGCCAAATCCCACACCGACAACAGTGTCCGAAAGGCATTAGCTCAAGGAAGAAGTCTAAATTCACTGTACTCGGCACTGGGAAAAAGGCATTTTTCTCATTTACTGGAGGTCTTTAGGGCAAAGGTCCCATCCACCCTTCTATATGGTTTAGAATTAATTGATATAAAGCACTGGGATTTCTTAAATAAGGTGGAGGGGAAATTGCTAAGAAGTATTTCTTCAGTCAGTTCCGCCAGCTCCGTGGCAGCCTGCAGACTTGAGTTCGGTCTGCGCAGCAGCTGGGTGCAAGGCTTGGCAGCTGTGGTGCGCTGGGTCGCAAGCATAGCCAGAGGAGAAGAGGGGACTATGAGGTTCCTCTTAAGGACTGAATTATTGGGAGGTTTAGGGGAACACTCCTTGATTGTTAGCAACTTTAGAAAGGCTGTATCCCTCTTGCAATTGGAAGAGAGTACTCTCTTTTCTTTATCTGCATCCCAGTTAAAGTCTGTCCTGAAGGAAGCCACTTGGGACCTTAGTTTTAGACTAGACTTTACTGCTACTTTTGATAAGAAGGGTGTCAATCTTCTTACTGATTCATTTGCAAGAAAATCCGCCCAACCTTACGCCACTTGGAACTTACCTCATGGTATTAGGAGATTTTGGTTTTTATTGAGACAAGATTTGTTACCCCTAAATAATCTTTTGTCTAAATGGCACGGAGTATCTGCAATTTGCAATTTTTGTCATCTCTCTACCCAAGACCGAATACATGTACTTTTGATATGCCCAGCGTTGCGTTCTCATCGCAGTAAGTGGATAAGACAAGTATGTTTGCAAATGGGTATTCTAAATGTGAATTCCTTTATGTATGCTTTATATAATCCCCCCAATGAGAGATTTTGTTTTCATATTTTTAACTTCTTTAAATGTTTTTTAGAAATTTTTTGAAGACCGGCATGCTTAATAATGTGTCACTCTGTGTTCCAGTAATTGTCATTGCTATGATTTGCCTACTTTCACTGAGAATGGTATTTTGTATTGTACTTTTTCTTTATGTGGACCTCTAACGAGTTCCAAAGCATAATAAAGATTGAAATTGAAATAAAATATCAAGAGTAAAATGAGGAAATCTATTGAAGCACCACTTATGCAGACTGCACAGCGAATAAGGTGAGGCCTCTTTTTTTGTAATGGGCCCTCCAGCATCCACAATTGAACAGCACAGTCATGCAGCTCTAGTTGTTGCTCAAAGAGGTACACCAGAGACTTCTTTAACTAATGAGAGGTTAAGAGCCATTAATGCAGAGGAGCACCTGTAGAGGGGTAGAACCAGGGCAGAGATGGAGACATAAAGGAAGTGGTAAGAAGTGGAATCGGAGAGTAGGAAGTGGTAAGAAGCGGAATCAGAGAGAGTGACAGGGACAGAAACCTTAAAGCAAGTGAGTCAGACTTGAGAGGGAGAGCAAGAGATGAAGAACGCCTCACAGAAATGCGGCATGTCCCACAATAAAAGACTATCACCAAAAATGCATCATTGCAAAACATCAGGAAGCGCATATCCCAGTTGATCTAAATATCATAAGGGAATTTAAAATGAGGTATAGCGCAATGTGTTCTCTTGATCAATGAGAATGTGCAACTTGCTGGAACAACATTGTTGGAGAGTACTAAATCAGATCACTCTGTGGCTTCCAATCCAAACGTGAGCCCAGAGGTGTATGCCTGTCGGTAGAAAGCTTTCACAAACACTTTTTTGGGGTCATGGCATATGAAAGGGGGGGAGAGGTAAAGGAGACACAGCAGAACCTGTTCCCTAGTCAAAGAGGATATCTCAGCGAAGATATAGAATCCCATAAACCAGGTGTTATCCACATCTTTACTCCTCCTCTGAGAGAAACCAAACATTGTGTTACAATTGTGGATGTGTGGTGTTAAAGTCAAATTGCTGTACTGTTAGAAGGCAGGTGTTATTCACAAGGCAATATGCATCCAAACAGCTCTACATCTTAAATTATCAGTTCTCAACTACAAGCCCATAATGATGCTTTCTTCCAGTCCAAGAGTCTGTGTACCACAAGGCAAACTCTGACTTTCACCAAGGACAGAGAGTCTGAGCGGTGATGGTAGGAAAGTTGAATAACCAGTGGCGGCTGGTGACATTTGAAAGCAGTGGGGCGTAAAATCATTCTCATACTGCAACGTAGCATGTGGATGTGCTGCTAGGAGTCGTAAGTCTTCAGCTCTGACTGAACCCGACCGCACTGTCAAGACAGCCATAACAAGAAGACTGTACACAGTTACATGATGACCGGAAATTCCTGAATATCACTCAGGGTCAAGGATGTCAGCCTAGTTCATTATTAATATTCACTCTCCCAGTCCCACTCCTTACCGCAGTGCTGACCTTTCCACCTGTACTCGTTGTTGTAGTTGCTCCTCACATCTCTCTGAAATTAGTCGCTCAGATCTCCGACTCTAAGATTAATAATGCATCGCCTGGCACCCTATGCAAAACTGTCTCGTCTCCATACATGATCTGAATGAATGCGGTCTCGGAGCAATGCATGATGCTTGTAGGGATTCAAGATAACAGCCAGGCCAGACTTACTTTGGACCTAGGGGGAATCAGTATACTGTATGCGGCTGCGGCGAGCCTTGGTGTGCATGCGATTGGGATGCGAATCGGTGCAGGATACCATTCACTAACTTCAAAGCCCACCCGCCTACCATGCGATGCGTTATGCCCAGGGCGTGGGCAGAGAGAAATGTGGCTTTCTTGCTGATAGCAGTGAATCCAATGAGGCAGCAGGAGGCCCCTTTTGTGTGAAGTGGTCTGTACGGGGGTGTGCAGGGACTGGCCCCTGAACGCAAACATCCCTTGACCTCCCCCAGCTCACCTAAAGCACCGATAGCTTAGTTGCCTCGCGCAGAGGATGGGTTTGTTGATGTGTGCCAGCAGGGGTCAGAGGGTAAAGATAGGTCAAGGAAGGGGGTAGGTAAAGAGGTGTTAAAAACACCCCCTGCTGTACAACAATGAAAAACTAACACCACTTTACACTAGGAAATCAGACAGAAAAGAACAGGCAGAGACAAGGCTGGAGCAAGGTGAGAAGGGCGCTGCTGTTGGTATAATCTTAATGCACGCAGCCCCATGACCGGCACCACCCCTCAGAAAATTGGCGCCCTGGGCCCAGCTCGCCCAAGCTAAAGGCCGGGCCCGAATCCAACCCACAGCTACCACCTCCCCCATTGGTGTAGCCAGTGTTTAGAGAGGGAGGCATTCCGTCCCCCCAAGGTGTGTCTGGGTGGCAGCAGGCAGGCTGTGCCCTCACCCCCACCCCCCAAGAGGACGTCACTGGATAGGAGGAGGGTTGAGTCAGAGACTAATACTACATACGTAAGTGGGTAAGACAAGTAGTCTCGCCTCTTGTTTTGTTTGTGTCTGAAATCCGGGCAGACTGGGCACCGGAGGGTACAATACCAACATAAGCGCCGTTCAAGCATAGTCAGACAGTTAGGTGTGGTGTGCCACCTGCGTGCCCCTTTGCCGTGGATGCAGCTTGACTCCAGACGGCACGCGGTCTCCGGCCTTACCCCGTCTCTTCACACATTAACCGTTTCCCGAGATGTCCGGGCCCATCTCTCTAAAGTAGGGATCGTTTCATTCATTCAAGCCACCCGCCCATCACCAGCAATGAAGTAAATACCTCTTCCCCCTTCCAGGCCGGTGCACACTGCCGAGGCTCAAATGTATGGGTATTACATTTATTGACAGTTGCGAGCCGGCCCAGGCCCTGAAACTTGTTTCTGTAGAGGCCGCCAGCCCGGGATTACAATTAGGGTGTGAAAACTCTGCAGGACAAAAAAAGGGAAGGGCAGACTCACCGTGACCTGTGTTTTCTGTAATTGTTTCAGAAGTTGAACTTTACTACTCATTATGATTTAATAAATCATGACATGCCAGATGCCACCAGGCACCCACACACGCACCGGTCCGCGCATGCACACCGCACACGCACTGACACACACAGTCACTGACTGACTGTGATACAAAAAAACTAATGTTTTAGGAAGAGTGCAGACTGAGTAGAGAAGAATAGAATTGCTGCCAGTCACGAGATCTACGGCGCTCACTCTCCTCCTCGTGACTCTACTTGTTGTTGTGTAGTGTTGCTGGCGGTACGCCAGGCGCGGTGACGTGCCCACAGCGGCCAAACCCCACTACATGCCTTGCCATGGCCACATGTGATTGGCCTACACAGTGCATCAGCACTGAGCACAGCCGCCACCCACGCGTGGAACGGAACCATCCTGTGTGCGCGGTAACTCACTCAGCCAATCCTGGCGCAGCATTAACAGTGCGACTGCGCCAGGATTGGCCAAGAGCAGGGCTAATACTGCCCATAATGAGACCCGGGGGAGCCGGGTCCCTGCCTGTCGGACTGCTAGGGGTGGGGGAGGAGGGAAGGTACTGCAGCGTGTGTGCGCATGCGTGGGCAAGTCATAAAAATGACTTGTCCAAAATGCGCACACTGCTGCCTGCTGCCCTGCCATCCTTCTGCTGTGCTCTGTCACAGCGCACGCTGCCTGTCACTCAAAGGCTTCAAAACAACAGGCCCGCCCCCACACCCTTCCGCAATGAGGTCAGGTCCGAATCCAATCATTATTCTGTGCTGCTGCTGGTGCGTGCTTCTTGTTACACAGCCCGTTGATCATAAATCGATTGAATGGCAATGGCATGCGTGACACTGCAGTGACGGTCGTCCTGGACAGTGGGGCAATGCCCCAACGCCCCCAATGGACGCACCGCCACTGTGAATAACCCATGGTGCACGTGGTCTTGGTCAGGCGACACTGTGGGGCCAAACAAGCAACTCCTGGCTTCCATCTACAGTGCTGTAGCCACTTCTTCACTGTTTAAAATGTAATGCCCCCATTCAAAGATGTATTTACATGAAGCGACATTCACATTAATAACGCCACGTTCATGTATAGAGATGCAGTGGCAGCACTCTTCCAGGTGATACGAAAGGTTGCATGTGGTATGATCCTTCTCTTCCTTGCATCCTGAACCCTCTTTTCAAATACCACTGGTTCGGAAGCAACACTAGACCCCAAAAAATAGAGAGAATTCTAAGAAGGTTCTTTCTGCAACAGCTGACAACTTGCAAAGAAAAATATTGAAGTGCAAAGCTGGTATAAAAAAAAAGAAATGCCACATCAGTGGCGGTTGCGTCACAATTGCGTGTGAATATTTTCTGAAAGCACCAGAAGCAAAATAAGTTCCACTTTAAGCACTGCACTTTCTCGTGGATAGTCTTTCACTTCCTTCAGAACCTACATGCAATTTGAAGGGAGAAAAAGATGTTCATGCTGAAGGACTTCAACTGCAAATGTGCCAGACTCATCTTATTCAAGATTTGGCGGAATGCCTTACAGTACAGTCTACAAATCGGGTACTTCCTCTGCAGCCACCTCATATATTATCAAACTGATAGCTGTAGAAGGTCGGTATTCCATAAATAAGCACGCAGTCAAGAAACAGTTGCTCAGTGCCAAAGTTGTTTGAGATGCGGCCTCTTCCTCCTTCACATTCCATTCAAATACTACAATAACTCAGTCCCTCATTATAAGGGCTGCACTAATATGATGCAGTAACACCTCACAGAAAAATACCAACACCACAGAATCAGATTTTTCGAGGGTGTGCACATTGTTTTTTTACCTGGTGAAATTTGTTTTTGACTTGACAGCAGAATTTACATCTACACAGAGAAATAGGGGTGCATGGTCACTTTCTGTTTTTCCAATACTTAGAATTACAATGCAAGATAACTATAACATCAACTATTACTCACTGATATACAAAAAATAAAAAAACACACACATCGTAAATTTACTTTTAAGATTTGACCTTTGTCGAGTGGCTCAAAATTTTAAGAAACACTCCTTGTAAATCATCAAAAATCCTTTAAACTTACTCTGGATAATCCAGTGGTGTAAGTAGGGCACAACTGTACCAGTGCACATTTTACATTTTTGACTTTTTCCCTACATATGGTAAATGTTTCCCCTATGAAGAACAGTCACCCCAACACACCGATGTGTGCAAAAGCACTGCAAGCTTTTTCAATATTTGTGGCAAACTATTCCGCAAATCCTAAATCTAAATTAGGATTTGGAAATGTCAACACTAAGTTCTACAAAGTGAGGCTACAGCTACAAATTATTGTAAGAATTGGGCCCAGTGTAAAATATAAATCAAGCTAGAGGCAGCATTAAAGTACATTGACCTAGCAAAATTCACCAAGGGTTTACCAACGTTGACAGCCTCTCTGAGGTTGCAAGTGAAGAAAGATACAATACAGCAATGTGTCACCTAAGTGCTGATGATATTTGACACAATTAATCAAAAGATAACAAACTACTGCACAGTGGAACTTCTATCAGCCTTTTCCTTCGGAATTCACTTCTAGCATGAAAAAAATCTGTATAACGGTTTACAAAAACAAACAAAATAGCTGATAAATAATTAACTGCTTTTAGAAAAACTTAAAACACATTGTAATGTAATTCTTAAATATCAAACATTGTACTACATAAATGGTTTTCTTTTCTCATTCGCTCTGCTTTAACTTGCCCTCCTCTGCATTCTCTCACTCAAACTGATCTCTCTGGCCGCTCTCTGCAGTCTCACCCCTCTTCTCTCCTACTCAACACACTCTTGCCCCTCTCCTTTTCCTCTCTCTCCGTCTCTTCCTTGCCCTACCCCTCCCTATGCTCTCCCTCACTTCCCACATTCGCCCCTTCCATCCTCTTGCCCCTTCCCTCCTCTCCTGTGCCTCTATCCTCTCTTCCCACTCCCTTCTCTCAAGCCCCTTACATTCTCTCTCGCCCCCGTGCTCTCCCCGTCCCCTCTGCTCTTGTTACTAGGGGCAGCTCCTCCACTAGGGTGGCGGAGCATCACCCCACTGCTTTCTCACGAGAAGCAGAAACATAAAAGGGAGGGGCTGCTTAGGGTAGGGGAGGAATGGCTTACCACTGCTGAGGACGCTGACTGTTTGCGCACTGTGCCTTTTCTCCATGTAGAAATTGACCTCCCCATAGGCGCCTGGCTGGTCGGCTTCCTGACCAATCACAACGCTGCCATTGCAGCGTTGTGATTGGCTTAGGGGAGGGGAGGGGAGGGGAGGGGAGGGAGGCTGCTTGTTTCCTGTTCCAGAGCAGCAGAGACTATACGGGACCGCACAAACCCCCCGCGATTCATGTTGGCCGCGACTGCTCGTAACTCCCCATCCTCTCTCCTGCCCCCCTTCTACAAATTCAACATAAACTTGAATTTGCGACCTCATGTGGGCTTTTCTTGATTTTCACCGTATTCAGCTTAACCCCTCTGCCGCCGCCGGAATTCTGCGCCTGTGCTACACATTCCGATCGCGAGCATGGTCATGACGGCTCCCGGCCGTCATCAGCACACGCCCAACATAACTGATGACGACCGAAAGCCGTCATCAGCACCGAAGGGGTTAAAGCACTGAATTAGCAATTCTTAACTACACCTTTCTGACAAAAACAAAACATCTGTTTTACCGACAGTGATTAGGTTACTTATATTCACATACTGAATTGCTCTTTCCAGTTGACTGCATCAAAGTAGTATGGAAGGAATTTAATGCATACTCTCATGTTGATTACTTTTAGTCTGTATTTAGAAGATTGTATAGCAGGACTGAATATCTAGCAAAAGGCTTGATATTTCACAAGAGAAGGCTGCCTCTAAAAGGCATGCAGGGTTGGGAAGAGTCAATTGTCTTACTGTATGTGGCATGCAACTGACTCTACCCTTGTCCTACTTTCCTTTCATTCAGCTTAAACAAGAATGGTTTTTAATTTGGATGCTTCGTTACTTTTTACCTGCAATATCTACCAGCTGCTGGTTACTCCTCATGCCAAAGATTTAAAGCACAATACTCAGTGATTTAACATGAGGTAATTGTGACAATAGTCATCATGGTTTCAAAGTGCCTATTGGTCTACGTTAATAAAACTGTTAAATGTCACACTGTAAGGAATCTTCAACAATACCATTCCATGTCATTGTTGTCTCACTGCTTGAAGAGAGAGACTTTGTAGTTTATAAACCCTAAAACTAAAGTCCAGTCTGGGTCAGCCACCTATTTGCTTCTGGGAGACAGTAAATACATATTCAAGGCTAATTACGAGCAAATTAACCTCCAGGAATAACAATTATTAAAAAAAGTAAATTAATTATTTTTCGAGCTGGCTCCATTCCTGTAATACAGTATCATTATTTCATATGGCTCACCAGAGTTTCTCTATCGGCCAGCCAGCTTTTCTACAGTGAAATTAGCTTTTGGGTTTTAGGACGTGTTAACATCAAATTTCTACATGTCCTAATTTTAAATACCATTCGCCCTGCCGTCTGGGTACAAGGTGTATGTATCGGTGACTTATTAATATGAACAGAAAAAGGTCTTTAGCTCTCAAAAAGGATTTATTTTGACAGGTCGCCGAGTATATGTTGCCCTGTTACAGTCAAACTACAGTGGTAGGCCTGAAGCCATGTTTGCATTGCCACTATACTGGAAGGCACTATAGCTGCTGCAGTCCACTAGTGGCATTTAACTTCCAGGACCTTGGGTACATTTTGTACCAGGTACTAGGAATTATAGACAAATTGTTGGACCTGGCCTCGTGGCGTGGTTCCCCCCCCCGCTACTCAGCTCTCCGTTAGCCCAGCCCCATACTTAGAAACCCCTAGCTACCCTGCCCATGTCCGGCCAAAACGCCCACGGCCCGCATCGGCCTGTCCCCGGCCACCTTCCCAGCCCGCACGCCCAAAACCGCAAGGCCCCATAGGCCCACCGGCAGCCATTTTCCCTTCCCGAGGTCCCTGACTCCGTGGGCCTAGCATGACCCCAGCCCCAACACAGCTTAGCCTCCGGACGCGCCAGCCCCCGTTTTGAGGGTGAGGGCTACCCTAGTGAGAGAAGACAAGGAGTTTCGATGGCACCTCCGGCCTCACCTGAGTGACTGGTTTCTGTCACAACTCTGGTCTTCCCCTGGGGCCCAGTTTCGATTGCACCTCTGGCCTCCCCGAGTGCTGGCTCCAGACCTGCTGGGCGTCTGGGAATTCCCGGACGCATCCTCAAAGGGATCAAAGGACCAACCGCCGGACCTCACACACGGGCCGCCCCCAAAGCCTCGGATCTCCGCCTGCGAGGGTCCGGACATCAAAGGGCCACTGGACTACACCAAGGCCCGCCCCTGAACTAGCGGGCAGTTGTATCTTGGACAAGGAAGCCCTGCTGATCTGATCGCGGCTGAACTGAACCTCGTAACTCTTCGAGCCCTGCTGACTCTGTCGCGGCTCATTCTTGGAACTGGAACATCGGAGCCCTGCTGACCTCATCGCGGTTCAAGCTTGAAATCTGAAGATCTACACCAGAGGCCTTCAAACTTTTCCATGTTGAGCCCCCCCAGCTGAATTCCCCCAGATGTTGGGCCCCCCCACCACCCGACAGAAACCTCGGGAATCCGGCACACCACATGATCTACTGCCATGCGCACACCACGGGCCATATCCGGCAAAAAATGCTCAACACAACAAGAGTGCCTAGCAAACTGCAGGCCTGTGAGTGGGTGTGACGAAACGACAGAGGCGTACCAGACAGCTCAAAACACAATCCTCCAAGACAAAATGTGCGCAAATTCTCCCCACTAGGATGCCCTGCCTTACACAGGACACAGATCAACAACAACACCACCAACATGAATGTGACGGGTGTGCCGGTGCCCAGCCACACCTAGACTCTCAATCTGTGGGTGAATCCCTGCCACTGCCATCCTTAGGCTGTGCTCCACATCCAGTTCTAAACGGTACCTAGTCTATAACACCGCAAGTGCTGAGAACCCAATCTCACAAACTCCCCAACAAATAAACAAATACATTGTAGGATGTAAAGCACCATGCACAAGTGAACCAAAGGGAGGACCGCCGTGATGAACCCACTATAAGGAACACACCATGGGTGCTTCACCAAGCGGAACCCAAAACATGGAACCCGACCTTGCCCATGGGGGCCCCGCATTCAAGTAGCAGCTGGACGTCACGCAAAATGTCACACGCATGATGCATAGATCCCACATATGAGCAAACATAGAATACAGAACAGTAACACATAGGCAAGGGAGCAGCCAAACAATTCAAATACCTTCCACTCTGAACCACAACTCTCATGGCACCAAGAAAGCAAAGGAAGTCATCACAACCCTCCCCATCCATCATGTACACCTTGTCATCCACCAACTCCCCCACCATTCATTCCGTCCCTCCATCTGAGTCCCATCCACATCCAAACCCCTTCAACCACTTGCAAACCCATCCACCTTCCATCCCTCCATCCATCATCTCACCTCTTCATCCCTCCATCCACCCCCTCACCCATCCATCCATCCATCCCTTCACCCAATCTATCCCCTCACCAATCCATCCACTCTTCCACCCATCCATCCACCCACTCATCCATCCAACCATTCACCCAAGCTATCCTCCCACTCATCCATCCACTCCTCCACTCATCCATCCACTCCTCCACTCATCCATCCACTCCTCCACTCATCCATCCACTCCTCCACTCATCCATCCACTCCTCCACCCATCCATCCACTCATCCATCAAACCACCCACCCTCTCACCCATCCAGCCGTCCCCCCACCCACTCATCCATCCACCCAGTCACTCATCCGTCCACCCACTCAACCCCCCACTCATTCATCCACCCATCAATCCCGCTCTCCACCCTCCCCCCACTCATGCATGCACTCTCTGACCCATCCATCTCCATGCTCCTCTCCTCACCCATCCATGCACACACCTGCCCATCCACTCTGCCAATCATTCATCCATGTCATCACTCATCCATCCATCCATCCATCCATCCTCCCCCTCTCTCTCCATTCCCCCCTCACCCAGCCACCCATCCCTCCATCCACCCTTCACCCTTCACCCATCCACCCACTCATCCATCCACTCATGAATCCATCCATTGACCACTCATCCACCCCTTCACTCCTCCATCCATCCCCCCGTCTATCCACCCTCCTCAATCACCCATCCATCCCCACATCCACCCCTTCACTCATCCATCCATTCATTCATCCCTTCACCCATCAATACATCAATCCATCCATCACCTCTCTCATCCATCCACCCACCGACTCGTCCACCATCCACCCCCCCCCATCGATCCATTCACCATTTCACTGATCCATCCACCCATCCATCTACCCTTCCAACCATACACACATCATCCACTCCCATCCATCCCTCCACTCATGCATCCATCCTCTCTCCCACCATCCATTCACCCCTTCACTCACCATCCATCCCCTCACTCATCCATCCACCCCCCACCCATACATCCACCACTCCACCCTCACACCTTTTATGATTAAAATTCGAATCTGCAGACCAACATCCCTGAACACCGGGTGCCCACACGAGGACCGCAGACCAGAGCCCACTGTCCCGATTCATGGCCCAAACCCGGATTTCAACCTCTCCCTCCCTTCCCAAAATAACTGAAGGACTCCCGCCCCCCCCAACTCCCCCTCACTCCCACCCCCTGGAAAGGCTGGGGCCCTGGACCAGAGCCCACCCTGCCCGTGCCTCAAAACCTCTGCGAAACCTTCTCTCCCTTCTGGGAAGAGCTAACTCTCCCAGGAGGGGGTTAATTCACAGAGCTGACAGCTTCAGCTGCAGTGGGAGGCAAGGGGTCTCCTCTGCTAAAACTGAAAGCGTGTCTGTTTGTTTGCTTTCGTTTTTAGCAGAGGAGACCCCTGCCTCGCACGCTGTTGACTCCGTGAATTGGCCCCCTCCTGGGAGAATCACCCAGACAAAGAAACGGGCACAAAGGGAAGATCGAAGTGGAGCCCGCGCCCCCCCTGGGATGGCGCCACGCCCCCCCAGGGGGGCGCGCCCCACAGATTGAAGAACCCTGATCTACACCGAACCTTCTGAGCCCTGCTGACGTGGTCGTGGCTCCTCACGAACTACCCTCCGGAGCGAGCCCTGCTGACTTTGTCGCGGCTCGAGGAGTACTCTAGTCCGGCTGGACTATCGACGATACCAACACGAGTTGAGTCATCCTCAAGTGAGTAGGATCACCAGTGCAACTACCACCTTCCGTAACCCGCCGGCTCGAGGATTGAGAGCTGTGCGCAGGGTACGCTTCGTACTGGCTTATGAGACTGAGACTGTCTACCCCCTCCCTGAAGCCTTGAGACTTTTGCGATCCCTCGATCGTTGTATATAAGAGTGCTAATTCTTTTACGTGATTATAAAGAAGTTGATATCGAAAACCCACGGTGTGGTGTCTGTTCATAAGTGTGGTGTGGTCCTCGTGTGTACGATTCAATACTTGAGGTCTTCCCCGGCGGAGATCTCTCGTAAGGCTCGGCATTATTGGTGGGAGAGGCGGGTCACGGAGGAGTCGGGTAGACATAACCTGGCCTCTGGGATCGCCCCTTCTACCACAAGTTAAATATATCAATAAGGAGTAAGCCAATTCAACCAAGTTTAAAGAGGTGCATAGTCCTTTAACTACTGGTAAGCAGGGGTAAAGTGCACAGACTTCTGAAGCCAGCAAAAAATATATAGAGTCCAGCAAAAGGCAAAATAAATCTCGGGAGACCACAGGAAAAGGCAGCTGTCCTACAGAATCTTTTACCCATGGAACTAGAAGGCTTGACACCTAATCTCAGTTTTACTACTTCACCTTAATATGCTGTAAATAAACACTGTAATTTAGGCATGCCCACAAACACAGTAACATTACCATAGCAAGGGCAGTCCGTTGGCACCTACATTAGAATCACTGCCACTGTAGTTGTGAGCTATTGGAATAGTTGGAGATGGAGAATCAGAAGACATGGTTTTTGATCCTGGTCATTCGTTTGACCAATTTGTGTGCTTTTGTGGAATGACTTTTTGAATGCATTTCTCTCAGAAAGAATTTGTAAACAATGTAAAAGCTGCTAGTAACTGTGTGGTTTAAAACAAATCTTGGATAGTACCAGGGACAGGGAAGACGTGCTCTATTGCATGGCATATTCACCAAAATAAAATATGTTTCCATGTGCCTTTGTCCACCTGAAGAATTAAAGGCATACTCAAAGACAAGTCCCAAGCATGGTATTTATTAACAGATTCAGGGCTACTTATCGGCAAAAGCTGAATTTGCAGCTCCTCCATGTTTACCTCAAGCTGCTTTGTGCAGGAACCCTCCTGTGCTGATGCTCTCCCCTCCTAGCCTCTGAAAGGAGACACATTCACAATTATAAAGAGCTGAAAGAGTAAGAGTTGCTAGTCCTTTGAGTGGGTTAAATGAGGTATGGACCCAAAATGTGAGCCAATGGCGCAACACGGTGCAGGGACAAGAGCCATGATTGCAGGACAAATTTGCTAAATGAGGAGTGGTTGACCACATAACTGCAAACATTATCAGAGAGTGCATTCTAGTGGTCAAAGTGAACAGGACCAAAGGGTCACAACATGCCCATACTTTTTTAGCTCTCGCTGAACCAATGCGTAAGCATTGTTCGGCGAGATTATAGTAAGAGGCTTTCAAAAGTCTACCCAAACTGCGGATCAGGTGCAGTTCATGTGAGCCAGGTGCGTACACATCACCAGCCACATCGCACACCATACACCATTTGTCTGAGCCTCGGCATCAGACTTCAAAGGAAGCCGCTCCTCCGCCCCCCCCCCCCCCCATCAGACTTCAAAGGAATGCGCTAGGGTGACCAACTGGCATAGTTGCAAATTCAGGACAGTTAGTTTAAAAATTCAGGACAAAGGGTCAAAATTCAGGACAAAAGGGAAAAATTCAGGACAGAAATTTCAGACAAAAAGTACATTTTCAGACACTTCAGAGGAGGTCGTACAATAGTGTAAAAGTAAGTAAATAGACAACCAACTTAAGTACGTCAAAATAAGTTTATAATAAGTTGAGACAATCGTGCACCTCACCGTTTTGGAATGTGCACAGGTTTGAGCAACTGTGCATGTCTTTTTGTGGTATTTCATATGATATTTTGTTTACAGTTTGGGGTTCCTTTGAAGTGTTGTCCCACCCGCACGGCAGGGGATGCAGAGGCCTTCATTACACCCCTTCACCAAAGACCTCCTTCTGCACAGATTCAGTCACTAACTACCTCCCATGGTGCCCCTCATCTCTATATTGACCCTCTCTCATGTAAGTGTCATTTATTTTACAGTGCTGCTCAGCCCAATGTAGGGTGCTGAGAACTTTAGCTCACATACTTATTGTTCAGAGACAATGACCCATAAGTACATAAATCAATGTATAGGAAATGCTTCTTAAGACAAGGAGGGCTACAAGGTGTATGAGCCACATGGCATCCATACTGGTAGGTACTATATGCAGGGCCACTGGAATTATGCGACAGGGAGCGCCAAATTATGCTGCAGGGTTGACTAAATTATTTGGCAAGAAAAGGGAATTTATGCAGCGTAATGCTTCACATTGTGTCATAGTATTACCATATTATTTTCTCATTTTTGCACATTTTAACACTTGCTGGTCAAAGGTTGCACCTAATTAGTACCCGTATAACACCCAAATATAGTAATATGCAAAGGAAGGTCAACCTTTACATAGGGCCTTTGCAACACATAACTGCCTTTTTAGTTATTTTTTAACCATTTGAGGAATAAACTTTTTAAATTAGAATCTTCAGCTATATTCAGCTAATGATAGATTATGTGACACATGTGGCAAATCCGGCAAATCCATAATCATGCAGAAACTGTTGAAGCCGCACAATCACATAATTCCAGTGACCCCGAAATCCAAACTGTGGGTATAACACATAACATAGTGGTTGGAGTTGTCTTTACAATTATTATACAAATAAATACTTTGCTCTGCATGTTATACTTTGTGCTTTACAAGAGGCGCATTATGCCTCTTTGCCTCTATGCTTCTTTATAATGAGTCAAAACCGGGATTAGTGAAACCTCAGATCTCTCCAAGAGATACATTAATCACCAGAGTTAAATAGACATTTTTTATGGCTCACAAATTGCAGATGCGCAAAGCACTCAGAAGGCTTTGCCTTTCATCCTGACGGATATTTCAAAATGTAGCTTAGTTCTCCAGCACTGCTCTTCCACAAAAGCAGCATGCTGTGCCTTAGAAATATGCAGAGGATGGCACACCACATGCTGTAACTACACAAGGGCCCATTGGAAGGGAGAGGCCAAAAAACTAAAATACCCCCCGTTTTATATGGCACTAAATAAAGGAGCATAGTGAGCTATCCCGGTCTCTCCTTTTGAAGTCTGTGAAAATTGTTCCCCTAAGGAAAATTTGCAAAAATAATGTATAAGTATGCTTTTTACAGCAAGAAAGAAACTTGGCCATAAACTACATTTACCTATATTGACGTTTGTCTTTTATACTTTCCGTCTTTTCATTTTCTTTCTTTCCTTATGTCCTTTCTATCCACCTTTGTTCTCTACTTTCATCTTTACATCGTCCATTTATTTTTCTTTCCATCTTTGTCTGTGCATCCTTTCATTTCGTCTCACTATCTCTATTCTTTAAATGTATATTTCATTTTCTTTTCATATTTCCATATTCCACATTAACATTTATATTGTGTTCCTTTTTCCATTTGACCATCCTCTTGTCCTTCCTTCCATTGTTAAATCTAAATCTTTCTCTATCTTTCCAGCTTTCTTTCATTATTTGCTTTCTATTCTTACTTTGCTTTCTCACTCCATTTGCCTTGTGCTTCTTTTTGATTTACCAAGAACCAGATACCACACATTATCATTATTTCTCTTTCTGTTGCTGCTTTTGGCTACTTCAGCACCCTCTGACTCCCCCCCCCCCACACACACACACACTCAACACTCAAAGCTGCATCACAGTGATCATTCCTGCTTTTATTTATTTGTTTGTTATTCTGCCCTGTGCTGATCTGCGGGTCACAGATCAAAGTTAGGAAGGGCCATGGAACACTGATCTGAACCCTCTCCTCCCCCCCCTGCTTCTCGACACCTTTGGCCCATTGTCATTCTTTAGATGATAATCATCCACATCAGAATGACAATGGGGCCATACTTAGACTGAGCGAGGTCGGGGAGGGGCTGCTGCAGCTTCAGAGAAGTGCGAGCTGACTCTGATTGTCCCAGGGGGACAGCACAGCTGGCTGCCATCCCGAAAATTACAGACAAATGGTGTCCGTGAAAGAAATGTTCACGGACAACCGACAAGGGGCCCAAATAACGGGCAGTCCATGAAATTTATGGACGGTTGGTCACCCTAGAATGCGCTCCCCCACCACAGCAATGCCGAGAGCTTGTTGAGGCTGCAGCCTAGCCCCACTCCTTTCTGCTCTCTCACACTTGTTTTTTTTGTTTTGTTTTTTTGTTATGGAACGGATTCCTAAATCCACTGGGTATGAGCAGCCTCGCTCTCTGTGCTCTGCTACTTTGCTATGCTCCTATACATAGTCGAATGTATGCCTTAAAAGCGTGCAAATCTCTGTTTTGATATCCCAGATCAACACTGTCACTTCTGAACTGAAAGCGTGCCCCTGAACTGAAAGCCTGCCATGTGATTCGAAACCCTTTTGGTGTCCGCCCCCCCTCCACCCCACCCCGTCAGACTTCAAAGGAATGCGCTCCCCCGCCACAGCAATGCCGATAGTTTGTTAACCGAATTCCCACACGCCCCCATCCTCTTGTTTAGGTCTCGTGACCTATCAATGCGCATGCGCATTGATAGAGAAGCGAGACTATAGGGCTTTAAACAAACTTTTACTAACTGGCGATTTGGTGCTGTGCCCGTGCGCTTTTAGGTCAATGCGCAAGCGCATTGACCTAAAATGCACGTGCACAGCATCAAATTGCCAGCCATCTGTTGCCCAGCTTGGTGCCGCTCCACCCCCTGCCAGATCAAAGGCTTTCACGGCCGGCCGGCCGTGCTTTCAGTTTCACGGCCGGCCTGCCGTGTAAAGTGCACTTTTTATTTACGATGCCCACCATACAGCCTTCTTGAGCTGTTCTTTTGATGGATGAATGTGGTTGCTTTGATTTCAATTTTTAGTCACTGAACGTGCGCTGCAATGGATTTCTTTAGCTTAAAAGAATTGTTAAGTAAGTTATTGGTCTTTGTCAGTAATGCTCCGTTTCTTTTTGCACAATATATGCAGTTTGCAGTGGATTTCTTTGCTAAAAAGAATTGTTAAGTAAGTTATTGGTCTTTGTCAGTAATGCTCCGTTTCTTTTGCACAATATATGCAGTTTGCAGAAGCACTATTTTTTGGGCAATGTGTTTTCTTTTTCACCAGCTTTCTTATTTGTCTTTTCATGCTCTTTATTTAGTTGTGTTGGTGACTTTTTATTAATCGGCTGTAGAATGTGCTGTATTCACACAGCTAAGTGGATAGTCTTATTTATTTCTAAATGATCATGGCTGGTTAAGGTTGCGAGTCAGCGCAAAATAAATCATTATTTTATATTGTATAATCCGCACTTGATGCCACCACTTCCACCACCACCACCACCACCACATCCACTGCATCCACCACCACCACCCCCACCACCACATCCACCATCACCTCCACATCCACCATGACATCCACCACCACATCCACCGCATCCACCACCACATCCACAGCCACCACCACATCCACAGCCACCACCACATCTAACATGTCCACCACCACTTCCACCACCACCACATCCACCACCGCATCCACCACCACCACATCCACCACCGCATCCACCAACACCACATCCACCACCGCCACCACATCCACCACCGCATCCACCACCACCACATACACCACCACACACACCACCACATCCACCAACACTTTAACCACACCCACCACCACCACATCCACCACACCCACCACTACATCCACCACCCCATCCACCACCACCCCATCCACCACCACTGCATCCACCATCACCACCGCATCCACCACATCCACCACATCCACCACCACATCCACCATCACCTGCACATCTACCATGACATCCACCGCCACATCCACCACCACATCCACATCCACCGCATCCACCACCACATCCACCGCATCCACCACCACCACATCCACCACCACCGCATCCACCACCACCACATCCACCGCATCCACCACCACATCCACCACCTCCACATCCACCATGACATCCACCTCCACCACCACATCCACATACACCGCATCCACCACCACCACATCCACATCCACCACATCCACTTCCACCACATCCACATCCACCACCACATCCACCACTACCACATCCACCACCACATCCACCACCACATCCACCACCACATCCACCACCACACTCACCACCACATCCAACACTTCCACCACCACCACACCCACCACCACATCCACTACACATCCACCAACACATCCACCACCACATCCAACACATCCACCTCCACTTCCACCACCACCGCATCCACCACCGCATCCACCACCACATCCACACCCACCACCACATCCACCACCACATCCACCACCACATCCAACACAACCACCACCACTTCCACCACTACCACATCCACCACCACCACCGCATCCACCAACACCACATCCACCACCACCACATCCACCGCCGCATCCACCACCACCACATACACCACCACTTTCACCACGCCCACCACCACCACATCCAGCACACCCACCACCACTACATGCACCACCCCATCCACCACCACCACCCCATCCACCACCACCAACACCCCATCCACCACCACCACTGCATCCACCACCACCACCGCATCCACCACCACCACCGCATCCACCACCACCACCACATCCACTGCATCCACCGTCACCACATCCACCACCACATCCACCACCACATCCACCATCACCTCCACATCCACCATGACATCCACCGCCGCATTCACCACCACATCCACCACCACCACCACATCCACCACCACATCCACCACCACTTTCAACACATCCACCACCACCACATTCACCACCACATCTAACACATCCACCACCACTTCCACCACCACTACATCCACCACCACTTCCACCACCACTACATCCACCACCGCATCCACCACCACCGCATCCACCACCACCGCATCCACCACCACCACATCCACCAACACTTTAACCACACCCACCACCTCCACATCCACCACACCCACCACCACTACATCAACCACCCCATCCACCACCACCCCATCCACCACCACTGAATCCACCACCACCACCGCATCCACCACCACCACATCCACCGCATCCACCACCACCACATCCACCACCACATCCAGCATCACCTCCACATCCACCATGACATCCACCGCCACATCCACCGCATCCACCACCACCACATCCACCACCACCACCACATCCACCACCACTTCCACCACCACCGCATCCACCACCACCACATCCACCACCACCACATCCACCACATCCACCACCACATCCACCAACACCACATACACCACCACACCCACCTCCACCACCACATCCAACACATCCACCACCACCGCATCCACCACCACATCCACCACCACCACCGCATCCACCACCACATCCACCACCACCGCATCCACCAACACCACATCCACCACCACCACCACATCCACCACCGCATCCACCACCACATCCACCACCACCATATCCCCCAGATCCACCACCACCACATCTATGTGTGTGTGTGTGTGTGTGTGTGTTTAGGTGCAAAAGCAATGTTCTTGGATTTTCATCACAATAAAATACACTGAACATAATCTTCACAAGTTATTTACAAACGTTTAAGGTATTGCCATTATAAATTACAATAACTTTTATTTAAGTATTAATTATTTACAAAATTAAAAGCCATTGTAATTTGTAATATCAATACATCTAAGTCATGTAAATACAACACACATTGCATTACAAATGCTATAGGTGTCACATTTGCGAAAGTTAAAACTATTGACATTGTAACTGACAAAGCTATTAATTTTGCTATTTTCAAAACCAACACATAAATAAAAAAAGTGTCATTTACAATACCAATCGCTCAAACTTTCCTAATACAAGACCTATTGCATTTCCAATGCTTGTTTTTTTATCAGTGCCCCCTGCACGTCGTGTTACTGGGGTCATTTATTGGATGGCTTAAGGCTAAAACCACTCTTCCACGTCCTTGAGAAAAACTTTGCACTTCACCATGGGTGAGAATCCGCCGCAGTGTATTTTCATGGGTTACACATTCTTAACTGAATGAAGAGCATGATCTTGTGGCTTGCTTCTAACTGGCTATGTTCAGTTGCTGGAAAACAGAGCCTTCTTTACAGTGTTAGAAGATGACCGGGCAGGAAACTGTTCGTACTTGCCCATTCCTTCTTTATTTGTATTCAGTACTTGACAAGCTACGTGTCAGAAATATGTGAAACCATTCCTCCCACATATTTGAATTTAGGTTTTTTAAGAGGCTGATTAGATTCGGCATTTACCAGACAAATGCATTTATGGCCATAACACAGAAAATAATTGGGAGACGTTCAGGCTGTGCGGTGGGTCACTGAACTTCTTGAAAATCAAAACATTCAAATTTAAAACATAGCAATGCTTAATAAAAAGTAAGAGCCGCTGCAAACTCATAATTTAACGTACCTGCAATGTGAGAGTTTAAGAGTCTTGCACTCCTAGAGTGGTTTAGACATGTGTTTAAAGCAATAACTGCAGAATGATTAATTAGTATAAGTCCCTCTTCATACAAGCGAGGTCCCCTGCCTGAGACCTATTTTCGTCACAATATCGCACGTGCTGCACTAATGCGTTACAGGATATGCCTTGACAACGCTAAATGCACAATTGGTTTGGTAAATGATACGGCAGTAACTGTACAGTAATTGATGCCACCGCGTTTGTGTTGCTGTCTTTCGTTGCACGATTGTTGGTGTCTTCCAATATAGGTCTTCCGCCATGAAGACAATATGCTCTGTTGGAGTCTTCATACTATATGGTGAAGGTGTCTTGCCCTCACTCTAACGCCCTCACTCTACCACTCTACAACTCTACCGCCCTCACTTTACCACTCTACCGCCCACACTCTACCGCCCTCCTGCCCTCACTCTACCGCCCTCACTCTACCACTCTACCGCCCTCACTCTACCGCTATACAGCCCTCACTCTACCGCCCTGACTCTACCGTCCTGACTCTACCGCCCTAACTCTACTCTACCGCCCTCACTCTACCACTCAACCGCCCTCACTCTACCGCCCTTACTCTACTGCCCTCACTCTACCGCCCTCACTCTACCGCCCTCACTCTACCGCCCTCACTCTACCGCCCTCACTCTACCGCCCTCACTCCACCACTCAACCACCCTCACTCTACCGCCCTCACTCTACCGCTGTACCACTCTACCACCCTCACTCTACCGCTCTACCGCCCTCACTCTACCGCCCTCACTCTACCACTCTACCGCCCTTACTCTACCGCCCTCGTGCCCTCACTCTACTGCCCTCACTCTACCACTCTACCGCCCTCACTCTACCACTCCACCGCCCTCACTATACTGCCCTCACTCTACCACTCTACCGCCCTCACTCTACCACCCTCGCACTACCACTCTACTGCTCTCACTCTACCGCCCTCACTCTACCACTCTACCGCCCTCACTCTACCACTCTACTGCCCTCACTCTACCACTCTACTGCCCTCACTCTACCACTCTACCGCCCTTACTCTACCACTCTACCGCCCTTACTCTACCACTCTACCGCCCTCACTCTACCACTCTACCGCCCTCACTCTACCACTCTACCGCCCTTACTCTACCACTCTACCGCCCTTACTCTACCACTCTACCGCCCTTACTCTACCACTCTACCGCCCTCACTCTACCACTCTACTGCGCTCACTCTACCACTCTACCGCCCTCACTCTACCGCCCTCACTCTACCACTCTACCGCCCTCACTCTACAGCCCTCGCTCTACCACTCTACCGCCCTAACTCTACCGCCCTCACTCTACCACTCTACCGCCCTCACTCTACCACTCTACCGCGCTCACTCTACCGCCCTCACTCTACCACTCTACTGCCCTCACTCTACTGCTCTACCGCCCTCATTCTACCGCCCTCACACTACCATTCTACTGCCCTCACTCTACCGCCCTCACTCTACCACTCTACTGCCCTCACACTACCGCCCTCACTCTACCGCCCTCACTCTACCGCTCTACAACCCTCACTCTACCACTCTACTGCTCTCACTCTCCGCCCTCACTCTACCGCCCTCACGCAACCGCCCTCACTCAACCGCCCTCACTCAACCGCCCTCACTCTACCACTCTACTGCCCTCACTCTACCGCCCCCACTCTACCGCTCTACAACCCTCACTCTACCACTCTACTGCTCTCACTCTCCGCCCTCACTCTACCGCCCTCACGCAACTGCCCTCACTCAACCGCCCTCACTCAACCGCCCTCACTCTACCACTCTACTGCCCTCACTCTACCGCCCCCACTCTACCGACCCCACTCTACCGACCCCACTCTACCGACCCCACTCTACCGCCCTCACTCTACCGCCCTCACTCTACCGCCCTCACTCTACCACTCTACTGCCCTCACTCTACCGCCCCCACTCTACCGACCCCACTCTACCGACCCCACTCTACCGACCCCACTCTACCGACCTCACTCTACCGCCCTCACTCTACCGCTCTCCCGACCTCACTCTACCGCCCTCACTCTACCACTCTACCGCCCTCACTCACCGCCCTCACTCTACCACTCCACCATCCTCACTCTACCGCCCTCACACTACCACTCTACTGCCCTCACTCTACCGCCCTCACTCTTACCGCCCTCACTCTACCGCCCTCACTCTTACCGCCCTCACTCTTACCGCCCTCACTCTTACCGCCCTCACTCTTACCGCCCTCACTCTTACCGCCCTCACTCTTACCGCCCTCACTCTTACCGCCCTCACTCTTACCGCCCTCACTCTTACCGCCCTCACTCTTACCGCCCCCCTCTTACCGCCCTCACTCTACCGCCCTCACTCTTACCGCCCTCACTCTTACCGCCCTCACTCTTACCGCCCTCACTCTTACCGCCCTCACTCTTACCGCCCTCACTCTACCGCCCTCACTCTATGACTCTACCGCCCTCACTCTATGACTCTACCGCCCTCACTCTATGACTCTACCGCCCTCACTCTACTGCTCTACCACCCTCATTCTACCGCCCTCACACTACCTTTCTACTGCCCTCACTCTACCACTCTACCGCCCTCACACTACCACCCTCACTCTACCGCCCTCACTCTACCACTCTACCGCCTTCACACTACCACTCTACCGCTCTACAGCCATCACTCCACCGGCCTCATTCTACCGCCCTCACTCTACCACCCTTCACTCTACCCCTTTACCGCCCTAACTCTACCGCCCTCACTCTACCACTCTACCGCCCTCCCTCTACCACTCTACCGCCCTCCCTCTACCACTCTACTGCCCTCACTCTACCACCCTCACTCTACCGCCCTCACTCTACCACTCAACCACCCTCACTCTACCGCCCTCACTCTACCTCCCTCACGCCCTCGCTCTACCGCCCTCACGCCCTCACTCTACCGCCCTCACTCTACCACTCAACCACCCTCACTCTACCGCCCTCACTCTACCTCCCTCACGCCCTCACTTTACCGCTCTACCGCCCTCACGCCCTCACTCTACCGCCCTCACTCTACCACTATACCACTCTACCGCCCTCACTCTACCACTCTACCGCCCTCACTCTACCACTCTACCGCCCTCACTTTACAGCCCTCACTCTACCACTCTACCGCCCTCACTTTACCGCCCTCACTCTACCGCCCTCACTCTACCGCTCTATCGACCTCACTCTACCGCCCTCACTCTACCACTCTACTGCCCTCACTCTACTGCCCTCATTCTACCGCCCTCACTCTACCGCCCTCAATCTACCACTCCACCATCCTCACTCTACCGCCGTCACTCTACCACTCTACCGCCCTCTCCCTACCGCTCTACCGCCCTCACTCTACCGCTCTACCGCCCTCACTCTACTGCCCTCACTCTACCACTCTACTGCCATCACTTTACCACTCTACCGCCCTCACTCTAACACTCTACCGCCCTCACTCTACCGCCCTCAGTCTACCACTCTACCGCCCTCACTCTACCACTCTACCGCCCTCACTCTACCGCTCTACCGCCCTCACTCTACCGCCCTCACGCTACCGCCCTCACTCTACCGCCCTCACTCTACCGCCCTCACTCTACCGCCCTCATTCTACCACTCCACCATCCTCACTCTACCGCCGTCACTCTACCACTCTACCGCCCTCGAACTACCGCACTCTACCGCCCTCACTCTACCACTCTATCGCCCTCACTCTACCACTCTACCACCCTCACTCTACTGCCCTCACTCTACAACCCTCACTCTACTGCCCTCACTCTACCACTCTACTGCCCTCACTCTACCACTCTACCGCCCTCCCTCTACCACTCTATCGCCCTCACTCTACCACTCTATCGCCCTCACTCTACCACTCTATCGCCCTCACTCTACCACTCTACCGCCCTCACTCTACCGCCCTCACTCTACCACTCTACCGCCCTCACTCTACCACTCTACCGCCCTCACTCTACCACTCTACCGTCCTCTCTCTACCACCCTCACGCCCTCACTCTACCGCCCTCACTCTACCTCTCTCACTTTATCGCTCTCACTCTACCACACTCACTCTATGGCCCTCACTCTCTCTATGGCCCTCACTCTCTCTATGGCCCTCACTCTCTCTATGGCCCTCACTCACTCTATGGCCCTCACTAACTCTATCGCCTTCACTAACTCTATCGCCTTAACTCACTCTATCGCCCTCACTCACTCTATCGCCCTCACTCACTCTATCGCCCTCACTCACTCTATCGCCCTCACTCACTCTATCGCCCTCACTCACTCTATCGCCCTCACTCACTCTATCGCCCTCACTCACTCTACCGCCCTCACTCACTCTACCGCCCTCACTCACTCTACCGCCCTCACTCACTCTACCGCCCTCACTCACTCTATCGCCCTCACTCTCTCTATCACCCTCACTCTCTCTATCACCCTCACTCTATCTATCTATCGCCCTCCCTCTATCTATCTAGCGCCCTCCCTCTATCTATCGCCCTCCCTCTATCTATCGCCCTCCCTCTATCTATCGCCCTCCCTCTATCTATCGCCCTCCCTCTATCTATCCATCGCCCTACCTCTATCTATCCATCGCCCTACCTCTATCTATCCATCGCACTCACTCTATCGCATCACCACAGCATCACTCAGCACCACCACAGCATCACTCAGGAGCACAACAACATCACTATGGGCTACCACAGCATCACTGAACACCACAGCATCACTCGTCGCCACCCCAACATCACTCAGCGCCACCACAGCCTCAATCTGTGCAACCATTCAACAACTGGTTCAAATATGTTCTCTCAATGTTTCAAGCTTAATTACAAATGTCACAAAAAGATGTCAAAATTTCCCTTCTGTTCTTGGATTTTCGTCACAATAAAATACACTGAACATAATCTTCACAAAAGTTATTTACAAAAGTTTAAGCTATTGCCATTATAAATTACAATAACTTTTATTGAAGTATTAATTATTTTAAAAAATAAAAGCCATTGTTATTTGTAATATCAATACATCTAAGTCACGTAAATACAACACATATTGCATTACAAACGCTATAGGTGTCACATTTGCGAAGGTTAAAACTATTGGAATTGTAAAATGACAAAACTATTCATTTCGCTATTTTCAAAACCAACACATAAATACAAAATGTGTCATTTATAATACAAATAGCTCAAACTTTCCTAATGCGAGACCTATTGCATTGCAAATGCTAATTGTTCGTTGAGGAAAAACAGTTACCCTACTTTTTGTGAAAACACAACCGTCCTGGGACAAATATTTCCAATAGCTTAAATGCTTCAGCTAAAGTATCAGGCAGGGAGTCTCCTGTGCTGTGAAATCGAAGGCCTTTCTGCCAGGGTGACAGCATGCCTGAAAGTAATGTAAATGTGCGCAACTGGTCAAACTGCAAATTTAAAAGGGTGTTTGGAAACCGGTATTGGCTTTAATTGATTAAATCACTTGAAGATTCCTGATGTGATGACACAGATTTATTCTTTTTGAGTGGTAGTTCAAGAGAGTTACCAGCGGAGCTGTGAAGTGTGTGTTTTTGAGGGAAAGTCCTATCAAAAAAATCATTACGTACACCCTGGGGATTACTAAATTCTATATTTTGGAAGCATCTTTTGATCCTAAACATTTTTGTGCATTTTGTATTAGCCAACCTCATACTAGGTGCAATACACATTTAAAATAATTACAAACATATTCACGGTGCTTTCTGTCACAGGCTGGGACCCCGTAACACTAAAAATACACTAGTCACTTTTCTTCACTGCACCATACAGGGTTCAATTCTGTGGCTCTGGTTACACACAAACACCTCTGTAGTGCATTTACCACTGATTAACTTAACTTGCATTTATTTTTCATTTAAGCTTTGGTTATTTTATATGAGTTACCTAAAGGTAAAAGCCGAAAAAACTTACATTTGGGGGGAGGGGGGGGGGTGTTGCCTTAACTTTGACGCCGCCCCCACACATGCAGCATCACAGTTCCAATACTTTTTTTTATGCACCTCGACCGGTGGTGCGTGCATCATAAAAATACTACGATTAGGTTTTTGGTTCGTTCAAATTAATGTTCAAATATTGACTGCAGCCTCCCACTCATGTTTTGGAAGAATCATGAGCCGCCACTGAGTTAAAGTAATAAATAGTGGCAGCATAAAAGGATACTAATTCTCGACTTACCAGAGAGTAAATCCAGCCAAGAGCTCGTTTGCTGACCATAATCATTTTGGTTGCGGTGCGCAGATGTTCTAGGTAGATCTAGGGAGTTCACTGCACCTTCCCCGAGTCTGTCGAACTTGTGAAGAAAGCCATATTTATGAAAATACACGAGCTTGCACACGGTCTGTATACACCTTCTCTCTCTCTGTCTCTATAGCAACACCAAACAAGGAAACACGGCGTCAGAGGGGAGTGGCATGTAGAGGAGGTAAATAACGATGATGGGAGAACTAGACACGAATTATGGTTTAGAAGCTAGCCCTAGCACTACTGCTAAACTTCAACATTTTTTGCCGTTCGAACGGAAGGCGGAACTATGACTTCAATCCATTTATCATATAAAAATGGAAGAAGGACGCAAAGTACGACTACTCGTGAAACTGCATTCTGTCGTACACAAATCAAGCGGCCATGTTTGAATGTGTTTAAGATCGTTTGAAACGTTTGAATAGTTCAACAGAATACAACATTTTTTTTACCAGTCTGGGAAAAGCGCTTAAATTTTGAATATTATGCGACCGCTGGATACATTTTGATATTTATCTACTAGTTTACTGGCCGTTGCCTAATTTCAGAGGTTATGCACTATTTGGCTGGCGGGCATATAGTAGAACTTGGTTATTTAAATTAAATTAATTATGCACTGTTGGCAGAAGGCTGGGGAAAGAGAAAGGAAAAGTATTTATTTACCAGGCAGCCAACTATGGGGCAGATTTACAATTACTGGCGCATCCCTGCATATCGGCAGGGATGCGCCAGTAATTGTGAGCCGCAGCTCCGCCACCCTTGATGCGCCGCATTTACAATGCAAAAACAAAAAGCTGTGCCCCCTCACTCGATACCTTATTACAGGGACCAAATGAACAAAGACGTTAAATTTGATCCGGTATATTTATTTATACCTTTTTCTTTAAATCATTACTTCAAAAGCAATCTTGTTTGGCAGAAAAGGATACAACATACACAATTATTGACAATAAACTCAAAAATACATTAACATAATGATACTAACAGACTCTGTGAAAAGAAGAAGAATTTCAAGTGTGACATCCCACAAATAAAACAGTGCTAAACTATAAACGTTACAATTAAACAATTTAGTGCAGACAAATCAAAAAATACACGACAAAAGAGCCAATTCGAAAAACAAGAGCAAAAACAGCGTGAGGCAGATATGATTTTGGAACACAATAGATGTCTATAATTAGCTCTTGCTGGGTTGCCGACGCGTTTCAAGTTTGGACATGAAGTTTCCAAACTCTCATCAGGGCTCTTGTTATTATTCTGTAGGAATGTAAAAAATAATAAACCGTTTTAATATAACCAAATGGCCTCTTCTAAAAAAGAAGAACCGTTTGAATAGAATTAAAAGTACCTGAGTATTAGTGTTTGGTTGGCCTGCTCGGGTTTCTATAAATGGACCAAATCCTTTATTCAGGGCACAACCAGGGTAACTTCAGTGACAACACAAACCTGGGGAAAAAAGGTGTTGTCTATATTTAACGTGTGGTCTCTTGGGCATAGAATAACGACCTGCATTTTATTTACAAACCAAGGTATAATATTAAAAAAAATTCATACCTTAAAAAGATCGATTTAGTGGCCAAAAAGGGGTCTGGGGGCGGAGGGTTGTCTTTTCATAGATTCCTGTATGGGAAATATATACCCATATTATCATGAGGAGAATGCTTCCATAGGGCCATGAAAGTATCCATTTTTTAAAAAAAGCGAATGTTACATTACATCATATTGTCCTACCTTTCAAATTCTTCTGCTGGGAGGCGGCAGACACTTCTGCCCTGTGCCTGTAAGAGTAACGAGCTAAATGAGTATTGGTTTCTTTTATGTACACAAAAATTAACCTGGCATTGTGGTACACGTTAGAGATGTCAGTGCGCCAGAATTAATTGTACCTTTAACTCTTGCTGCTAACAGCACTCCTCGCCCCCACTCTGCGGCCCCAGCCGGGGCTGTTCGCAGTCACTCAGTTCTCCTTGGAGCTTCGCAGTCACGTACCGTCGTAGTCTGAAAAGACGCGCGGTTAATTAGTCTGCGGGAAGCACCATTAATGTGAATCTCTAAACAGATCGGTAAAGCCGAGTATCACGCTCACCTCTAGACTTTTCTTGTTTGCGCGGCTTGGATGCAATACTTCTCACTCTCTCGTTGTGAGCTAGAAGTGGCGGCGGCCATTTCTACGTACTTAAAGGGAACCTGCTTCGAGGCAGAGGGGTGGGAGGTTTCTCGGACCCAGGTGCATTATGGTATTTGGAGTGCCCAAACCTTTATGGTAAAATAAACACCATCCGGGGTCCGTTATTTGAGAAGAAATGAAAGGCGGATTCAACTTATGGACAATAGTATCACAGGGGTACCAAAATTCCCACATGTATCATTCATAAATGAAACACAATATTGACAACACGGCAGTATGACACAAAGTCTCAGATTCTTGACAGTTCGGACATGTTGTTAAGGCCAGTCATGACACAATTAAATTTCAAAATTAGGTAGGCTTCTTTTTCGAGTAACATTTTATCAATGTCAGCAGGGCGCTGTACATGGCTCATGGTGTGGAGAACAGTCCACTTGAAATCATTCTCATTGTGGGACTTTTCGATGAAATGCTGTACCACCGGGGCTGTTAATAGTCTCTTCTTAATCCTCTATGGGTCATTTCATTACAAAATGCCTGTGCATGTTGGTCATAGTCGCCAAGCTCCGAACAATTTCTTCGGATGCGTAACATTTGCCCGTAGGGCAAATTGGCCTTGAGACTTCTTGGGCGCACCAAGGGGCAAAAACGGCACAGATGTGTCACGTATCTGTGCCAAAAGCGGCGCATTGCTGGAGTTGCGTTCGCAAGCGTGACGCAGCTCCAGCAATGATCAGGGGGGCCCTATGTGCACAATGCTGCGTCAATCCTTACGCCTGCTTCAAGCAGGCGCAGGGTTTTGACGCAGCATGGGCCCAAAAGTGACTGAGTGAACCCTTCAACCTGTGCCCGGAGAGACACCCCACAAGAATGGGGTTGCAACCCCTTTTTAATCCAGATATATATTACAAACTCCTCTCTTCCTTTTTCTTTGGACTCATTTCACAGTGGCCGTGTGCCGCACTTCTTCTTTTTCCTCTTCTTTCACTTCGCTACATGGTCTGGTCCCATCTGGTCTTACTATTCTTCTTTTCTGACCAGGCCTCTCCATGTGACGTGCACTTCACACAGGTCTCTCTGGCCATGTCTACTGCTAGGAATTTGCTTTTTCCTCGTCCAGTGACCAGATATCTCATCATGACCTTCTTCATTTCATAACCTCTCCTAGGTCTTTTCCTTCGACTTCAGGTAAATCTTCTCCGACCTCTCACAGGTCATCTTCTCAGACCTCTCACAGGTCTCTTCTCTGACCTCTTGCAGGCCTCTTCTTCTCAGACCTCTCACAGTTCATCTTTCTCAGACCTCTCGCTGGTCATCTTCTTTGACCTCTCACAAATCATCTTCTCAGACCTCTTGCCTGTCACCTTCTCTGACCTCTCGTAGGTCTGATCTTCGACCTCTTGCAGGTCTCTTCTCTTGCAGACGCGCTACTTGCGCCTCAAGGCTACGCCGTCGTGGCACTCTTCAGCCACTACTCAGGTAGGCTTCGCATGGTCTGTCACTTTGGACAACCTGGAACCTCTTCCTCTCAGGGCTCTCACCCTCGGGCTCCAGTCCATACTCTCAGTCCCTCCGACACAGTCTTTGGCGCACTCCTGACTTTTGCATCCTCTGTTCTTCACTGGAGGGTGCTCCTGCTTCTGGCACCTTGCACGCTCAAGTCCCCCACTTGCAGTGGCGTCCTTTCGTCACTGGGCACGCATGCAGTGCACTTTCTTCAGTCCTTCGGGGACTTGCTGACTAGGGCTGTTGCCCTGAACTAACCTCCATCTGGGTGCAGTAACCTCATGTGTACTTACTCCTGCAGTGACAACCCATGGCCACCACTAGTCTCCTGACCAGCCTTGGCAGCTTCTCAGCTTGAAGTTCCCTTCAACGCTCACTCGCTGACTGAGGATGTAGTCCTTCTTCCCCACAAAGCATTACGGAGTCTTGGGGGGTCTGCTATTTCAGTTTAGGCAGGTAAACTTTCCCCCAACGTAGAGCTGCAGCAGCTGTCCTTGTGCTGCAGGGCATTTCCTTTATCACTGTTTCTTACAAGTAATTTTATTTCTTTTCTTCATGGCAGGCCTAGTGCCTCCCGTGACCTGTAGGTGGCCCTGCCACCGCTCCATATTCTAGGCCACAACATCCACCTCGCTGGCAGACTTTCTTTCCTTCCCTGGTCGCACTTTCTCCATCCTCATGGGGTCTCATACCATGCTGGCATGGTAGGAAGCTCTCAACGAGCGGCAACACCTCCTCGGGATGCCTCATACTACCAGCAGCACTCCTTCTGTTCTCGCGGGCGGGACACCACCCTTGCTGCAGGCTGCCACTGGTCTTCACCCATTACAGGACCCTCCACACGGCAGCGGCACCTCCTCCCTTGGACAGTAATTATTTTTCCATTCAGGCCTGCTGTGGGCTGCTTTTTTGAGCAGTCTGGGGGCCGATTTGGTCGGTGTCTCTATTGTTTGAACAGCCAGCGGCCCAGTGGGTGTCTTGACGGCCTTTCTAGAGGCAGATGGGCGCTCATTACCTACTGTTTAGCAACAGGCAGAGGTGTCACTCCCTTTGTATAGCTGGCCGGGCCTTTAACGTGTGTACATATTGAGCAAGGGCAGGGGCCCGAGTAGAAGTGGCCTCACTTGTTTCCTGGTGTGTTTCAGCAGTGTAAACTAACGTGTGTATTATTTAACCCCCCCCCCTGCTTTTTTTAATAAGATTACACCGAAGCAGTCAGTTGAGGAATGGCATTTTGCAAATGTGGGCCGTTTTATTTTTTTTAGCGTGCCCGGGTCGATTTTCTTTCCCAATCTAACACTGGAGTGTAGTGTTGCTGACAGTGGGGTGTACCACTGCAGCACACGCCCCCTCCCACTGTTCCTGCATAGTTTACCCCTAGAGCGTAAGGGGTCTTTGGTTCAGTCCAGGCGTAAGCGTGAACACGCAAGTTAGGTAATAAAAGGCCCAGGGCTCTGGGCGTGGTCAGGTTAGTTACCGCCACCAACAGCACTACACGTGTCCTGTGTCCTTCAATTCATAGGCCCCGACTGGGACACTACACTGGCGACGAGGTGGCTATTCGTCCGGCCCACTGCGTGCCCAGCTGCCTCCACTCACGCTACCCCTGGCTGCCAACCTCCAGCCTGCGTGGTGCTCTCCCCAGCACCACCCTGTGTCGCCGACGGCCCGGCGTGGCCTACCCCGGTGTCGCCGCCTGCCTACCTGCTGCTGCCTTCTACGGCGCCTGCCGGTGCCCCGGAGCGCCTTCCGCCAGTTTCCCCTGCTGACCGCGGACTTCCGCTGCAGCGTGGCCCGGACGCCACAGCCAGGTACATCAGGCCCTCTGCTTTGCTGCCCGCGGCCTCCGGCACCCAGGCCACATCTCGTTCCCGGGCCCAGCCCCGGCAGCTCCCTCGTAAGGCCCGCGCATGCGCTGGTGCGCCCCGGGCCACGTGGTAGACGCGCTGCGCGGCCTCCCTGCCGATCCTCACGCATTTTGCGTGTCACCGGCCCTGATCTTCCTCACGCTTCCCGCGGATCGGGCCTACAAGCACACCTCTGCACCTGAGAGCCTCCCGCTGTGCTTGCTTCTCGTCTGGTGACTGCTGGGGCCCACCACTCCTGCCTAAGGTCCCCCTGCCGACCTCCCCTGGCGAGTGCCAGCCGTCATGGCCTACGTACCACCCCTGGAGCCTTTCGCAGTTACTGGTACCCCCCTTCCCAGGCTGCCCGGTGGAGGAAGTGGGTGGAGCGGCTCGAAAATTATTTAATCGCAGCGGACATTGCAGCGGAGCGACGACGCGCAATGCTATTACACCTTGGGGGTGAAGCCATCCACAACATCTCCAAAGACATCACGGAGGGTGACCCGCCCCACACATATAACACCCTACGGGACGCCATCACGAGGTATTTTGAGCCGTTTGCTAGCGCGGATTACGAACGCTTTCTACTCCGCCAGGCACGCCAGCTCCCAGAGGAGTCCGTAGATGTGTTCTACGCTCGGCTCAAGAAATTAGCCAGCACGTGCACTCTCCCGGATGCAGAGGATGAAATTCGCGCCCAATTCATACAGCGATGCGCCTCCCTAAAGCTGCGAGAGAGGGTGCTAGAAACGGATGCCATGTCCATGCGCGACATCCTATCCCTGGGGTGGTCTAAAGAACTTTCCAAAGCCCGTGCTGCCCACATGGAACCGAAACCAGCGGTAACAATCAAGACGGAACCCGTGTGTGCCATCAAGTCGCAACCTACAGACAACCGGATGAGACCTCCCAGGAAAGGGCGGCCGAAACAGGGCCAGTCCACCCACGATCAAGCCTGCATGTGGTGCGGAGGCGCCACCCCCCACAAAGGCACCTGCCCAGCCCATGGCAAAATCTGCAGCGCGTGTGGAAAAGCAAATCATTTTGCTAGTGTCTGCTTATCGTCTCAAAGGAAGAATCAGAGTGGCCCACCCAGGAGGGTGCGACAGATGGCGCCACTACAGAACACGTCAAACAGCAGCGACATGGACGACGACGAAGAAGACGCCGCATAAGTCCACGTGGTGCGCATGCTCAATACCCTAGCAGCCGCGTCTTCAACCGAACCAATGTGCACCGTCCAAGTGCATGGCCAAGCAGTCAGAGCCCTCATCGACACAGGTGCGACGATAAACCTCATGGCCGCCAGCGTGTACCAATGCCTCGAAGACGCCCCCACGCTTCACCCCACAAGGGTGCAAGTGTTTGCCTACGGAACCCGGCGCCCGTTGCGCCTGTGCGGAGTATTCCGGACGGCTCTGTCCCACGACTCAACGCAGCTACAGACAAAGATCTACGTATCCCAGGAAGGATCAGGGTTCCTTCTTGGTTGCAAGACGGCACGGGAGCTCGGGCTCATACACTTTGCCCTAACAGTGCAAGCCCAAGGTTTGGACCATCTGGTTGCAGAGCACTCCTTGCTATTCGAGGGCATCGGGTGCCTACGAGGGCCCCCCGTCCGACTCCACATTGACCAGTCGGTAGCCCCAGTAGCCCTCCGGCACAGACGGATCGCTTTTCACCTCCGGCCCAAAGTTGAAGCTGAGCTAAGGATGCTTGAACAAGCTGGCATCATCGAACGAGTGACTGGACCCACACCGTGGGTATCCCCCATCGTAGTGGCCAAGAAGCCGAAGCAACCCGAAGCAGTAAGGATATGCGTGGACATGCGCCTCCCCAACCTAGCAATTAAGAGAGAACGTCACTTGACGCCGACCATTGACGACATCATCGGGGAGCTCGCAGGGTCCAAGTGGTTCTCCAAGATGGACCTGCGGTCGGGGTACCATCAAATCCCTCTCCACCCAGACTCGCGCCCAATCACAACCTTCTCCACCCACGCAGGCCTGTGGAGATATACGAGGCTAAACTTCGGCATATCAAGCGCAGCGGAGGTGTTTCAAAACATCATTCACAATGTCCTCCAAGGTCTCGACGGTGTGCTCAACGTGAGCGATGATATCCTGGTACATGCCCCGACCTTGGAAGAACACATCAGACGCCTCCAAGCAGTGTTCAACCGACTGAAGGAGAGAGGACTAACTCTCCACAAGGACAAATGTGAGTTTCTACGCAAAGACATCAGTTTCTTTGGATACAAGTTCTCCGACCAAGGAGTGGGCCCGACCCGGAAAAAGTCAAGGACATCCACAACGCGCCAGCCCCCACGTCTGTGACGGCCGTCCGCAGCTTCCTGGGTATGGTGACATACTGCGGGCGTTTCATCAAAGATCTGTCGGATCTGACAGGACCTCTCCGTGACCTCACGAAGTCAAATGCCACCTGGATGTGGGGCCCGGAACAGCAGGAATCATTCATGAACACCAAAGCAGCCCTGTCGGCTGACACGACCCTGGCCAACTTCAACCCGCAGCACGAATCACAACTGCTAGTTGATGCCAGCCCCACTGGCCTGGGAGCGGTCCTATCGCAGCGACAAGCATGCGGAGAGTGGGCCCCCATAGCATACACCAGCCGCACGCTGACATCTACTGAACAACGCTACTCGCAAATTGAACGTGAGGCCATCGCCATTCTATGGGGGTGCCGCCATTTCCATATCTACCTCTATGGACATCCTTTCTCAGTGATCACCGATCATAAGCCCCTCATACCACTCTTCCAAGGCTCTTCCTCTCGCCCACCTCCGAGAATCGAAAAATGGGTGCTGCAATTGCAGGAGTTCCAATTCACAGTGGAATACCGGCCCGCCACGCGGAACCCCGCGGTGTATCTGTCAAGACACGCCTGTCCAGTTACCGACGCTGAAGCAGCTGAAGCAGCAGCCACAGAGGAGTACGTCTGGCTAATCGTCGAACGGTCAAGACCACGTCCGATGTCCCTGGAGGAAGTAGCGAGAGCCACTCAGGACGATGACTGCCTCCAGATCGCAATCCATGCCATAGAATCAGGGGACTGGAAGGCGCTGCAGAGCCCGGCATCCTTTCGCACTCCAGACGCCCAAGCCGTCCTGAAGGCCCTGTATCAAGTCAGACACGAATTATCTGTCTCAGCCGAAGGATGTCTCCTGAGAGGCCCGCTCCTTGTACTGCCCAGCAGCCTCGCCCAACACACCAAGGGATCGTCAAGTCTAAAAACAGGCTCCGCAGCAAGTTGTGGTTCCCTGGACTCGACAGAGCAGTCGAAGAAGTGGTTCATAGTTGTCCAGTGTGCCTAGCGACGAGCCTACCAAACCCTCCAGCACCTGTGATCACCAAAGAAGGGCCAACATCCCCGTGGGTACAAGTAAGTGCAGACTTCGGCAGCCTTCCCGGGGGCAAATACATGCTCGTCGTGGTGGACGACTTCTCTCGCTACCCCGAAGTAGAAATTGTGACATCGACAGCGGCATCCGAAGTGATCCCAAAGTTCGAAAAAGTCATCGCCACCCACGGGATCATGAAGGAAGTCCGCACAGACAATGGACCTCCATTCAATGGCAGCGAGTTTACAGAGTACCTGCAGAGCCATAGCATCAAACACAAACGGATAACACCAAGATGGCCGCAGGCCAACGGAGAAGTCGAAAGGCTAATGAGAACTTTGAACAAAACAATCCAAATTGCAGTTGCCGATGGCCACTGTCTGGAGCTAGCCATCTACCAATTTCTCCGAGAATATCGCCAGACCCCACATTGCACTACAGGAGTCTCCCCAAGCCGACTCTCCTTCAACCGGGCTATTGCTGACACCATCCCACACCACCCCAGGTGGGAGCTAGCCCCTAACCCCAGAAACCGGTCCATGGAACAGCGCACCAAGAACAACCAGGAAGCATCCCGAAGACGGAGGGCAGCAGACAGCCCCATCCAAGTCGGGGACGCAGTTCTTGTAAAAGACCGCCATCCCGGCGGGAAGTTCCGCCTGCCAATCGAGCTAGACCCCTGGAGGGTAACAGAGGTAAACGGGACAATGGTCACGGCTGTCAGGAATGGGGAAGTAGTCACAAGGAACATTTTGTTTTTCAAACAAATACCCAAGAGAGGAGAAGACCCGGAGCCGGATGATTGGCACCTGAACCCCCCGCGCAGACCATCTGAAATAACCGGAACAAGCACCACAACACACCTAACAGGTGACATCACCTCGAGCAACAAGGAGCCAGAAAGACCAGCAGAAGACCCCAACGTCGACGAGACTAGAGAGTCAGAAGAACCACCCCCAGTCGCGGCGGAAGGTCGCAGCCAAGCAAGATACAGCTTACGTCCGTGCCCCAAACCTTCCCAGAGATACCAAGACTTTGTGGCCCAATGCTGGCGGTGAACTGATCGAGATGGCTGACCCCGCCGAGAATAAAGTAAGACTGTTCTGTTTGTTGTATCCTATATGTTATGGATTTGTCAGTACATTCAGAGACTGCACCAGAGACTGCTTGGTGAACTTTGTTGAATATAGCAGCTTCAATGGTCACAGCACTTCCGCTGACCAGAGAGACATTTGTGTGCACTTGTATTTTTCCAGTTTGTTCTATCCCTAGGTAAAGGAGGAATGTAGTGTTGCTGACAGTGGGGTGTACCACTGCAGCACACGCCCCCTCCCACTGTTCCTGCATAGTTTACCCCTAGAGCGTAAGGGGTCTTTTGTTCAGTCCAGGCGTAAGCTCTGGGCGTGGTCAGGTTAGTTACCGCCACCAACAGCACTACGCGTGTCCTGTGTCCTTCAATTCATAGGCCCCGACTGGGACACTACATGGAGGAGGGTACTACTTTCATCACCTGGCCTTACATTCAATGCATTGCTGTGCGGCCGACTGCCGCTCTCTGTGTTTTCAGTTGCTCCCGCCCCTCAGCAGCAGCCTCTCTTACCTCATGGGCTGCGCGGGGCTGGAGCTGCTGACGGGGAGCCTCCATGCCTTCCACACACGTAGTAAACACAACAATTGCCAGTGCTGGGGAATTTCTTTAGAACAAACTATTCAACTTTATGGCGTGCATCACAAAAGACATGCACACCTGCTTTAGGAATTGCAGTGTTATTTATTTCTTTCGTTATCTAATTTTTTTGATCTGCATCGTTTTTTGATTTTATGCATGGGAACAACAAACACTTTCTATATACATATATATACAAACAACACAAAGTAAACAAGTGATTCGGTATGTACAATGAATAAACAACTTCCATACAACTCATTCATGGCCTTCCATTCATACAAAACATACACTCTGGTCCCAGTGTCAAACGAAATGTTAAATTCAACCAATGTACAGTCTGTTTTTGATCTACTTCAAGTTAAATTTTGACTTTTCAGACAAAAAAGGAAAACAAAACAATTTTTTCTCGTGTTCCCCTAAGGGGTTCCTTTAAGGTAGACTCTAGAAGATGACCTGGGACCTAGTCGGTCGACGCGTTTTGAGCCCTGTAATTGTCAGGGTTCTCTTCAGGACCAAACATTTACTGCAAGGGAAAGGAACAAACTAATGAATGTGGATTCTAAGGGTTCGACACCTAATTTGCACCCAATCCTATCTCAGCCTACCTCTAATGTGGGTCATAACTCCAACACGGTGTTCCGTGATGCAGAAAAGAGGAAAGGCTAGAACAAGTAGAAAGAGAGGCAATCAGTGCACTACATTTACACTTGCGCATTCAACTAATTTGGGTGGCATAGTGTAGTAAGCCTACCTGTTCTATGAGTTTGCTGTTCGGCAGGTAGAATCTGCAAAAAAGGCAGAGGGGGAAGACGTGAGTGTTGGCTGTTTAGCGGAAAAAGCTTTGGGCTGTGTCGGCGAAACGCCATTGGCATTGGCTTACCCGTTACAGAGTATAACTCCGCGTTAATAAGTTGGTCGGCTGCTGCTCTAGTCGGAGTCTGTGCACTCGGTAATGTTGTGTGATCAATACATAATCTGGAAGAAAACAATTAGACACGCATCAGCGAGCCGTTTTTGTATCGCATTCTCTCATGTAAACCGGCGGTCGCGGGGGAGCGATGGGTCTCTTGGTGGTTGATCTTACCGTTAGTTTCAATGCCGTTTCGAGTATGTGCCGCGCTGGTTCTCACTCCTTCCTCTTCGGTCTGTGGAGACTGAGTGTGGCTCCTACCAACGAAACGCGCTGTGGGAGTGGCTGGCAACCTAAGGATTCTGGGACCTGTAGTCCACAAAGAATTTTTGGAGATGTTTACGTGCTTGGTCTGTAAATTTCTGACAATTCGTTAAGCCCATTTACTGCAGCATCATATTTCATTATGAGCATCGCCTCTCTCTGGTTTAGTCTTAATTCAATATTCCCACCTCTTGGGTCATTTTCGATTTTTGAGATTACAGTCCATTTTATCTTGGTTTTGTCATGTTTCATGGTAATCCAGTGGTTGACCAAGGGTGCATTTACTACTTCCCTACGTATCCTCGATTTATGTTGGGTGATGCGTTGCCTGATTTCTTGAGTGGTTTTACCTATATATAGTATATATATATACTTAGCTACTGGCTCAAACAGGGATTCGCATCCAGATACTATTGGACGTCCGGGTGGATTGCTTTCGTCTTTATGTATTTTGGGGAGAGCATAAAATACTGGAATTCTGGGGGTTCTATTTTGTAAAAAAGCCAATTCCTTTGGTCCGACAAATCCTTGGTCGTATCCTTTTTGTATGATTGGAAATAGTTGGTTCTGGAATTCAATCGTAGGATTTTTCGTGATACGTCTGTAACAGGTAGTATCGTTTAGTTGTCGGTGGACTTCCGTTTTGTATTTATTGACATTCCAGATCACCACTGCACCCCCCTTATCCGCTTGCTTTATGACAACTGATCTGTCATTTTTTAGTGCAAGTAATGCATCCTTTTCTGTTTTCGGTAAATTGTATTTCACGTAGCTTCTTTTTCTCTCAAACGTGGAAATTCCTGATAGAATTGTGCGCTCAAAGGTGATAACTTCTTTAGGTATTTTTGACCCTGCGGGGCAGAACGTAGATTTATTCTTTAGACCTGACACTTCTAGTTGATGTTCCTCGATGGTGTCCGAAAAAAATGTTTTCAATCTGATTTTGCGACAGAATTCTAGGACCTCTAGTTTCATTCTGACAAAATCTGTCGGTCTAGATGGAACAAAAGCTAAACCTTTAGTGAGAATCGATGTTTCCGCTTCTGTTAATCTTTTTCCAGATAAATTGAATATTGGGGGAAGGTTTAATTCTTGTAGAATCGGGATCGTGTCCTCATTTCCCATGGTTGTACTGGGCGTGTACGACCTCTCCCTTTCTGTGGGCCCTGGCCTAAAAAAGGATTCTGATTCTGTTGTTGTCTTTGTTGTTGTTCTGATGGGTTACTTTGCCTATTCTGATATGATCTGTTTGAGTTGTTTGCTTCACTCCCTGAGGAGGATGTATCAGAAAATGAAATAAACTTGCGACCGGACCGTCCTTGATTATCCTGTAGGAATCTCCTTGATTCTGAGTTACTATAAAACTCTTTCCTTAAGTACGGTAGACGGACTCCAGGGAAAAATTCTTCTTATCTAATTCAAATTTGTTGCTTTTTTGATCTACTGTGAAGTCTTTGAATTCTGCAACTTCTTTTTCTACTTTTTCAAGTAGTGCTTTGGAGTCGGTGATCAATTGATTGTCCTGAATTTCTTTCTCCAATGTTGCAATTTCTTCCAATTCCTTGACAGATATTCTATGCGCTGTTTCTATTGTAAGGACCATCAAATCCCTGCTGCACTTAGTTTCTATGCCGCTAAATCCTTTTTTATACTCCGGGTCTTCCGTGAATACTACTGGGATATTGCGGATTTGGAGGCCGGCAGGGATGGTTCCAGCTCTTAAATGTTGGAGAAGAAAGTGTCCGTGGAGATCAGTCCTGATTTGTTTCTTACGCAGTCGGAGTAATTTTTCTGACTCGTTTTGGGTATTAGCCGCTTGGCTGAGAATGGCCGATGCAAATGGCGGTGGATCCCTTAGTAAGTTTTTGATATGTTCCTCTGTGAAAGCTACTGTGTCCTGTTCAGACATACCGCAACTGAACACACGTGCTCGGGGTGGGGGAAGGGGAAGACAGTTCAAGTGGTGATTCGTGTACAAATGACCAAACTAAATAAGACCCATGTGCATAATATCCACCACGTGGATGACAAAGTCAACAAAAAAGGGGGGGTAAAACCCTGTGGCAGCTACTCCTCTGCCCAACAGGACCTCGCGAGTGAAAACCCGCACCACAGTCTAGGAAACTCGCGAGGTCCTGTTGGGCAGAGGAGTAGCTGCCACAGGGTTTTACCCCCCCTTTTTTGTTGACTTTGTCATCCACGTGGTGGATATTATGCACATGGGTCTTATTTAGTTTGGTCATTTGTACACGAATCACCACTTGAACTGTCTTCCCCTTCCCCCACCCCGAGCACGTGTGTTCAGTTGCGGTATGTCTGAACAGGACACAGTAGCTTTCACAGAGGAACATATAAAAAACTTACTAAGGGATCCACCGCCATTTGCATCGGCCATTCTCAGCCAAGCGGCTAATACCCAAAACGAGTCCGAAAAATTACTCCGACTGCGTAAGAAACAAATCAGGACTGATCTCCACGGACACTTTCTTCTCCAACATTTAAGAGCTGGAACCATCCCTGCCGGCCTCCAAATCCGCAATATCCCAGTAGTATTCACGGAAGACCCGGAGTATAAAAAAGGATTTAGCGGCATAGAAACTAAGTGCAGCAGGGATTTGATGGTCCTTACAATAGAAACAGCGCATAGAATATCTGTCAAGGAATTGGAAGAAATTGCAACATTGGAGAAAGAAATTCAGGACAATCAATTGATCACCGACTCCAAAGCACTACTTGAAAAAGTAGAAAAAGAAGTTGCAGAATTCAAAGACTTCACAGTAGCTCAAAAAAGCAACAAATTTGAATTAGATAAGAAGAATTTTTCCCTGGAGTCCGTCTACCCGTACTTAAGGAAAGAGTTTTATAGTAACTCAGAATCAAGGAGATTCCTACAGGATAATCAAGGACGGTCCCGTCGCAAGTTTATTTCATTTTCTGATACATCCTCCTCAGGGAGTGAAGCAAACAACTCAAACAGATCATATCAGAATAGGCAAAGTAACCCATCAGAACAACAACAAAGACAACAACAGAATCAGAATCCTTTTTTAGGCCAGGGCCCACAGAAAGGGAGAGGTCGTACACGCCCAGTACAACCATGGGAAATGAGGACACGATCCCGATTCTACAAGAATTAAACCTTCCCCCAATATTCAATTTATCTGGAAAAAGATTAACAGAAGCGGAAACATCGATTCTCACTAAAGGTTTAGCTTTTGTTCCATCTAGACCGACAGATTTTGTCAGAATGAAACTAGAGGTCCTAGAATTCTGTCGCAAAATCAGATTGAAAACATTTTTTTCGGACACCATCGAGGAACATCAACTAGAAGTGTCAGGTCTAAAGAATAAATCTACGTTCTGCCCCGCAGGGTCAAAAATACCTAAAGAAGTTATCACCTTTGAGCGCACAATTCTATCAGGAATTTCCACGTTTGAGAGAAAAAGAAGCTACGTGAAATACAATTTACCGAAAACAGAAAAGGACGCATTACTTGCACTAAAAAATGACAGATCAGTTGTCATAAAGCAAGCGGATAAGGGGGGTGCAGTGGTGATCTGGGATGTCAATAAATACAAAACGGAAGTCCACCGACAACTAAACGATACTACCTATTACAGACGTATCACGAAAAATCCTACGATTGAATTCCAGAACCAACTATTTCCAATCATACAAAAAGGATACGACCAAGGATTTGTCGGACCAAAGGAATTGGCTTTTTTACAAAATAGAACCCCCAGAATTCCAGTATTTTATGCTCTCCCCAAAATACATAAAGACGAAAGCAATCCACCCGGACGTCCAATAGTATCTGGATGCGAATCCCTGTTTGAGCCAGTAGCTAAGTACATAGATTTCTTTTTAAAACCATTCATCGAATTAGTGCCAGCTCACCTGAAGGATACAACCACCTTCCTTCAAAGAATTGAGAATGTACAATTTGACCAAAACCAACAACTAATGGTGACATTAGATGTTGTCTCATTGTACACACAAATTCCTCAAGACCAAGCCATAGAGACATTAACATTTTTCCTGGACCAACGAGAAAGACCATTTCAAGTACCAACGGATTTCCTAGTTGAATTGGCAACAATGGCCCTACAGAAAAACTTCTTTATATTTGACTCAGAATTTTTCTTACAGGTAAAAGGAGTAGCTATGGGGTGTCCTTTTGCCTCCGAGCTAGCGGTATTGTACATGGGGTTGTATGAACAAAAATTCATTTATAATGACAACCCGTTTAAAGATCAAATCTCCCACTACATGAGATACATCGATGATGTATTCCTCATCTGGACTGGTAGCCCCGAGAGCCTAAATGAATTTGTGAACTGGTTGAACGCACGAAGCAACGACATTAAGTTTAGTTGCACATCATCTAGTAGATCAATCACATTCTTGGACGTTAAAGTAGAACCATCAGATGGAGGACTAGCAACTACACTTTTCCGAAAGGCGACCGATAGGAATAAAGCACTACTCTATTCCAGCAATCACCCACGCGGCCTGAGGCAAAATTTACCCTTCGGCCAATTCCTTAGAGTACGAAGGAATTGCTCACGCAAGGAGGATTATTTCGAACATGCCCACCAACTGAAAGACAGACTCCTCCAACGAGGTTACCCCAACAAACTATTAAAAAACTCTTTGAAGAGAGCTTGGTGGACGCCACGTGAATCCCTCCTACAGAAAAGGCCAAAAAAGGAACAGAAACGGATAGTCTGCGTGTCTACATTTTGCCCGGCATCAAATCAATTGAAGAAACTAATCACATCTAACTGGCACCTGATAAAAGGACTACATGAAGACTTGAAAACAGTACCGCTGTTTGCACACAAGAAAGAAAAAAGTGTGGCTAATCACATTGTCAGAGCCGCCCTACCCAGCGAGGAAGTCCCGACATTGAGAAGTTTGTTCGGCTTCCCACCGATCACTGGACATCACAAATGTGGATCATGCACTTGTTGTGAAGAGACAATTGAAGAGTCAGTGTTTTCTTTTAATAATATTAATTGGAAACACGACACGTTTACAAATTGCAAGACGAAAAACGTTGTGTACGCAATAATATGCCCATGCCCGAAGCTGTATATAGGTAAAACCACTCAAGAAATCAGGCAACGCATCACCCAACATAAATCGAGGATACGTAGGGAAGTAGTAAATGCACCCTTGGTCAACCACTGGATTACCATGAAACATGACAAAACCAAGATAAAATGGACTGTAATCTCAAAAATCGAAAATGACCCAAGAGGTGGGAATATTGAATTAAGACTAAACCAGAGAGAGGCGATGCTCATAATGAAATATGATGCTGCAGTAAATGGGCTTAACGAATTGTCAGAAATTTACAGACCAAGCACGTAAACATCTCCAAAAATTCTTTGTGGACTACAGGTCCCAGAATCCTTAGGTTGCCAGCCACTCCCACAGCGCGTTTCGTTGGTAGGAGCCACACTCAGTCTCCACAGACCGAAGAGGAAGGAGTGAGAACCAGCGCGGCACATACTCGAAACGGCATTGAAACTAACGGTAAGATCAACCACCAAGAGACCCATCGCTCCCCCGCGACCGCCGGTTTACATGAGAGAATGCGATACAAAAACGGCTCGCTGATGCGTGTCTAATTGTTTTCTTCCAGATTATGTATTGATCACACAACATTACCGAGTGCACAGACTCCGACTAGAGCAGCAGCCGACCAACTTATTAACGCGGAGTTATACTCTGTAACGGGTAAGCCAACGCCAATGGCGTTTCGCCGACACAGCCCAAAGCTTTTTCCGCTAAACAGCCAACACTCACGTCTTCCCCCTCTGCCTTTTTTGCAGATTCTACCTGCCGAACAGCAAACTCATAGAACAGGTAGGCTTACTACACTATGCCACCCAAATTAGTTGAATGCGCAAGTGTAAATGTAGTGCACTGATTGCCTCTCTTTCTACTTGTTCTAGCCTTTCCTCTTTTCTGCATCACGGAACACCGTGTTGGAGTTATGACCCACATTAGAGGTAGGCTGAGATAGGATTGGGTGCAAATTAGGTGTCGAACCCTTAGAATCCACATTCATTAGTTTGTTCCTTTCCCTTGCAGTAAATGTTTGGTCCTGAAGAGAACCCTGACAATTACAGGGCTCGAAACGCGTCGACCGACTAGGTCCCAGGTCATCTTCTAGAGTCTACCTTAAAGGAACCCCTTAGGGGAACACGAGAAAAAATTGTTTTGTTTTCCTTTTTTGTCTGAAAAGTCAAAATTTAACTTGAAGTAGATCAAAAACAGACTGTACATTGGTTGAATTTAACATTTCGTTTGACACTGGGACCAGAGTGTATGTTTTGTATGAATGGAAGGCCATGAATGAGTTGTATGGAAGTTGTTTTTTCATTGTACATACCGAATCACTTGTTTACTTTGTGTTGTTTGTATATATATGTATATAGAAAGTGTTTGTTGTTCCCATGCATAAAATCAAAAAACGATGCAGATCAAAAAAATTAGATAACGAAAGAAATAAATAACACTGCAATTCCTAAAGCAGGTGTGCATGTCTTTTGTGATGCACGCCATAAAGTTGAATAGTTTGTTCTAAAGAAATTCCCCAGCACTGGCAATTGTTGTGTTTACTACGTAGTACATTGGTTCAGCCTTGCTGTAGTTAGGAGCCAAGACCCTTTCGGTTTCCACACACGTGGCAGGTCTCTCCACTATCTGTAGCCGCCTCATGACGCTCCTTTCACTTGCGGCAAATGACTTGGGAAGCTTGCAGACGCTTGAGTATGTATGTTGTGTGGATATGCTCACGGCATTATTGCTGCTCTTTGGCACTCAGTTTGCCCTTCGGCTCCTCATTTAGCGGTACTGCTTCCAACATGTTATCCTTGCCACCTAGATCCTTGCCTCATTGGTTGGCAGTTGCTGGGACGCATTGGGTGGGCATAAGGAGGTCTCTCCAACTCTTCATTTCATCAGGGGAACACACCATCCCTGAACCCACGGGCTCATCTCACCCCCAATAGGTCTGTCATTGCTTCGCCTGCTCCGCGACAGCTTTGCTGACGTCGCAACAGGCAAAACACTTGGCCCACACATCCTCCTTATCTCTGGTGACCTCATTCACAGAGCTGGTGCAGGCTCACTGCAGTGCTACACTGCAGGGTCATGCGTAGGCAGGCAACAACCTCCTTGCCTATCTCTTGCAGCGTGTTAGTGGAGCAGTCATAATACTGGCTACACTTCCCACCACGCCAACCTTCACCGCTGCTGCACGCACAATCACAACCCCCTCATCTCCAATGTAAAGTAGTGGGGCCCAGGGCCTCCAGGCAGTAAGAGTAATGACACAGACACCAGAATATAGTTACTAGAACTGGCCCAGGGCACATGCGCCTGGCCCTTTTTATTAGCAGGGTCACATGTCCTGTGATGCCTGTGTTCGATAGGTGTGGGTTGAAGTGTAAGCCAGCCCTCGGGGAGTGGCTGGCACAACAAACACCATAACAGTGACCACCCAATGACTACAGACCTCATACATGCCAACATTTTAGAAAGAGGAAAGTGGGGGATTTAAAAAAATAATAATCAGGAGAATGTATTTCTCCCATTGACTTCCTTTTAAGCAGAATCAATTTCAAGCCGGAGACAGCCAAAATAAAGCCATTCTTGGGTTCACAATTGGGAGTCTCCTGCCGGAATCTTTTCTACTAGTCTACTAGCATGTATGCATCCTCCCCAGCCCAAGAGCATGGAAATGAGCATGCCACACACAGAGCTCTGTAATAGACATCTTTATTCCTCAGCATACTATCACACACTCCACACTCAATAGGTCATCACCGTTAATAACCGCACCGTAACACCTCCCAGCAGCCAGTTACGTAATTCCTCTGTTGAGACTGCCCAAAACCGCAAGGATCCTGTTGTGTCCTGTGTTTCTATATATGAGGCCTCTAGTAGTCCTCAGCAAACTCCTTACAAGTATCACATGATCAGTTGGGTGTGACTAGGTGTGGTTACTAAAGTTAATGACACAGTGCATTCAGTTAATGGATGGCATGCTGAAGAATAAAGACTTGCAAACCAGAGCTGTGTGTGTGGCTACATGCTACCGGGCTGGGGAGGGCGCTACAACTGGGGACGAGATAGGAGATACGTAACCCAAGGATACAACACTGCTCTCCCTGAGAGTTTGCCGTAGCCCAGGAAACTGCTTGTGCATGCCACGTGCGCCAAGAAGTGGTTTACAGTTGGCGTATGTGGAGTCAAAGTGCAACTCCAGCTTTTGAGAGGCCCTCATAGAAGGTGAAGCCCCTACGGAGGAGCACAGTCAGTACTATTGCTAGATATCTTCTGGTAAGGTCAAAAGAAGAGATACTGTGCCACACTATAACAAAGAGGAAGCAGAAAACGTTAAAGACAGTGATGACAAGGTACAAAGAAACAATAAAGGCAGCAACAGCCAGGTGCAATAAATGCTAAAGGCAGAGAGAGCCAGGTGCAGAAAGTACAACTTTACTCACCAGAGCAAAGCAACACCCAATCTCCAATCGAGACTTGGCTGGGGCGGTGCACTCAAAGTAGCGCACGGCATCCACAACAACCCAGGCGTAAACACAGGGGTTGTGCTTCCAAAGCCGTTGGTCCCCTTAGAAGCGGCCACAGAGGAGGTTGGTGGCATTCAGCACAACTCAAAAGGTCAAGATTTGAAGCTCTCCAATGGCTGTAGAAAAGAGCACCAAATATGGCGCTGCTGCGCTCCTGAAACCACAACCACCATTTGATAGCGGCAATAAGCAGACTATTGGTACCAGATGGACTCTTTGGTTTGAAATGTTCAATTACTTCATAGATGCTATAGAAGAAGCAGGTAACAAAAGATCATCAAATACTTAAAAAAACTGGCAGGTGACGGAGTAAAAGAAGTGATAAAGAAAGTATCACAAGCTGCTGAAGTATCACACCGTCAAATTAAGAAGACTTTGGAAGCCAATTTCATTCCAATGCTGAATGTCTACTATGAAAGGTAGAGGTTATGTTGAGTTTTTGGACCCACCTAATCGGGCACTGTTCACTTAGCGCTCCGCGCCTTAATTATACTTTGCACACTTTTTCAGTTTTTTCACTGATATTTATTTTTGTTCATCTTTTTGATAAGTTTCATTCACTCATGGATTATTCTCATTTCTCATAATACAAACTTGTAATTCATTTCATCTGTATTACAAACATTTATATCAACCTTATATTTTCATTACTTTGGCTTCATATACATTTTCAACACAATAAGCGGTACGCAAAATTTTTTAACATGTGAGCCCAATGCATTTCGGCGCCTCTACGGTGCCTTCATCAGGGGAAGCTCTGAAAATGAAACATATAAACATAGTATGAGATTCTTTGTGCTGTAAGGTTTATGGGGGATATCTAGCTAAATTCTGTGTGAATGTCCTACCTGTTCTTCGTCATAAAGGAGGTTATTTAGAACCGCCACTCGATGGACTCTATGTATAGACACTGTGGACAATGATAAATAACCTGTGTTGGTTATTAGATTATGATTGTAATTGGGTATTGGAGGAAAGGACTGATAAAAACATACCTGTATGTATTGATATCTATACGCTGTAGAGAGAAAGTAATTTGTATCAGAATTACTTGTCACTATGTTTTATGTATGACTTTCTCAAATAATAGGTATCCTGTAATTTTTTATACTTTTGAATAACATTTAAAGATATCTTCTCACGTCTGTAGTCGACAGAGTGCTAACCATCAAGAATCCTGAGAGTTTCTGTAAACCGCGAATTTAGTACACGTTAATATTTTTCATCCAGCGGATCATTTAGGACACCAGAATCACGGGATATTCCATTGTGTGGTAGTACCATTGACAACACTTGATAGAGTCCCAATCTTGATATTTAGTCCCAAATTTTAGATTTTGATATTGACACATTTTCATACCCTCGATTTCACTAATATATCCAGTAAATAACCTAGCCAGTCTCACTGGCGAGACACATATTTATTCAAGCAGGGTGCCCATAGTTTTATCGGGACGGTAACAGTATCGACATAAAGTCCCTTCTCTGGGTTCACGAGCTCCGCTTCCCGGCGGGGTTCGTGGAATTTGTGTAGATAGTGACATATTCCCAGTATTTCAGTCTTAATAACCTATTAAGTAAATGATCGAGTCGGATTGATAGGCGAGATATACACTCAATCATGGCGCCCAAAAAATTTGGACACGATAGCCACAGTACTAACATTAAGTCCTTTCCTTATGTTTACTAACTCCGCTTCCTGGCGGAGTACGCGGAGTTTTATATGGTGTTTTTCCAGCACAGCAAGAAGGAAAACGTCCAACAAGCTGAACCCCAATTTTGGAGGAAACCTTTGGCGCATCAGGTATGCTTGAAATAGTTTCCATTGAGCACATCGACTACTTCGATATACTGTTCGTAAACAGTCGAGTAATTGTGCTTTTTTTCTACTAGAAAGAATTATAACTTTATAGAAGACAAGGTAAGGGTCCTTAGACCTTTATATGCTCTTACCTATTCCCTTGAAGTACATCAATAGTTTCGACATACAGCCTGGAAACAGTCTAGTAATTGTGTTTTCTTTCACCAGACAAGTTATATTTTTGGTGAAGACAAGGTAAGGGTCCTTGGACCTATTATTTGAGAAAGTCACACATAAAACATAGTGACAAGTAATTCTGATACAAATTACTTTCTCTCTACAGCGTATACATATCAATACATACAGGTATGTTTTTATCAGTCCTTTCTTCCAATACCCAATTACAATCATAATCTAATAACCAACACAGGTTATTTATCATTGTCCACAGTGTCTATACATAGAGTCCATCGAGTGGCGGTTCTAAATAACCTCCTTTATGACGAAGAACAGGTAGGACATTCACACAGAATTTACCTACATATCCCCCATGAACCTTACAGCACAAAGAATCTCATACTATGTTTATATGTTTCATTTTCAGAGCTTCCCCTGATGAAGGCACCGTAGAGGCGCCGAAATGCATTGGGCTCACATGTTAAAAAATTTTGCGTACCGCTTATTGTGTTGAAAATGTATATGAAGCCAAAGTAATGAAAATATAAGGTTGATATAAATGTTTGTAATACAGATGAAATGAATTACAAGTTTGTATTATGAGAAATGAGAATATTCCATGAGTGAATGAAACTTATCAAAAAGATGAACAAAAATAAATATCAGTGAAAAAACTGAAAAAGTGTGCAAAGTATATTTAAGGCGCGGAGCGCTAAGTGAACAGTGCCCGATTAGGTGGGTCCAAAAACTCATCATAACCTCGGCTTAAACACAGGGTTGACTACCCTGAAAAATCGGAGCACCGGTGGATATATCAGAATTACCGTGAATAAGGAGTGCTCCTTACGCCCTCCACTTATCTTGATACTATGAAAGGTACACATTCAACCAAGCACAACAGCAACCTGGTGAAACGATGGATGAATATCTTGAAAGACTTGATACACTCATAAAACACTGTAAGTTTTAATGATGTCATGCCATGAGTCTTAGAGTTATTGATGATTACCTCTCCAGCCTGTTCTCATGCTGCATGCTATGTGATACGCCCAGTTTGGAGAAAGTGCTCATGGCTGCAGGTGCGGAGGAACGGGTTGATCGACAGGCTACTGACATGGAAGCTGGAACAACCCAAAATGAATCAGCATTCAGTATGAAAGGTAAGAAGAAATGCAAGGCAGAGGCCCATAGAATGATGTCTCAGAAGAAAAAGAAATTGTGTTTATGCTGTGGATTCTTGATTTCTCCAAAGAAAAATAAATTGTGTTTCCACTGTGGATTCTCTTTTCCACATGAAGGTAAATGTCCCGCCGTCTGACAGATATGCAAAGGCTGCAAGAAAGAAAACCATTTTATAATGCTTTGTAAAGCAAAAGAGAAACTAAGTGCATCACAGAGAAATGAGAAGATGGACGCCAGAAAGTTAGAGAAACACTCAAGCCACTCCCACAAAGCCAAACAGTAACATCAACTGATACAAGTGGAAACTAAATGAGGTCGATTCCCTTAAATTCCTCTTCCAAAAGTACATTAACATTGTCATCAAGTGACAGTGAGGAAGATGAATGTGCGATGATGTTGTCAGCCATCAACTGACGTGCACAATTAGGATTTGCCGTTTGCAAAGGACATCACACCGAAAATGTTGAATTCTTTGCCGAAGGAAACCCGTCTGATTCCTTCTATCGCCTCCTTCAAAATAGAAGTTTAAAATTTTCTGATGAATTAATGATTGGACTAAAATCAAAATCATACTCTATATCCTGGGTACTCACAAACTTTCTCTCTGGGGCCAAATTTACACTGTGGTTTGTGTCCGATGGCCGCACCGATGGGGGCGTGGTCAGTGGGGAAGGGGGCGGGGCTAGAGCAAAAAACAACTGTGACCATGAGGTTGATCACAGGTCCCTGCAGTGGACGCCTTCGTCCACCGAGCCACCAGACCCGGCATACACACATCTCTCTCTCTCTCTCTCTCTCTCTCTCTCTCTCTCTCTCTCTCTCTCTCTCTCTCTCTCTCTCTCTCTCTCTCTCTCTCCCTCCCTCTCTTTCTCCCTCTCCCTACCTCTCTCTCCCTTCTCCCTCTGTCTATCTGTCTTCCTCTGTCTCACTCTGTCTCCCTCACTCTGACTCTCTCACTCCCTCTCTCCATCTCTCCCTCTGTCTCATTCACTCTGACTGTCTCACTCCCTCTCTTCCTCTTCCTCTGTCTCACTCACTCTGATTGTCTCACTCTCTCTCTCTGTCTCCCTCTCTCTCTGTTTCCTTCTCCCTCACTCTATTTCCCTCTCTCTCCTTCCCTCTCTCCTTCCCTCTGTCTCCCTCTCTCTCCTTCCCTCTCTCTCATTCCCTCTGTCTCCCTCTCTCTCTGTTTCCTTCTCCCTCACTCTATTTCACTCTCTCTCTCTCTCCTCCCCTCTCCCTCCTTCCCACTGTCTCCCTCTCTTTCCTTCCCTCTCCCTCATTCCCTCTGCCTCCCTCTCTCTCCTTCCCTCTCCCTCACTTTGAGGTCTCCCTCACTCTGAGGTCTCCCTCACTCTGAGGTCTCCCTCACCCTGAGGTCTCCCTCTCTCTCCTTCCCTCTCCCTCACTCTGAGTTCTCCCTCTCTTTCCTTCCCTCCCCCTCACTCTGAGCTCTCCCTCTCTCTGAGGTCTCCCTCTCTCTCCTTCCCTCTCCCTCACTCTGAGGTCTCCCTCCCTCGCTCTCCTTCCCTCTGTCTCCCTCACTCTGAGGTCTCCCTCTCTCTGAGGTCTCCCTCTCTCTCCTTCTGTCTCCCTCGCTCTGTCTCCCTCGCTCTGTCTCCCTTGCTCTATCTCCCTCCCTCGCTCTCCCTCCCTCCCTCGCTCTCCCTACCTCACTCTCCCTCCCTCCCTCTCTCTCGCTCTCCCTCGCTCCCTCGCTTGCTGTCCCTCCCTCGCTCTCCCTCCCTCGCTCTCCCTCCCTCTCTCTCGCTCTCCCTCGCTTGCTCCCCTCCCTCGCTCTTTCTCCCTCCCTTGCTCTCCCTCGCTCCCTCTCTCTCGCTCTCCCTCGCTCCCTCACTTACTCTCCCTCGCTCTCCCTCCCTCGCTCTCCCTCCCTCCCTCACTCTCCCTTCCTCGCTCTCCCTCGCTCTCCCTCCCTCGCTCTCCCTCGCTCCCTCTCTCTCGCTCTCCCTCCCTCGCTCTCCCTCCCTCCCTCCCTCCCTCGCTCTCCCTACCTCACTCTCCCTCCCTCCCTCCCTCCCTCTCTCTCGCTCTCCCTCGCTCCCTCGCTTGCTGTCCCTCCCTTGCTCTCCCTCCCTCGCTCTCCCTCCCTCTCTCTCGCTCTCCCTCGCTTGCTCTCCCTCCCTCGCTCTCTCTCCCTCCCTCACTCTCCCTCCCTTGCTCTTCCTCCCTCGTGCTCCCTCTCCCTCCCTCCCTCGCTCTCCCTCGCTCCCTCTCTCTCGCTCTCCCTCATTTGCTCTCCCTCGCTCTCCCTCCCTCGCTCTCCCTCCCTTGCTCTCCCTCGCTTGCTCTCCCTCCCTTCCTCGCTTGCTCTCCCTCCCTCGCTTGCTCCCTCGCTTGCTCTCACTCCCTCGCTTGCTCTCCCTCGCTCTCCCTCCCTCACTTGCTCTCCCTTCCTCGCTCTCCCTCGCTCTCCCTCCCTCACTCTCCCTCCCTCACTCTCCCTCCCTCCCTTGCTCTCCCTCGCTTGCTCTCCCTCCCTCGCTCTCCCTCCTCACCCTGTCTGTGTGTCCCCGGGCTGTGACAGCTTCCAGGCGCACACACACAGCCACACACAGCCGCACCCAAGCACTTCACAGGTCTTTAAAAGACCCTTGGCATGTTAATGAGGCTTTGTTCGCCCCTGCACCCCCCACTCTGACTATGGTGATAATTGTCCGACCCCCACAGAGCAGCAGAGTGTGAGTCGCGCTCTGGTTGCAAACACTCTTAAAAAAAAAAACTCGGGTACGATGTCTGGAAGGTCCGCCAGCCGCCAGGGAAGGCTTGCCAGGCCGCCACTGGTTCGCGGGCCGTACTATGAGTACCCCTACTCTATATCGATTTATCTTACCTGGTGTATTCTTATTTTGTTGATCATGACTACTATCCTTCTGATCTACTAGGGAAGTCTCGTCCTTCAATTTGTTAGTCTTCCATGATTGTATTTATGTTGTATCTGCGTTTTATTACTGTGTCTTTACTGTTTATTCACTCCTTACTCCTGTAAAGCACTCTGATACCCTTGCGGGTTATGTTCACATTATATAAATTTATAAATAAAGAATACAAACATAAAAAGAATCGCCACACAAAGCATCAAAGGTAATTTGGACATTGTCCTAAAATCCCTCTCTAGGTGAATGGTTGCTCTACAACTTTCGTTATCGACAGTGGTGCGTCAATAAACATCATTCTGGCAGAAAAGTACACTGAACTATCTCCAGTACCATGTTTCATACTGTCAATAGCAAAGGTGTACACCTGGGCAGCTTCTACACCTTTGCAAAGTGAAGGATCCTTTGTAGCGATCATGTGGCACAAGAATACAAAAGTGCAAGCTCCAATTCACGTCCTTCAGGGTATGCCGTGGAGTGCATGTTTGTTAAGTTTCGATACTACTGCTGACACAGGACTGATCTCTAATAACTACAACCTGAAAGCTCATTCTGAAACAGTGAGTGAATCCGGACATTGTTTCATGGACTTGGGAAACGTAAGACAATGAAAGTGCAAGTTCACATTCATGAGGACATTCACCCTGTTGCCCAGCGACACCAATGAATTGCTTTTCCCCTACAAGATGCAGTTGACAAAGAACTAGAGACATTTTTAAGTATGACATCATCGAGCACTCTACTCGTCCAACACTGTGATTTCACCCATTGGGGTGGTGCCAAAAAATGGCAGTGGAGGATCAGTGCTCATTTGTGTTGATATGCGAAGGGCCAGCGAAGCAATCAAAAGAGAAAAACATCAAGGTCCACACGTTGCGGACATGATCATGCAGCTAAATGGTGTCATGGGTTTCTCCTGCCTTGATTTGCACTGGAAGAAAACTGTAGGCACATTACTACTTTTCAACTCAAGTTGGTTTGTACCAATATAATTAGGCTGTCCGGAATTCGGTTTAAACTGAATGTAGCCGATAATACCATACCGGATGAAAATCAGCTGACTCGGTTTAAACCGAGTGTCGCTGATTTTCGGAGTTATTGCATAACTTGGCCACTTGATGGAGCCAAACCATTACATGCAAACAGCAATTTTGACCAGCGAAGAAAGCCGCTCCGAAGGTGAATCACTTCATTAGGTGTGAATGGCCCAAGGGCCAGGCCAACACCAGTTACCCTGCCTTGCTCGAGTGGGGGGAGAGGAGCTGTTGTTATCTGCCGTCTGTCTGACTGCAGCCGCCGCACCCACGTACTTCACAGGTCTTTGAAAAGACCATTTGCTTAACGAGTCTTTGTTGTTATTTCGGCACTTCTTAGAGCCCCTGCAGCTACCCTGTCTCCGGCTTTGCTCATGACTGTGCCCTGCTCCTAGCAGCCGAGGGCACCCATTGCGACTGGAGCCAATCAATCAGCCACTGCACTGCTGTCTTTGCTCATCTTGAATAGTGCGGAATATAGCGTGAACTTGGCCCAAAGCTGTTAGCGCATATTCCCCATATCAGTTGCCACTTAAAAATTAAAATAGTAACGTGAATAGCTGCTCCCCGGCACTAATCTGTACAAGTCCTGGCAGGAGTTGATGGAAACAGGTGCGGTGCATAAGGGGCGTGTGTGTGTGTGTGTGTGAGGGGGGGGGGGGGGCGGTGAAGCAGTGACCGGCGATTGCAGCTGTCGACATGTCAAAGGTTTGAGGGGTCAGGCCGGGCAGCTTCCACGCTCCTACGTCGCATCCTATGCGGTTGTCAGTCTAGCACTCGTCTGCTCTCAAACGTTATTAAGTGGTTATTCAGCTGCAATGAAGTAACTCAAACCCCCTCGCCCCCCTTACCCCCCCCTTCTCACAGTAAAACACGATGGTTTGAAGTATAAAACCTTCAGAAACTCCCTGCTCTTACCCCTTTCTGCCGATCATTGTTGAGTTATTTTTCATTTCAAATGGGGAGCTCTCTTCTGTGATTCTGCACGCTGTAAAATATGGAGGTTGTGTTCAATATTGTACACGAGTTACGTTTTATTGTTAGCAGATGTCTGAACTCGCAGCAGACACTTAGTTGGTTTACAATAGCGAGTGAGTGCCCACCTGAGCCTAATCTCCAGCTCGGCTCGCGGCGCCCTACCCGGCAGTTACCAGATCTGAAATCCTCTGCCCCTTTGTATTGAACCATGGCGCCATTCTGGCAAGGTTGTATTAATTCTAAGGTGCAACACGTCAAAGATGAAACGACTTGCGATTCAGTCTTGTTACACAAAAAGTATTAGTTTGCAGAGATAACATGTGAACTACTTTGAAATATAGCTTTATATAATCAATAATTTGAGATCACATGTAATGGACGCAGCTAATGAAGACTTTTGAAGTTTGTTTTGTCTGTGTTTTTTTGTTCATGTGTGTGTTCTTGGAATGTGACATTCCTAAGCCTTCATTTGGTGAACAGCCTCTGTTCATGACGGGTTGCTCTCTTTGGGGAATATCCAGGTTTTAGTACATTCAAAAAAGGCTGGCATGAGATAGAAAAGCGCAACTTCACAAAGCACAGACTGCAATATTATATAATCGACTGAGTTTTGGTGTGTCGTCAGCTGCAGAAATCTTTCAAAATGCCATTTGTCGAATAATTCAGCCTGTTACACATACTCTTAGCTACAGTGATGATATATTGGTGTTTGGGGCTACACAGAAAGAGCATGAAAAATCACTCATAAACGTAGGCTGTCTGCTTGCTGATGCAGGTCTCACACTTAAATGCAGAGAAGTATGTAATGTAATGTAATGTAAAAGAAATTTATAAAGCGCAACTAACACCCAGCGGTTTCTTGGCGCTAAAGCAAAAGGAGGCAGACAGTCCGTGGGGCCAGAAGCGTTAGTTGTAGGCATTACAAAACAAGTGGGTTTTGAGAAGGGACCTAAAATGGGTGTAGGAAGAGGCTTGTCTCAGGCCTAGCGGGAGAGCATTCCAGAATAAAGGGGCAAGGAATGAGAACCTTAGTTCTCCCAGTTTTTTAAGTTTGAAGGTCGGGGTCCGAAGTAAGGCCAGGTGGGAGGAACGAAGATTGCGGGAGGGAACATATGGATATAGTAGAGAGGAAATAAAAGAGGGGCCTGTACCAGCAAGGCATTTAGAAATGATGCACCCCAATTTGAACTTACAGCGTTCAGATACAGGGAGCCAATGGAGGGATTTTAACAAAGGACGGACATGTTGGTGTCTGGGCTGATGGTAGACAAGCCGTGCCGCCTGGTTTTATACAAGTTGTAACCTCTTCAGTTGGTAGGCCGGTATACCAACGTAGAGCGAGTTGGCAATTGGCATAGTCTATCCTAGAGATGATTAAGGCCAACAAAACCAGGGTAAGAGCCTCGGTGGTCAGGAAGCGGGCAATCTTTCGGATTTTCCTTAACTGGAAAAAACTAGAGGAGACTACCGCGTTGATCTGGGGCTTCATAGTGAGATCATTGCTGATGATGATCCGGAGGCTTTTTACTGAGTTGACAGGGTTGGGGGAAAGGCCCAACCTCGTGGGCCAAAAGGTGGATTTCCAAGGGTTGGCAGCCCCCCCGACAAGCGGTAACTCTGTCTTGTCAGGGTTGAGTTTCAGATGGTTCACCCCCATCCAGTCACTGATGTGACAGAGGGTGGTTTGGAAGTTATCGATGGAAAGGTCCAAGGAGCTAATATCGAAGACCAACTGAATGTCATCCGCGTAGTTGAACGCGGTGACACCGCTGCCACGTAAGGACCGAATAAGGGGGTGAGGTATAAATTAAAAAGAAGAGGGGATAAGGAGGAGCCCTGCGGGACGCCGCAGGTTAGTTCGACCTCATCAGCAGAGAACTGAGAGAGCCGAACCGCCTGACGGCGATTGCTCAGAAAGGAGCGAACCCAGTCAAGGGCAGTGCCCCGGATGCCAGCCTCCTCGACACGATCAACTAGGATGTTATGGTCGACCGTGTCAAAGGCGGCCTACAGGTCCAGGTGCACCAGGACCTGACTGGTGTTAGAATCAGCCCCTCTCCGCAACTCCTCCATGACTGAAAGTATGACAGATTCGGTGGAATGATTGGGTCAAAATCCAGCCTGTTGGGGGTCAAGGAAGTGAGAGTCTTCAATAAAGGTGCTCAAGATGTTGGTGACATGAGACTCAATGACTTTGCTGAGGTAGGGGAGGAGGGAGATAGGACGGAAATTACTCATAACCGTGGGGTCTGCCATAGGTTTCTTCAGAATGGGCACAACCTCCGCTCTTTTAAATGACCAGGGGACTAGGCCAGAGGAGAGAGAGTTGTTCAACAGTGCCAGAGGGGGGGAAGGGCAGGCTGTAAAGGCCCCATGGAGAATCAGGGGAGGGAAACAGTCCGTGGGGGATCCAGAGGTAACCTTTTTTAAGAGGGCGAGAAGCTCCGTCTCCGAGATTCGAAGGAATCCGAGTCAGCTGCATAGAGTTGGAAGAGAGCAGGGAAGGGTCAGGCCTAGGGGGGTGGGACGGGGTCAAAGATAGAATGCTGTTCTTGATATTGGCAATTTTCTCCACGAAGAAAAGATTTAAAGAGTCACAAAGGGGGGGCATGGCCAAGATGGCGGAGTGAGTGCCGCGATCTCCTCCGAGCCTGGGCCCCTAGGCTGCTGAATTAACGCTGATCTACCCCCACGCTACTATCTAGCGGCAGCGGAAAGCGATGGGGACTCAGGTGCCTTGATCCCGAGACGAAAGGAAGCTTGGGGACACGATCCGCGAGCTCCAGACGCCGGACCGGGGACAGGGCCGACCGTCGACTCCGGCCGGAAGTGGAGCCGGGTCCGCCCTACGGAGTAGACCGAGCCTGTGGAGCTGTACTGCGGCCGCGGAGCCCGCCCGGGGCTGTGGGGAACCTCTGCCGGGTCTGGCCGATCACCCTGAGGGGCCCGACTGGGTCCGGACGCAACGTGAGGCCGAGTCGCGGCCGCGAGGAGGACCAGGGTGGTGCCGGGAGGGGCCCCCGGCTTGCGTGGGCCCGTGGAAAGTGCAGAGGCAGACCTGTCCGACAGACCGGTGGTGGAGAGTGCCATGTGCAGGCGGGAGAAGTCATTCGGGGCGGTCTGCTTCCTTGGCCGCTGCTGGGGCAACTGAATCACACGAGGCCCCGGCTTCATCCCCCAGAAGGCCTGAGGCGTGTCCGATAAGGGCCGCCCGGGCGGCGAGTCGGCGCTGCCCCCCGGTGAACGGGGGTAATGTTTTGAAGGGCTTGGACCGGGTCTGGCCTGGAGGCTCGGTGGTCCGAGGTAGGGGCTGGCTCGGCAACGGCCCTCGCCCCAGAGAGGTGTTTAGAAGGCCGGAGGGGCCGGAAGACGCATCTACCCATCGGGGGCTGCTGGACACCCTTGGGGGGGATTGGGGCTCCATCCCCCTACCCGGGCAGGGCCAGAGCGGTGAAGAGTGGAGTCCGACCGGACAGCAGAGAACTGTGTGGCCTACCAACAGGGGAATTCGCGCCACTCCACGGCCGCGGCCTGTGGACCCTGTGTTGCCCGTGGGGGCCTAGCTAGACATTGGGACACGGTTGACCCCGGGACGTGAGGCCCTGCCCCCGCTCGGTCCGAGTGGTGGTGGACAGTGTTGATGTGGCCCTAGAAGTGGTCGGCATGCCCGGTGGAGGATCGGAGCGTTGGAAGAGTGGTGCTTTGCTTTGGGTGGAACGCATCGCCTTCATTGCCTGTGGTTGGGCCGGGCCCGGCACGTTGGATCGGACTCCCAAGGAGTAGCCGGATTGGGACTGTGCAGTCAGCAGGCGACGGCATACGAGCGCAGAGGACTCAGGAGGTCGGGGCAGGACGGCTGGCCGGTGGCCCGGAGGGGCGGCGTCCACAGGTACCGCTGGTGACGACTGAGGAATCCAGTATAGCGTCGTGTATCGGGTTGTGCACCGCCTAGTGTTAACTCCAATTTCTCCTGTGCGCTAGGGTATCACTCCCCTCCTGGAGTGTATGTCAAATAACTTCTAGCTGCACACTTATTACCTCATAAGTGTATCACCCTAGGCACCAGTATTTGTGTGCTGGGATCTCCAGCGAAGTTTTACTTCAACAGTTCAATCTGTACTTTTTTAAAAAAGATTACTCCATGTACTTCTTATATTCAAATCCAAAGGTTGCTTTATTCACTTTGTATTCATTTCGAAATTCAAGACAATCCGTGTTCCAATGCATTTCGGTGTTTGACCACACCTTCATCAGGGAACGTCTACAATTTAAATAAACTAAATACTTTCTCAGTGCATGTATCAAAAACAAACAACATTTCTACGCGCAGTCCTGTCAAGTTTTATCTATAGGTTAAATGAACTTCCTTATGTCGAATGTAACCATTATCCGTAAGTGTATCGAATGCTCTCTAAGTTTATTAACATTCGGAGTTTGCTACTAAGTTACGCGCTAGTTGCATGTTACTGTGGGCGCTACCCTTACAACTCCGTGAATAACGGTTAACTCTATGGAGGTAATCCCCGCCAATTCTCACCTCGTTCAAAAATTGAAATCAGCTCATTCTGCTCCCACTCCGTTCGAAGTTCGAGTAATCTACTCTCACTACGCGCTGGTTCGCGCGTGCGCTGTATGTAGGTAAAACTTTTTTTCTGTGTTCTAACTTTATTGTTCACTACGCTGCTAGATCAATTACCGGCTCGTGCGGGCCCATCAATATAACTTTATGCAGTTATGCGGTGTCTATGTCGCAACATTAGGTTCAGATTATGCGATATAACTTAAATGGTACAATAATTTATCACAAGTAACAAGTAAATTCAGTCCTGTCATTCATTCCATTGGGCTTCAAACTGCTGAGATAATAAATCCAATAGTTTTCTCTTTTTAAGAGATTTTTCTTGTTCATTGTTCCTTCCTTTTTAGGGACTATTTCCAATACACATGCCCTTAGTTGGTTGATGTTGTGATGTTTTTCAACAAAGTGCGTTGCCACTGTTGATTTCGATGATGGTGTCCTTATGTTACTCTTGTGCTCGTTGAGCCGAACTTTAAGCTTTCTTTCCGTTTGGCCTACGTATACGCTGCCACATGGGCATTTTAGTAAATACACTATGTTGGTTGTATCGCAAGTGGCGTTCACTCTTAGGGGTATTTTATGTCCTTTCATCGGGTGATTAATGCTTGCACCCTTCATGATGTTGTGGCAGTTTCCACAATTTAAACATGGTTCTGTTCCTTTAAAGGTCCGTTGACTAGATTTTAGTGTCGGTGTTTTTAACAGTTCTACAATGTTTTTACCCCTGGTATGAGCAAAGAGTGGTTCCTCATCGAATATGCCTTTGAAGTCTGTTTCTAGTTTGACAATCTGCAAGTTTTTGTGTATTATTCTTTTGAACTGAGCACTCACGTTGGAAAATTTACTGACACAGGTTATTCGTGGTTTTTTCTCAGTTTGCTTTACGTTAGTAATTCAGTTCTGGTTTTCTTTTGCGCTCTCTCTTTGGATTTTTTGATGATCTCCTCCGGGTATCCCCGTGATAAGAATCTATTGCCCATTATGTTCAGTTGCTCTTGACGGTCATCATCTTCCGAGACCAATCTCATAACCCTGAGGAATTGCGAGTAGGGAAGGTGAGTTTTAAGTGACTGTGGGTGATGACTCTTATATTGTAACAAATTGTTTCTATCTGTTGGTTTCCGATAGAGATTTGTTATGAAAGTGTTACCCTTTTTGTTGATTTCTACGTCCAAAAATTGTATTGTGGTTTCGTTGATGTTCCAAGTGAATTTTATTCTGTCATTCCTGTTGTCCAAAATTCCTAGTTGTTGTTCAAGAGATGCTTGCGTCCCCTTCCACACTAGGAAGATATCGTCTATGAATCTCATATAGGTGAGAAGATGAGTGGCCCATTCCTGGTTATTGTAGATATGTTCTTCTTCAAAAGATCCCATGAACAAATTGGCATACGCCGGCGCGGCGCAATTGCCCATCGAAGTTCCATTCAGTTGGATAAACCAACGGTTGTTGTAGGTGAAATAACTGTTCAACAATGTAAACTGCATTAGTTCCATCAAAAAGATTTGTAGGTCTTCTGGGTAAGAGCTATTCAAAAGGGCTTTCTCGATAGCCTCCAGGCCTTCTTTGTGTGGGATAGCAGTATACAGGGTTTTTACATCAACTGTTGCCATGATGGTGTTGTCTTCCAATTTCACCTGTTGTAGTCTTAACAGAAAATCGGTGGTATCCTTGATGTGAGATAAGTTTTTATTGACCAACGGTTGTAAGTGTTTATCAATGAATTTTCCAACTGGTTCATGAATACTCATCTTTGTCGATACTATAGGCCTACATGGTGGGTTGTGCTGGTCTTTACGTAACTTCGGTACCATGTACATAGACGGGCTTTTTGGATTTTCTTGAGTCAGGTAATTTTTGGTTTTCTCACTGATAGTTCCTCTTTCCGTGGCTTTTTTCAATATTATTTGAAGAGTTCTTCCTATTTCTTCTGTGGGGTCTCTTTCTATTTCCATGTATGTGTTTATATCACTCAGATGTGTCATAACAGCTCTTTCATAGAAATCTGTGTTGAGTATCACCATAGCACCTCCCTTGTCTGCTTTTTGACAGACTATTTTTTCGTTTCTAGCCATACTCTCAATGGCTCCGAACTCTTTCTTAGTCATGTTTTGATATTTGCTTTTTTTGTTGGTGTTGATTTTGCTGATTTCTTGCTTGCATAGGTTTTCGAATAGGTCGATGGTTTTATGTGAAACTGGTGGCATATATGAACTAGTGGTTTTTAATCTTTTTAAGTCATCGTCCTTACTTTGGGGTTTGTCAGTTACGATGTTTTCAAAAAAATGTCGGAGTCTCATTTTCCTTGTTAATTTGAAAAGGCTAACTTCAAGTTCCAACTGGTTGGTACGTGCGCTGGGTACAAATGATAAACCACGTTGTAAGGTGTTGCTTTGGTGTTCACTCAGGTGTTGATCTGAGATGTTTATTACTAAATTGTCGGTGTCCTTCAATGGTTTTTCTTTTTGTCCTTTTTTGAGGTCACTGTCCTCGTTTGTGGTGGGGCTTTTTCTTTTGTTTTTGTTGCGTCCCCTCCTGGGTCTTCTACTTCTTCGGGGCCTGAGACTAAAAAAGGATCCGCTGTTGAAGTTCCCTCTGTTGGCGTTGTTTTCTCAGGTGGTGTGCTTTTTTGAATCCAGTATAGCGCTCAAGATGGCCGGCAATAAAGGGAATAAGAAAGGTGATCGGACACTACCAGACATGCTGAACAGGGGCACTGCACGGCAAGATCGAGGACAGCATTCCCCAGGACATTCGAGCAGCTCCCAGGGGGCGAGTGGAAGAGAACCGCCAGTCACCAGGTCCTTTCTTGAATCGCTCTTCAGCTCCCTCCGAGAGGACTTTCAGACACTAAAGCAAGAGGTGGCGGGGGAGGCTCAAGAGATGCGGAGGGAGGTCGATGGCCTGGGAGAGAGGGTAACCTCCGTAGAGGAAGCCGGACACGCTCGAGATGAAGAACTTATGCAGCTTCAGCAAGAGGTAATACGGCTGCGGGACCAACAAATCGATCTTCAATCACACGTAGAGTACCTTGAGAACCGTTCTCGGAGGAATAACATTCGGGTCCGGGGTGTGCATCTCGGAGAAGAAGGGGAGGACGCGGCAGGCTACCTGCAGGACCTGTCCAAAGAAATATTGGATGAACCAACTAACTTTCTTGTCAGAATCGACAGGGCACACAGGGTGGGCCTGCGTCGCAGAGCCCCAGCGCCCCCTCCCGACCCCTCCCGACCTCTTGGCCTACTTGCCGGATTACCCCTTAAAAGAGAGAATCCTCCGGGTGGCCCGAACTAAGCCTTCTCTGGAGTTCAGGGGTCATTGTGTAGCCCTCTTCCAAGATCTTTCGGTGGTCACACTACAGAAACGCAAGTCCTTTAAAATTGCGACTGACTTCCTACGAGAGCATGACACTCAGTACTCTTGGGGCCACCCGTTCCGCCTCATCTTCCGATGGAATGGTACATTGCATCAGCTGCGCTCCCTTCAAGACACCTGCGCAGTATTGGGCATCACCACAACCGACGAGGACGCACCCACCCTGCGCCGTCGACTTGTCACCAGAGATGGCTGGCAGTCAGTTCCTGGCCGCCGACACTCCGCTTCTTCGGCGAGGCCTGACTCGCCTACTATCCGGGCGGAAATGGACAGTGCAGTGAGAGGAGTTGCTAGAAAGATGGCGACTGGTGAAGTTGCGCTGACCGCTTGAGGAGAACTCCGGGGGGAGATCGGCATCGCTTTCTTGGAATTGCAGGTTTGGGGGCCCGGGGGCGGGGGGGGGGGGAAGCGGGGAGGTGTGTGGTGGCTGGACGTCCACTTTTGTGACTTTCCATAGACTTGTCCGTTCTGGACCGGACTTGGACAATGGTTCCTTTGGAACAGTTTGAGGGGAGAAGGGGGTGGGATTGGGGATGTGGGGGGGTCTAGTTGGGGTGTGGGAGCGTCAGGGTGGGATCCGGGAGTTGGGTGAGGGAGTGGGAGTCGTCCAGTGTACAGTGCTGGTATGTGTTGTTTTAGCTGTCTATCTTTACCTTATTTTGGCCAGAAGGGGTAGTGGTGCGCATGCGGAGAAGAAGGGATGGGTTGAGCAATGTGCGGCGCAGTCCACGGACACACCAGTGTCAGCCACACACAGCGGGTTACCAAGCGTGGAGAGCCCCGGGTGCACACACTATTCTCTGTCCGCTGTTTTGCTACTGCAGCTGGGGCGGGTGCTCACGCCTTCCACGGCCCCCGCACAGAGTGGCCATGCTTCCACACACTCCATCCTCTATGCCTCCTTACACTTTTAAGGTTATGACCCTGAACGTCTGGGGTCTGAATAACCCCGTCAAGCGGCGGGCGGTGCTCTCCCTGTTAGAGAATACCCACGCGGACATATGCCTCCTTTAGGAAACACACCTGCTGCCACAAGACACACATAGACTGCGCTTCCATAAATTTCCAATCCAGTTCTTCTCCTCTTGCACCACCAAGACAGCAGGGGTATCGATCCTAGTGGCCAGACACTTTAAGGGGGAGCATCTCCATAAGTTCACTGAGCAGAAGGGCAGGTTGTTAGCACATAGGTTTAGGGTGGGGGGACTCACATTCACGATCGGATCCCTCTATAGCCCCAATGACAGGCAAGACCGTTTCCTGCAGTTAGCAGTGGAGGATATCACTGCCTCGCCCGACAGACATGTTATCCTCGGAGGAGATTTTAACATGGTCTTCGACTCTGCCATGGATAGATCGGCACAGCGCTCCCCGCAGGTCGGGGAATTCTCGGCCGGCTGTAAAGCACGGCTTGCAGAGGTAGACCTTCTAGACCTTTGGCGTCATATGCACCCCACGGACCGGGATTATTCGTACTATTCCCACGCACATAAGACCTATGCGCGGCTTGACCATCTTCTGGTTACATCGCCGGTGCAGGCGCTGGTCTCGTCGGCGGACATGGGGGTATTATCTTTATCGGACCATGCCCCGGTCGAGGCCACGTTGTGTCTGCCCCCTGCAACCCATCCTTCAAGGACATGGCGCCTTCGGGATACTCTGCTGCATAGGAAGGTGGTGGTAGACCGTATTGAAGAAGTGCTCCGTGACTATCTGGCCCACAATGATAACGCTGACACTACCCGAGCCACACAGTGGGCAGCTCTGAAGGCTGTCCTCAGGGGGAAGTTTTTAGCGATCTCCGCAGCCGAAAACAAGGAACAAAGGGCCAAGAGGGATGAGCTTACCGATAAGGTTCGGGAGCTTGAGTTGATCCACCGCAGGACGGGGGCACCAAGGATTTGGCGACAGCTCAAGGAAGCAAGGAAGCTTCTGGCGGCCCTGGATATGGACCGGGCGGAGTACGCAGCTCTCCGGCTGCGCCATGCCTTTTATACAGGGGGAGACCGTTGTGGCAAGCTGCTGGCCAATAGGCTCCGTGTCGCACGTCAAAGCCAGCTAGTAAAGGAGATCTCCGACCCTGCGGGGAGGGTGGAGACGGAGGATGCTCGTATCTCGGCCGTGTTCCGTGGGTTCTATGCGAACCTTTTCGCCGGTGACCCACCGGATGAGGCAGCCACGACCTCTTATTTGGATTCGGTCGCCTTGCCGTCCTTGGATCCTCTGCAGGCGGAACACCTGGATAGTAGGCATGAGCGGGAAATCCGTTACGCCCGCGGATTTTGCGGATTTTTGGGAAATCTGCAATCTGCGAATTTTGCGGATTTCCCGCAAAATCCGCAAAAAAAAATCCGCGGACGTAACGGGTTCAAAAGTTGAACCCCCATTCATGTAACTATTTTACAATGGCGCCAGCAAGCTGCCAGCGCCGTTGTAAAATAGTTACAAAGTTAGCTTGTACAGGAACCACTAGATAAAACGAAGCAGGTGCTGCTTTATTTTATCTAAGTGCTTCCTGTGCAACTTTGTAACTATTTTACAACGGCGCTGGCAGCTTGCTGGCGCCATTGTAAAATAGTTACATCATACATGCCATCCACAACCAGTATTTACAAACATTTACATTTTAGTGACCATTCAATCCACATTCATTTGTGACTCAAACCAATACACACAACCACAACAAAACAAAAATAATTCACAAAAAGTTGGAATTGCAATATTCACAACAGCAAGCCAATATTTTTCAGCACAAATATATATATATACAGTTTATATTTCCCTTAATTCTTGATTTATTGAATTTGGCTTGAAAATTAAACAGGTTTAATTTTCAAGCCAAATTCAATAAATCAAGACATTGTGTTCGCACGGGTTTCTGCAAGTTCGCGAGGGTTTTGTACAATTTCGCAAATTGCGAAATTGTACAAAACCCTCGCGAACTTGCAGAAACCCGTACGAACACACAAAAAAAAAATCTGCAAAATCCGCGAGAAATCGCGGATTTAGCGGATTTTCGCAATCCGCAAATTCGCAAATCTGCAAATTCGTGGATTGCCAATCCGCAAAATCCGCCCATGCCTACTGGATAGGGCTATTGGAATAGAAGAGGTGGTGTCGGCCATTGCCAGACTTAAACATGGCAAAGCCCTGGGCCCGGACGGCTACTCCGCGCTTTTTTATAAAACGTTTTGCACATCGCTAGCCCCTGTCCTTACTCGCCTTTTTAACTCATTTGCGGAACCCGGGGCCATCCCGGCTGATCTCCTGCGAGCCTTCATCACGGTCATCCCTAAGCCGGGGAAGGATCCGAAATTCTGTGGGTCCTATAGACCGATATCCCTTTTGAACGTAGACTTAAAACTCTACACCGGGATCTTGGCCAGTCGATTAGCACCTCACCTGCCCGGTCTCATTGACCCTGATCAGGCGGGCTTTGTCCCGGGGAGGCAGACGGTCGACAATACAAAACGGGTGGTCCACCTGCTGGAGAAGGCCTCCCGGATTCCTGGGGAGAGAATGATGCTGGCGGTGGACTTGGAGAAGGCATTCGACCAAGTGCATTGGCCCTTCCTGAAACAGGTCCTGGTGAAGGCGGGCATAGGGGAGAAGTTACGCTCCATGGTCCTCAACTGCTACAAAGAACCGACAGCTGTGGTCCGCGTGAATGGATACACTTCTACGGCCTTCAACATTGAGAGAGGCACCAGGCAAGGCTGCCCACTCTCACCCTTGCTCTTTGCTTTATACATGGAGCCGTTTGCCCAATGGGTTTGGGTCAACCCGGCTGTGGAAGGGATACGGATGGGTGGCTTTACGCATGCGATTAGCCTATATGCTGACGATGTCATCTTCACGTTAGCTACACCACGGACAGCCTTGCCGGCTTGTGTGGAGGAGTTGGCCTCCTTTGGTGCAGTCTCAGGCTTTAAGATGAATGTGGGGAAGTCGGTAGCTTTGGACATCTCCCTGGACCCGGCCACTAGGACGTACCTACAGAATAGATTCCCCATGCTCTGGTCATCAGAGGCGATACCATATCTGGGGATTAAGATAGCGCCCACGTTACCGGCCATGGTTTCGGCTAACTATTCGGCCTTGGGGTCGAAGATTAGAGAGGAACTGGGTCGTTGGAACCGCGGCATCCTTTCCTGGTTAGGAAGGATTGCTGCCATTAAGATGACGATCTTACCACAGGTTCTTTACTTGTTCAGGGCTCTGCCGCTCCAACCACCAGCCGGGTGGATCCCGCAGCTGCAGTCAGAGGTGGCGCGCTTCATTTGGCAAGAGAAAAAACCTAGGATGCGCAGGGCCCTCTCCCTTCTGTCTCCTGAGACAGGGGGTCTGGGCATTCCCGACTTTCGCAAATACTTTCAGGCAACACAACTGCGGTATTTTGTAGAATGGTGCAGATGGGAATCGGATAAGCATTGGCTTTTCCAGGACCAGGCGGTGGCAGGCAGGCCCTTGCAGGAGATACCGTTTTTGCGTCGGTCTCACCGGCCTAAGAATTTATATGCCTCTTTTGTCACCAGGGTGCCCTTGCGGGTCTGGGACGCTACTTGCCTTAAGTATGATCTCACCTCATTTCTGTCGCCGCTCTCACCGTTAGTGGACAACCCAGACTTTACCCCAGGAATGGAGAAAGGGGCTTTTACGCATTGGAGGCAGGCGGGGTGTAGAGCTCTGTGTCATATGTATGGCCCGGAGGGAGTCGTCCCATTCGTGCAGTTCCATCAGGAATTCTCTCTTCCCGAGACTGAAAGACACCGCTATATGCAAGCCCGACATTGGGCTCTTCAGCCGCAAGTTAGAGAATCGGCGGACAGACTCCTCTCGCCGTATGAGAGGTGGCTGTTCTCACGTACGTTGGATTCAAAACTAATCACAGATCTGTACAGGTTTTTACAACTACCCTCATCACACTTCTACAACCCGGGGAGGGAAAGATGGGAGCAGGAATTAGGGAGAACACTGAGCCCCAAGGAGTGGGAACACATTTCCTATAGGGCGCGTCACTCGGCATATCACATGGGCCTCACGGACACATTGACCAAGGTCTCCACCTATTGGTACTACACACCTGAGCGGATCCACGAATTCGACCACAGTAAGGAGGACACATGTTGGCGGGGGTGCGGACACCGGGGCACACTTACGCACATTTTATGGGATTGCCCTCTTTTGGACGCCTATTGGAAGGAGGTGCTGGACGAAATAGACTCTCATTTTGGTATTGAGCTCCCACGCTTCCCTGTATATACCCTGTTGGGACTCCCGAATGGCCTGATGTATCCCCTCAAGTCCAGCAGAGGTAGGCAAATAGCTATCGCCCTAGGCTCCGCGGTCCAGAACATCTTGACACTGGCGCACTGTCACACCGCCCACTATCACAGGCTGGCTCCATAGATTGTGGCATGTGCTGGGCATGGAAAAACTGTCCCTCATGGTGGCTGGGGACATAGCACAATTTAATGAACTCTGGCAACCGTTTCACTCTTTATTGCTCACGGAGTTCAGAGAACTTACTTGTCCCAGATATCTCCGCCTCCTGCGACTTACGAGCCCGGCTGCTCCGGACCGGTGAATTGGTACGAGACGCACTTTCCATGTGAGCTGTGGCCTCGATGTACACAATGGATGAAGATAGTGCACTGGACGACGGGAGGGGAGGGTGGGGGGGTGTTGGGCTGGGGAAGTTGGGGTTTGGGGGGTGTTTGTACCGAAATGTCGTGTCACGCTGGGTCAATGCACTCTTTCTATTGCCATGCTGGACTACCATATATGGACTATGCCTAATAGCTCTTGCAAAGGTCGGGGTTCTCTAGCCGACACAGGTTGTTCCATGATAATGTGTATTTGTCTTGGTGTGACATGCTGAATAAAATACTTTAAACATAAAGAGTCACAAAGTGCACGAGAAGGAAGAGGTTTAATGGTGACCCTGTCTGGGTTTGACAGTTCCTCCACGATAGAAAAAATATGTAAAAAAGTATGAGTTTCACAAAAACAGACTTAAACATTCTTTCTGCATATTTTCTCCGAAAAGGGAATGACTATAGCAGACTTATGTGAGTGTTTTTTCATGTTCTTTGTACAGGGAAGGTACAAGCATTTTTGTCTAAATGCCCTCCAGAAGATGTGACCATGCTATTGTTTTTTTATGCATGGCCAGCTACTGCTCCAGGTACTTTCATACTTTTTCTACTGTAAGTATCCCTCTATGAGAACTAACAAAGCAAGTTGTTCAGGTTGAATGGTCATCTGAGTGTGACAGATGTTTCAAGCAAATAAAGCATGCAATTAAAAATTCAACTGAAATGGCTTACTTTGATCCAAAACTGCATATAGAAATTGTCTTAGATACAAGGACAGTGGGGTTGGGTGTGATCCTTGCCCAATACAATGGATAGACCAATACTCAGAGACACATTGGGGCCTATGCTAGCCGAAGTCTACCTCAGACTGAATGTGCTTATTCTCAACCTGAGAAAGAAAACTTAGCTATGGTTTGGGTGTGTGAACTCTTCCATGTGTTTCTGTATAGAAAGAATTTCACCCTTATCATAGATCATCAGCCTTTGTTCACCATTTTCAGAAATCCGAAAGCCAAGATGCCACCTCGCATTGAGAGGTGGGAATTGTTTCCACAGGAATGGTGTCATACTAAGGTAGGCAAGAATAGTTATTCCAGAAAGCCAGAGGCAGCAAGTTATTGAACTGGTACTCAAAGGACATTGTGGCATTGCAGCCACTAAAAGAGCCCTCAGGGTTCGAGTGTGGTTCCAGCACCTTGATAAACTAGTTGAAAGGGACTTTAAAGCTTGTCATATATACAACGTGTCTGTCTCCAAAAACGACTTAGCACCCGCCGAACATTTCCGATCTTCCTAAACAGGCCTGGGAGAGAATTGATGTTGGCTTCTTTGGACCCCTCCATAATGGACATCATCTCGTGGTAGTTGTTGATGAGTACTCACGTTTTCTTCTAGTAGGAGACCTATCATCAACCACACATGACAACGTCATTAAGAGGCTGGTTGACATTTTTGCAACATGGGGTGTCCCTTCCATTGTAAAATCTGACAACCTTTCACCTTTCAATAGCATAGAATTCAAGGATTTTCTTCAATGTCTGAACATCAAACATCTGAAGAGTACACCTCTCTGGCCACAGCCAAATGGTATTGTTGAACGATTTATGAGTTCGCTGAAAAGGGTGGTTCAGTGTGCTGCGCTGGAAGGAATCACCCTCAAGTCCGCTTTACGCCCAGCCCTCCGTGCCTGTTTGGGAGAGCTTTTGGAACAAAGATACCATAATGGGCCATCAGTCGGTCAATAGACAGTGATGAGATTCGTGTCACTGACATCTCTCACGAATGCAAAATGAAGGCTTACACCAATAAGTGTGGAGGTGCTCGAGACATGATCTTTGAGGAAGGAGACCGAGTTCTCGTCAAGTAAAAGCCGTTGTGAAAGACTGACGCTCCCCTTGATCCTGAATTGCTAAGAGTTGTGGCAAGCAAAGGATATACGATAACTGCCCAACAACCTGGAAAAACTATAACCAGAGACTCATCGCACTTAAAGAATTTGCCTTAATGTACGTCAGCTCCAGACCATATTTTCATTTTATTTTTATTTATAGCACTTATAGAGCACGCTGATACCAAACGGTGTCCTGGCGCTGTAGTGATGGCTCCCCTAGCCATGAAACCTGTTATTAATTGGTTAATAGCCACATTTTTAGCTTTTTCCGGAAGGCTAACAGATCTGTGACCTGTCTCAATTGTGGTAAATAAATTTACCATATACTGAATTTCTATGCGGTATAAGTTCAAAAAAATAGCTCATTCAAAATGAGAAGCAGAGTCCGTGGAGTCTGAGTTTATAAGGGTTTTATTCCATGTAATGGAATGGTTCGAACCATGGTATCATGTTCCATCACCACGAAGGTTCAGGAAGGGATAGACAATGCTTTATTAACAGTGCACATTATATATAGTAAATGCATACAATGATGAAGGATACAGAAGGCGTAACAGCTGAAAGAAACGAGATAAGAACACATGTACGTAACAGAAGGCGTGCACGAGGGCGTACACGGAGGTGTGTGCTAGAAACGTCACATGAAAGTGTCACAAGTGGGTGGATTCATAGAGGAATCCTGCAGTGTCAGCAGAAATATATGGCTGGATGCGCGCGCAGGCAACATGACGTGTGATTGACGTGGAACTGGAGGGTGAAGGGGACTTGACATTTAGCATGAAAAGGGGAGACAGAAGTCTGGCGTGTCAGAACAACCTAAACCCAAATCATATCTGATATCTTGTGTTGAAGAACTGTTTTATCTAGAAGGAAAGGTCTTTCGGGTAGAGGCTATTCTATACTGACTGCTAGTGCGTGCATATGTGTCTACGTGTCTACGTGTAATGCGAGGGGCCATGGGCCTACCACGGTAACAGGAGCAATGAATTTCATGCACGGAGACAGAAAGGCCGGGCCCTTTGCTCTGCAGCTGGGGATATGTTTACCTAAATCACTAGACAGGAATGTATTTTCGAGGAGCGGAGCAGATAACTTGAAGGCTGAATTGTCTTGGCAGGCAAGCAGGCCGAGCCGGGCACCGCTCGCCGCGCAGGGAGTAGGGTAAGGGTCATGGATGCAGATCCAGGGTGCAGCTTTCTGAGGCAGAAGGCAGAAAGGGCTCGATGGCAGAAATCAGGGCCTAACTCAACAGAGTCAGGAAAACGTGAAAGTGCACCATGTAAAGACGGTGGCACAGCATACTTAGGAACGGAATTATCAACCCATTCATGGTGGATCTGAAAGAAGACATGTTAACGTTGGACGCAAATGTATTTGCGTCTTCATATCTGGTCATGGAGGGAAATTACTTGAAGCACGTACATGGAGCCGTTGGGGTCTATGTTAGGGGACACAATTGACCATAAAAATTCCAATTACCTCATTCCCTCCTTGTCCCCTACGGACCCTTCATGATATATCAATCTTCATTAGTCCATCTATTTGTTCATATAACATCATTTGCTCTTCCTTTTTCAGGCGGGATTTAGAACGTGGACTGGGATGGGGAATACATGATGTGGCACACAGGCCGCAAATCGCCGGCCCACATTGTAAACATAGGCAACAACTGAATACTATGAGAAGGGCTATTCCGAGGAAGGATAGGACCTTCCATCCCCAGGCTGATAACACGCTCCAGAGCCAACCGGACCAAGTCCAGGTGCCTGGATTCTGGTGTATCTGACTTGCAATCTTGTGAAGACGGGTTATGGCTTTATATACTGATGGTGCATTTTCTGGAATGAAAACACAGCAACTCGATCCGATGACTCTACAAGCTCCGCCCCTATCGGCCAGGATGACGTCAAGAACAAGACGATTCTGAAGAACAACAAGTCTCATAGCAGACTGTTCCTCTGTTAGGTTGCCTAGGGCGGAAGTAGTTTCATTCACTACTGCTTCAAGGGTTCTGGTTAATTTACGTATCAGTTTACTATTCGAGACAGTGCCTAAATAGGGAAAGAAACCTTTATTAAAGTCTGTGTATTGCTCCCATGCTGTTTCAGTATAGTCGACAATCGGGAGATCTCTCTTGGGTCTATTGTGTACTAGATGGGAGTCCCTATGATAATCAGGTGGGGCTAGGAAAACAGGTGGCAGAAGGAATGCAATGTAACAAGTACCATCCCAATCTAGAGGTAAGCGTACGTAAGCTGTCTGACCACAAATGAAATAGGAATGACGGGAAGCCTTGAATGTAGACTTGCCTTTATCACTGAATTCAATCACAGTAGTACATTCACTGTGACCTAGGTGTACTGAACCATTCTTTCTGACACATAATTCACCTTTGACTGGTAATACTGACATAGCGGGTAAGTCTGGTTTTGTATCGGACAGGACATTCAGAATCATGAGGTTAAGTGTAAAATTACCCAATCCATACACTTCGTTTTCTAGATCGGTCCCTGTCCTTTGTGGAAGACCCTCCTTGTCAGGGAAACATGCTTTATGCATAACTGTATTCAGATTTCCCCATACCCAATCGCCCTGGTAAACTATGGAATCAGTATTTAAAGAATGTATTAAACTAAACCATGCACCACAGGAACCGTTGTGTGTAAACGGGTACGGAAAGAGGGGCAGAACTCCCTTGTATTTCTGATAGGGAGGGAGTCGGCCACATATCCAACAATTTGTAGCGTTGCTGGTCTGATGAGAATGATGTAACATACTGATGAAAGTATTGTTGCGCAGCGCAAGTCGGTATGATAACTCGTGAGGGGGCAATTCACTGAAAGTATGCTCGACAGTGTCATTTGAGGAAGAATGTGCACGTACGGAAATAGGAAAATACATGTGTAATAATAAACTTGTAGCAATAATCGTAAGACTCAGAAAAAACATAATCAATAATGCAACAATGCAATGGCTACGGAGAGATTTACAATATTTCTCTTTCTTGATCTGTTTCTGTCTATCTCTCTGTCTATTGGGGTCTAACTGGTACATGTCAGGAACCTGTCTAACCGCTTCACCTAGGGAGGACTTAAACAATTAAACTGTCTGACTTGCTAGACCTCAATTTCATTCGGAACTCCTGCTGAGGAGTATTTTCTACCAGGGGGAGTTTAGTATCAGTCTCTGAAACGGGGCAGGGCTGGGAGTCTGTTTTTGGCGGAAGTCCATGGCATTTCTTGATATGACTCGAGTGGAGCCAGCCTTTGCGGCCCTCCACCTTAACGGCAGTCCTTGTTGTAAGAAGAACAAGCTTCGGCTCCTGCCAGCGGGGCTCCAGCGGACTCCTCCTATCGAAATTCCGGATAAACACTAGATCTCCAGGGACGATCTCGTGTGGCTTCACCTCGGTGTTGTCGGGAAAGGCTGCGGCTACCTGTGAACGACATGATTGTAGTGCAGACATCAAGGAGGCAAGGTAATCTGTCAGCATATTACAGTCAACATCTGTGATCTTATGAGGCAGAGGCGTCCCCCACATATTCGGCGGCCTACCAAAGACCACCTCGTACGGGGATAGCCCTGTTCTTGAATGGGCTACCATTCTCATAAAAAAAGAGCAACTGGTAAAGCTACTATCCAATCTACGCCTTTCTCTTTACACACTTTGGCGAGACGTGTTTTCAGGGTCTGATTGTGTCTCTCTACGAGACCTGCTGCCTCGGGATGTCGGACACAGTGGAACTTCCACTGATATCCTAGCAGGAGTGATACCTGCTTCATAAGCTCGGACGAGAATGGCTGACCATTGTCTGAGTACACAATACGGGGCAAACCATACCGGGGAAGAATTCACGTACCAGCTGCTTGGCAGTGGTCGGAGCAGTGTAATCTGGGACTGGATATGCTTCTGTCCATCGGGAGAGTGCACATACAACTACGAGGACATATTTGAATCCTCGACAACGTTCCATCTGGATATAATCCATCTGGAGGACTTCAAAAGGGTGATCGGGAGGATGAAATCCACTTTGCTCTACGGGAATGCCCTTTCCTGGGTTGAACTGACAGCAGATCATGCAAGTACGCACTTTCTGTTTTGCTGCTGCTCGTAAATGCTTATTGAACCAAAGGTTTTGAATACTGTCTAACATGGCTTTTTCTCCTAAATGTGCAGGACTATGTGCTGTGTTAATGATAACTTGAACCATAGAGTCGGGGAGAAACCATGTGGCTTTTCCCTTCGTCATCCATCCCTGTTCTGTCTGTATCCCTCCTAGTTCAGTCCATTTCTTGATCTCGTCTGGTGTAGCATGTGTCTGTATGTCGATTACATCTAGGGCGGGATCCCTAACTGTCATGCAATGTGTCGGTGTCGGGACTACTGTCTTTGTCATATCAATTGTGTGAGTATGAGTCTGAGCTGTATGCTTGGCTGTTCGATCTGCCAGGTCATTACCCTGGGAAATGGTATCTGTAACTTTCGTATGTGCTTTGCACTTCATGATGGCTATGGCTGTTGGCAAATGTATTGCTTCTAACAAAGCTTGGATGAGGGGACCGTGCTGGATCTTGGCTCCGTGAGAGGTCAAGAAACCTCTTTCTCGCCAGAGTACACCGAAGTCGTGTACGACTCCGAATGCATAACGTGAATCCGTGTAAATATTAACTCTCTTGTTCTTTGCTTGTATACAGGCTTGAGTCAGAGCAATGAGCTCTGCCGCTTGGGCTGACAGTGTGTCAATGCGATGTGTTTCTATGACTTCAGTTTCCGTCGTGACTGCATATGCGGCCACTAACTCTCCTGTACTTGTTCTCATACATGAACCATCCACATAAAGTGTCAGGTCTGGATCTGGTAATACAGTGTCTGTTAAGTCTTGTCTGGGTTTCGTCGTAATGGTAATGACTTCAACACAATCATGTGCCAAAGGGTCTGTCTCGCTTAATGGTAAAAGTGTAGCAGGATTCAATGTATTGCAGCGTCTGATATCTATGTGTGGCTGAAACAATGTCAATTCATACCCTGTCAGTCGTGCTATAGTCAAATGTTGAGTCTGTGTTCTGTTCAAAAGGACTTCCACGGAATGTGGAACTTGTACTGTCAATTGATGTCCTAACACTATGGAATCACTTTGTCTTATCGCTAGAGCTGTTGCTGCTACAGATTTCAAGCACGCAGGCAGAGCCTGGGCTACTGGATCTAATGTACTAGAAAAATAAGCACACGGTTTGTGTGAACCTGCTTGATCCTGGGTGAGTACTGACAATGCAGTACCTTCGCGTTCAGTGACAACAAGTGTAAAAGGCTTGCTGTAACATGGTGTTGCTAAAACTGGTGCTTGACATAAGGCTTTCTTTAATTCGTCAAAAGCTTGTGTATGTTCCTGAGTCCAAGGGAGGACAGTCGAAGACGCTGCCTCCTGAGTTGTCAACTGTATGAGTGGCTTAGCTAGGAATGCATATTGTGGAATCCATTGTCTGCAATAGGAAGTGAGTCCAATAAAGGCTCGTACTTCTTTCTGTGTTTTAGGTTGCGGAAGATGTGCAATTAACTGAATTCGGTCAGGTGTCAGCTGCCTACCCCACTTGGACAGCAAGTGCCCAAGGTACACCACTTGCTGGGCACAGAATTGTAGCTTCGAAGGAGACACCTTGTGTCCCTTGTCCGCCAGGAAATGCAAAACTGTCAGTGACGCTTGTTCACATTCTGGTTCACTACGGGCGGTGATCAATAGATCATCGACGTACTGGAGTAAGGCAGTGTTGTCAGGCATGTGGATACTGTCAAGTTGTCTCTTTAATGCTTGGCTGTAGATACTGGGGCTTTCTGTGAATCCTTGAGGTGCACGTGCAAATTTGAAGCTTCGGCCATTTAAACAGAATCCGAAAAGATATTGGCTTTCCGGGTCAATAGGGACACTAAAGAAGGCGTTCTTGAGATCGATTACAGTGAAGAACGTCGCTTCGGAATCAATAGCTGTCAATAGGGATGAAATATCTGGGACCACGGGATATTGTGGTACAATGCATTTATTCAATTCTCGTAAATCGATAACTAATCGATAAACTGGAGGTGCATTTGGATCAGTACGTTTAAGAATTGGAATGATAGGGGAGTTACATAGATTGGAGTCGGTTTCTACAACCACTCCTTGTGCAATGAGCTCGTCAATGATTTTCAGTAAAGCCACTACAGCATCTGGTGGTAACTTGTATTGTCGAATGCGTGGTAGTACTACTCCTGGCTTCAGTGTGACGCGATATGGAGTGATGTGCATACAACCTACATCAGTGGGGCCTTTCGCCCATAAATGTGCAGGAACATTTTGTAACCTGGGGTCAAAATCTCTCAATACATAATGGCCTTTAAAATCACGCAGAAACAGTCTTACTCCTTCCGGAGAACAACAAATTACAGCTCCTAGAGCTTTCAGGGTCTTTATACCAAGTAAGTTTTCTGGACATGATTTCGTGAGTAATAAATCTGTAGTGCGGGACAATGGACCAACTGCAAGTGGAACTGGTTTCGATACTTCATTAACAATAGGCTTTCCTGAAAATCCAAGGGAAACATTCTGTGAGCCTGAGAGGGGTGCCCCTGAAACCTCGTCGTGACTGATTGTTGTCCTGCTTGCCCCTGTGTCAATCAAAAACTTTCTATCTTTCCCTAATACCTGACTATGTACATAAGGACCCTCTTGATCTACAGGAACCTCAATAAGAGGCAAGCCAACCTCCCTTTCTAGGCTGTTTCATGTGTATCGCTGATAATCGGGATAGTCAGATTGTGCATATTGGTACATCTGCTGGGTTGCATGTTGTGTTGCGGCAATGGGTTGTGGCTGTGGTACCGCTACAGTCTGTTGTGAAGTCTGCATAGGCTGAACATTCTGTGGAACGTGTTGTGGGGCCTGGTCCTGTCTAGGAGGACGCGGTCTCTCTTTAGTTTTACCTGTGGCTATGTTGTGTTTCAAAACTGTACAATCGTTTACATAGTGACCTGGCTGTTTACAATAGTTGCATATCCCTTTAACAGGAGCTGCTGAATTTGAATTATTGGATTGTGTAGTACCCCTTTTATGTCCGTCAGTTGGGACTGACTGAGCAACTAGCATTTTCATTTTCGTGTCTTTCATACGTCTCTGTTCGTGGTCATGTTCTTCCCTGATCCTATTTTGGTGATACTGTAACATTTGTAACATTTGTGAAGGCGAATTAGCTTGCCATGTGCTCTCGACTTTCAATACATGGTTCTTAACCTGGGGCAATGAATTCTCGACTAATTTGGATACAAAAAGGTGTGGGTATGACTCGCTACTTGCTTTCAGGCCACTATTAATAATAAAACATTTCTCAAATCGGGAATAAAAATCACTAGTGTCTTCATCGGGTTTCTGTTTGCAGGCTGAGATTGCATCCCAATCCTCCTTTTTAGTTGCTAACAAACGTGGCAAAACCTGTACTAACAATCCTGGTAATGCTTTAGTTTTATCCCCAAGACCCAAACCTGGGGTTCGAGTCGTTTCTTCATTTTCTAATGCAGCCCACTCGATCTTTTGGTCTCCCACCTCCCATTCTTTTTCTTTGAGTTTCTCGTAAATACCGGCAGGTAGTAAAACTTTCAATATTTTCATAATGTCGGGATAGGTGTAATCTCCCATGAGTAACATGTCTTTTATTTCACGGTGAAAACCTGCAGGGTCTTTATCATGACTGGGCACTATTTTCTTCATTTCCAATAATTCCATTTTAGTTATAGGCGTGTATACGTAAACACATGTAAGGGTATCATCAGCATTCCTGACTGGATGTACTTCTCGTAAAGGGTTCTGTTTGTCAAAGTCAAAGTGAAATGGTTTCCTGACTGGGGGTGGAACAGAAACAAGATGTGGAGCCAAGAAGGTTCTATATTTGTGCCGTTGTTCTAAAATCGTTTCAATTAGTTCAGTACCTAGACCTCTCCATCTTCTCAGGAGTAAGTCCTGCAGTAAATTATATAACGGACCTGGGTCAGATGCTCTATTTTCATACTGTATAATGAGGTGTTGTGTCATGTATATACCAGCTAATCGCTGTTCTTCTGGAATAAGACTTAAAAACGTTTGCACTACCGAATCATCTTTATATATACAGTCATCTCCGGCCCACTGTACTGCGGACCGGGCTAGTTCCTGATCACGTAGGGTATTGAGTTCTTGATAACCTATCCTTTCTTTTAGTACTTTGTCAGTCATTTGGAACACATGTTCAAGGGTACATCGCTCTGGTATCGGACAAAGGTAACGTTCCTTGTTTTCGAACGTTTCTTGTTTACGAATGGGTCTATCGAAGGGCCTATCAAAAGAGTGCGGTCTAGGGAGTTTCTCTCTACCTACATATGCTATCATTTTTTTGTCTGTCAGTTGCGATGTTTCTGCTAGATTCTCTGTATTATCCTCCTCCTGCGAGGAGTTTGGCTCGTCTGATTCGAGTGGCTCTTCAGGTTCTCGATGGGCATGTATATCTATTATTTCTTTACGGATCTTTCTAACCATGACATGTACACTTTTCTCTCTATCATGCTTACCATCAGCAATATTCTGGCTCCATCTGTTCAATCTATCCATTTCATTTTGTGGAAAACCTGCCTGATCTTGTTCTCTTATCAAACAATTAACCAAAAATCGCATGATTAAACCTTTGTTCTCAACTTTCTGACGTGACATGGCGTCACCAACACTCTCCGGTCCTTCTCCTGTTCTAATAAAATGATACATTTTGTCTAGATGGTCTGGCATTTCTGGTAGTAATTGCAAATAATCTGTAACACGTCTTAAACGTAGGGACGCTAACAACATGGGTCCTGTCGTACCAGGCACTGTGTCATATCTGCAATCTGTAAGCTGTTGTCTAAGCTGTTCTGCCGGGGCACCTCTAGGTCTCCGTGCCATTGCGAATTCTCTCATTGTCACTCGATGTAACGGTGGTGGGGTGTGATAACCTCCTGTAGCACCTCCTGAGGCGGAGGCTTGAGCATAACCTGGCTGTAGGGTCGGTACCTGCTGTAACTGGGTTGGAACCTGAACCGTGTCAGTCCCAAAAGGATTAAGAGGATGTAGTGGCTGAATACCAGGGGGAACGACAGGTAGGGGTGCAGGAAGCGGACCGGGAGGGGTCTGCTGTTGCGGACCTGGGGGCTGATGATCATGGGGCAGGTTATTGTCAGGTGGTACACGGGCAGGTACATTGGTATATGCGGGAGCTACATCGTCTAAATAAGAAGAAAGAAAAATGTCTGCTGCGGTCTTATGACGTAATTTAGTCGGAACCAATGGAGGGGGCAGATTTTTCGGTGTTTCCGGGGTCGCCTTGGGCAGGCCCTCGACCAGGACTGGATACAATCCTGTCAAAATGGCATTACTCTGTCTGTCGTGTTGTTCCATTCTAACTCGTTCTCCTTCTTCTAGTAGTTCTTTTTCTTTGGCTTTTTCAGAATCCTCTCTACTTTTCTCTGCTTTTCTAAGTGCTTTCTCTGTCCGTCTGTGTGCTTCTTTACGCCATAATTCAATGGCATCTTTCTGTGACTGTCTGGCTTTCTTTTTCCACAACGCTTCTTCTACTCTCATGATGCACTCGGCATCCCATGTCCCTGTAGCAGGCCATCTCTGATTCTCTGCTAAGTCCTTAGTGTAATCCACCCACAAGTCGAGATATAATACGGCGTCTAAGCCGTGCTTGTGGTACATAAAATGACCGGGAGTGTCCCTGGGTGGGATGGGAACAGCTTCCTCGAGTATCCCTTTTCTAGTTCCTATCTGTCTCAGTTTAGAGAATAGAGGCATCCTGTAACTCGATACTTGATACTTGATACTTACTCGGACTTGGACACAACTAATACAATAAACACAGGAATGAAGATCAAACAGTCACTCATACCACGACATTAAAATACATTTAAACATTTCAGAACGAACAATAACTGGATAACTGGATACTGGATATACTGCTAAACAGTACAGATACACTGCTAAAACAGTGCAGACCGGGTCTGCGTACCCAAACCCGTCTTGACCGGACACAAATTAATGCACCCGTCTAGATGCGTCCCCAGCAACGGTACTCACCGGGAAGCACGGAACGGAAGGCCTCAGAAACTCGACTGGACTGGACCGGACTGGACTCGACTCGACATGTGACGTAGGTACTTCTGAACTGGTGGGCCTCTAGACACCTCGGACCTTGCTCTCTCGGCTGGGCTCTGGTCGGGATCCTCCGCACTCCTCACCGCCTCGTCTGGATGTCGATCGCAGTCTCCGTCACCTCCGTAGGCCTGAGGGAGATACAGGAAATCCTGCGGGTACGCGTAGTTGTCCGTCACGGCTGTGGCAGGGGCAAGGCCTGCAACGCATCGCCGGCGTGTAAGGAGGGGGAGGGTTCCCTATTCGGGCGCCAATTATGTGGTAAATAAATTTACCATATACTGAATTTCTATGCGGTATAAGTTCAAAAAAATAGCTCATTCAAAATGAGAAGCAGAGTCCGTGGAGTCTGAGTTTATAAGGGTTTTATTCCATGTAATGGAATGGTTCGAACCATGGTATCATGTTCCATCACCACGAAGGTTCAGGAAGGGATAGACAATGCTTTATTAACAGTGCACATTATATATAGTAAATGCATACAATGATGAAGGATACAGAAGGCGTAACAGCTGAAAGAAACGAGATAAGAACACATGTACGTAACAGAAGGCGTGCACGAGGGCGTACACGGAGGTGTGTGCTAGAAACGTCACATGAAAGTGTCACAAGTGGGTGGATTCATAGAGGAATCCTGCAGTGTCAGCAGAAATATATGGCTGGATGCGCGCGCAGGCAACATGACGTGTGATTGACGTGGAACTGGAGGGTGAAGGGGACTTGACATTTAGCATGAAAAGGGGAGACAGAAGTCTGGCGTGTCAGAACAACCTAAACCCAAATCATATCTGATATCTTGTGTTGAAGAACTGTTTTATCTAGAAGGAAAGGTCTTTCGGGTAGAGGCTATTCTATACTGACTGCTAGTGCGTGCATATGTGTCTACGTGTCTACGTGTAATGCGAGGGGCCATGGGCCTACCACGGTAACAGGAGCAATGAATTTTATGCACGGAGACAGAAAGGCCGGGCCCTTTGCTCTGCAGCTGGGGATATGTTTACCTAAATCACTAGACAGGAATGTATTTTCGAGGAGCGGAGCAGATAACTTGAAGGCTGAATTGTCTTGGCAGGCAGGCAAGCAGGCCGAGCCGGGCACCGCTCGCCGCGCAGGGAGTAGGGTAAGGGTCATGGATGCAGATCCAGGCTGCAGCTTTCTGAGGCAGAAGGCAGAAAGGGCTCGATGGCAGAAATCAGGGCCTAACTCAACAGAGTCAGGAAAACGTGAAAGTGCACCATGTAAAGACGGTGGCACGGCATACTTAGGAACGGAATTATCGACCCATTCATGGTGGATCTGAAAGAAGACATGTTAACGTTGGACGCAAATGTATTTGCGTCTTCATATCTGGTCATGGAGGGAAATTACTTGAAGCACGTACATGGAGCCGTTGGGGTCTACGTTAGGGGACACAATTGACCATAAAAATTCCAATTACCTCACAATGCAATTGGCAAAGCATTCCAAGCAGTGGCTGCCCCCAAAACAAAACTTCTGCCCCCCAGCGTGCTTTCCTGATACGTGGGGTCCTAATCAGCCCTTGACTGGCCGACCTGAGCTGTCTGTTCGGTCTGTACCACTGGAAGTGCTGTTGTAGGAACAAAGGGCCACGTCCATGAATCGCCTTAAAGACAATGCACAATGATTTGAAGGTTATCCGTTTCTGCACTGTGAGCCAGTGCAGCTTCACCAGTTCCCGGTAAACGGAAGCAACTTTAGGGGTGCCCGAGATCAAACGGGCTGCAGCGTTCTGCAAAACTTGCAGTTTATTGAGCAACTCCTGTTGGGGCACCAAGAATAGGATGTTGCAATAGTCAAGGCGGGAGAGCACAAGGGCTGTCACCACCATTTTCCTACACTCCTCTGGCAAGAAGGGGAGGATCTTCCGGATGATTTTAAGAGACCAGTGGATGCAGGAAGTAAGTGCATTTACCTGGGGTTTAAATGAGAGCTTGTCATCGATCAGAACTCCCAAGTTTTTGACCTTTGTGACAGGAGTGGGGAGAGTCCCCATCCCTTCGGCCCACCATTTGGGGCTCCAAAAGTTGACATCGGAGCCGAAGAGTACCACCTCAGTTTTAGATGAATTCAGTTTTAGGCAGTTACTGGCCATCCAGGAACCGACCGCTGCCAAGCATTCCTGAAAATTGGAGGCCATGCCATCCTCTGTCCCTGGGAACAGTGATACCACAATCTGTGTATTATCTGCGTAAGATATTAATTCAAACCCATATGCCCAGATGATCGTGGCAAGCGAGGAGACAGAGATATTAAAGAGGGTGGGGCTTAGAGAGGATCCCTGGGGACCCCCCCCCCAGCAGTTCGAAAGGTCTTGACTCAAATTCCCCCAAAGCCACAACCTGAACCCTGTCGGCCAGAAAGGCTTTCAGGATGCTGAGGGCCTTCCCCTGGATCCCACGGTCCTCCAAGCGGTGCACCAACATACCTTGGTGGACGGTATCGAAGGCAGCGGATAGATCGAGAAGAACCAGGGCCGCTCTCCCCCTGTATCTAGCACCTTCCTAATCTCCTCTGTTGATTTGATCAGGGCAGACTCAGTGCTGTGTCCTGCCCTGAAACCATGTTGCGCTTTGTCCAGACCATGTGTAGCTCCTAGGAATGCACAAAGCTGCGAGTTCATAACCTTTTCTATAAGTTTGGCTAGCAACGGAAGTCTGGCAATCGGCCAGACTCTGGCAATATGAGTGAGGCAGTCCACCTGAGTGCCCAAGTCAACCATCTAACTCATCTCCAGAGTTGCCCGATGAAGGTGCCCTCCTCTACCTCATTTAACGAGATCTGGAAGGATGTTGGGTACCAAATGGGACGATTCTCGGTACGGTTGTGAATATAAACACTGTATATTACTGCGTCTTTTGAAGAAATTATAATAGTGGCTTCATTAAGGGGTTGTTATATGGATAAAGATGTTTAATAAGAAAAACAATAGATGACACAAAGTTGAAATCTCTGTTAATTTTAAGAAAGTGTAAAATTATGTTTTGTGAGGACAACACACTGATATGTATTTTTGTATTTTTTATTTAGATATAATTGAAAATGTTTATTTAATGTGAGAGAAAAAAAGAGAGACAATCAACTACCCTTGTCTTGAAAAAGGTGGTGCACATCTGGCAGCACACCGAAAAGCGTCAACGCCATTGTTTTTAATTCGAGGGACTATTGTGTTGGGAATTTGTGATACCAGCCTGACGTTGCCAATAGATTCTAACAAATTAATGATCTGGGATGTTTTCAACCTGAATCACCTAATTATGTCTCTTTTTTGCAATGTGTTTTAATAATTTTATAATTGTCTTGTAATTATGATTGTGATTTTCATTGTCATGTTTTTAACACTTTTTATTGATTAAGAAATAAATTTGAATATTTTCGTATAATTGGGAGTTTCAATTGTAATGTCTTGGTACTCATAACTGTGGGGGTCTCTTATTTTGGCACTGGTGTGGATGTAATGTTGAATGAAAAAGATTAACGGTGAGTGTAAGTGACATTAGTTCCAAGGGAATTTTTTATTTTACACAGGATGGTGCGAGCACCTTGAGGACTCTTTGAGGAGTTATGATCACTGTTCCCATTAAGGTGTGCGCGCGTGCACCTCTCTTAACTTGAGCACGCACTGCCGTATGTGCAGCGCGCACACACACAGGTCATCACGCGAGATAGTGATGCTGCTGCTTTAAAAAAGCGAGCGGCGCGAAAATCAGTCACTTCCTGGATGCTGTGATGTGCCGGAAGAGAGGCGGGACTCGGGAGTGCAGGTAAGGCTGGTTTTGGGGTTTAGGGGCTTGCGGCTCTTGGCACTTGCGGGGCAGATTGTGGGCTTTTTTTTAAGTATTCATGTTAATCACAACCCCTTCACGAGCTGTGATTAACATGAATTCTTAAACAAAAGCCCACAATCTTCCCCGCACGGCGCTTTACAAACAAAAGAGTAGAGCAAGTTTAAAAACACATCGTGTAATTTCAGAAAGTACATGCTGTGATTTTAAACTTGCTCTACTCTTTTGTTAGTAAAGCGCGGCTGTGAGAGAGATTGTGGGCTTTTTTTTAAGTATTCATGTTAATCACAGCTCATGAAGGAGCTGTGATTAACATGAATACTTAAACAAAAACCCACAATCTTCCCCGCAGCGCGCTTTACCAACAAAAGAGTAGAGCATGTTTAAAAACAAAGCCTGTACTTTTGAAAGTACACGCTGTGTTTGTAAACTTGCTGTGCTCTTTAGTTAGTAAACATCGTAGCTGCCAAGGGTTCGGATTGCTTATGTGTGATATTTCATTAATTTAAGTGTAATTTGAGTGACATTCAACAACTATGAGTGACACTTTCCGAGGAGTAAAATCAAGCAATAAAGACGAAGGAAATATAAATATAAAAATAACCACCCATTTGAGTAACGAGAAACTCTAAAAAGATATTTTAACTGCTGCAAAGAACCAGAAATGTAAGGGCACTTGGGAGAGGCCCCAGTGCGGAGTGGGCCTGAGCCAGCCTCATGACAAAGAACAGGACAGAACTTGTTGTGCAGTCAGTCAGTGACTGCAGAGGTCTAAGCTGTGTAACTTTTACAATTACTTTAAGACTCCCGGCTGTGAAGTTACTTTGTGCACACTTCCTGCATAAAGTGCAATGCAGAGATGAGCAGCTTCTCAGCAAAAACTTAAGTTGCAGGCTGAATGATGACGCATGCTTCTAAATAGATCAATTTAGGAAGCCAAGTGATTAGTAATGAGCCAAGGTAGCACTTACTCTCAGCGAACACCTTTACGGTACAGTCCGGCCAGCCACAAGAACTCTCCCCGTATCCATCCTGTTCACCAAACTGAGCAGGGCCACATCAGCTGTATCACCATACAGGCCAGGGTTTTAATAATTTCCGTGTAATTATGAATGACATTTCAGCAACTATGAGTGACATTTTCTCCTGAGCAAAAAGCAAGCAATGAAACATATAAACACATAAATATCCAAAATTACACCCATTTGAGCTACAAGAAACTGTAAGAAGTAATTTAAGTAAAGTGCGCTAATGGGGGCGTGCAAACCACGATGGTGATCTGCTCTGCCAATCAATGCGCTCATTGCTGAGTGGGAGCTGAAACAAGAGTATTAGCTCGATAACTGTATTTTTATTATCTCTATCCTGAAACATTGCAACATTCAGGTGCTACACCTTTAGGTCCTCATTAGAAACAAGACTTCATTTCATTTGCACCTTTAAGCCCAACACAAAACATGATGTAGTCCAGTCTGTGGCACCATCAGGATATCCTGGAGAATAACTTATTTTGATTTTTACCATACAGGCCAGGGTTTTGCAGTTAGGAACATTCTGCTTTGTAGGAATGCTTGTCATAAAAAGGCTTCCTGGGTGTTCAGAAGCAGAGAGTGAGCACAACCACATTGATATATGTCTTGTTAAGTTCCAAGACCATTGGCATTGTAATACAATAAGCTCATTTAGCTGGCATGGTTTACGTGTGTACACAGAGCATGCCTCTGCAGAGAAGTAGTGAAATATGTCAAATTCAAGCATGGATTTTATGAATGAACTTTAAGATAATCATATTTTATTTGTGTTTTACTAAAAAAGGCTTTTTGTATAAAAAGGATTAATCAATAAAATAAGTAGCTTTATGTAATGTTCCTAGCTCCCAGCTGAAATGCATTGTATGTTGTAAAGAGTATGCTAGAAGGGTTTTTGGATTAGTAGGTTGAACATCGCAGGGCCTATATTCTTAGTTAACTATTTTTTGTATGTTAGCAAAGTGTAAACATAGATGAAGACACTCAAAAACACTTTTGAGCATAGGCAAAGACTCCCATTTCCTGCTGCCAGTGCTGGATTTTACCTTGAATGTCCAGGACTTGCAAGACATGGATGCCCACAACATACTGAGGGTTACATTTATGCAAGAGGGGGGTGGCATTATACCAAGGTTAGGCATCATCGCGCCATAGAAGGCTGGAGCTGCCACTATTATGCTTGAGCTATTTTTATTCAAATGGTAGGCGCCATCATATCATGAATTCCCTTAACTTGCAAAGAATTATCAACATTATGCCAGCGCCAGCTTTATACTGGAAATGCGCCAGTCACACACATTCAGGCACACGCACTCTCACTAACTGTATTAAATGTAGTTACTCTGCGAGTCTGCAGTGCGTGTATTGGAAGCTGCAACCCCTCTCCCTTGCGGTACCTACAGCATAGCAGGAGATATGGGGTCAAAAATGCAGAGCTTGAATTCTAGCTGGTCACTTTGTGGTTTGATATGTATAGTGGTTGGCTGTTATTTAGGCATCTATTTTAGTATTTGAGGAACTCCCTTGAATAGGCCGCTCTACTGTGCCTTGTTCTGTGGTTTGTTTAAACTTATCTGCAAGTAAAACATGATTGAAGGTTATTCCTCTTGATGCTGACTATTAAATTTAAGGCTGAACTTTTTTATTTACTGTTCAAAAACACCCTTAAGTTCTTACAAATAAAAGCTATGTTACTCTTCCGCTCAGGTGTCTGTCGCAGGTTTTCTGCCATTGCAATGACCGGAAATGTATCTCTTTGATAGTTAATAGCTCACTGTTCTATATTATAGCCTTATAGCCCGCCGTAGAGGGCTATACCGGCTATTAAAGACCCTCTCCAGCATTAAAGGCCCTGAGCCGAAGGCGAGGGCCTTTAACAAGGGAAGAGGGACTTTAATAGCGGTATAGCCCATCTACGAAGGGCTATATGGCTATTAGAACATTGTCACTAGAGGACAGAATGTTATAACAAAAAAAACAAAGACTTTTGGGAGCGTGAGGGGATTGGAATCCCCTCAGGTTCCCTGAAGGCTTTGTTCACAGCCAGAGCTGTGAACAAAGAAACATTGGAATGTTGGAGCTCCGGGCTTATACCAGCCATTATAAGCCCGGAGCAATCCATTGTTTTCAATGGAGCTCCCAACATTCCAATGTTCTGATAGGATTTAAACGTATAAACTACAAGTAACAAAAGGGACTGTCTGACAGAAGCAGTAATGCACTGACCTTTTTACATTGTATGCAATTTGTGATCTACATGATTCACCAGCTTCTTTACATCAGGCATTTTAACCTCCTCCACTACTTTATGATGAGTTAACTTCCACTAGAGAAAACTCAGATCTCTCTGCAGCAGGTCCATCAAGCTTCAGAGTTATCTTGACATTTTTATGGTTACCTGAAAATTACTAGAAAGTCTTTATCATATTTTTTGCATGCCACCGCATCATCTTCAGGTGGGATCTTTTGATGGCTTGTGTGCTGCTCAGTCCTCCTTGTAAATTTCATGGTTCACTCACCGCAACCATTTGCGCAGTTTGAATGCCAGGGAAAAGCTGCATCACAGAAGGTGTAACACAAAATATAGATTTATAGACCAGTTTAAGATAATGGATGCTAAAAATGAAGCACATGGGCTTGTGCCTGTTTGGTCTAGACTGGAATCCCAGGTAATTATTTGATCAGTTTTCCTATTGGGGTCTCTAGACCGGTCCCATTCATAGTTTGTAACTCTTTGAGCGTTTGCTGACGATCTTGTCTTCAATTGCAGGTTTCCAGTCTGTAAGGTATTTTGATTTGAGTGGTCAGGTGCAAGTACCCACAAAGACAAGATAATTCTGTTTACGTTCCTCGTTGGGTTGGGGGTTGCTGGGTAAACAGATTCACAATCTGCACCCCTTTTCTTTTTCAGGTTTGTGAGACCATACTACGAATACAATTGCACAGGCAGACGTGAGTACAGGCAGAACAAACAGTTAATTGTTTGGTAGAGTTAAACTGGTACATCTTCTGTTGCAGGTTTCAGAGACAGTATCCCGCACATTTAAATGGGCGTACATGAGTACAAGCAGAACAGGTAATTGTTTGGTAGAGTTAAACTGCGGTGCATCTTATACATTGTAGTATGATATACTTACCCATGTTTTCTTCTGGTGCAGGTTTTGCAGACAGAAAGAACCCCACACATTTACACGGGTGTACGTGTGTTCAAGCAGAACAGGTAACTGTTTGGTAGAGTTAAACTCTGGTGCATCTTGTACATTGTAGTATAATAACTTACCCATGTTTTCTTCTGTTGCAGGTTTTGCAGATAGTACCCCACACATTTAAACAGGTGTATGTGAGTCCAAGCAGAACAGGTAATTGTTTGGTAGAGTTAAACTGTGGTGCATCTTGTACATTGAAGTATAATATAATTACCCATATTTTCTTCTGTTGCAGGTTTCGCAGACAACCCCACATATTTAAACAGGTATACATGAGTTCAAGCAGAACAGGTAATTGTGTGGTAGAATTAAACTGTGGTTCATCTTGTACACTGTAGTGTAACAACAGATTCCATTCATGAGCATAGGCATCAACGTAAGCCATGTTCCTTTATTTTGCAGGCTTTGTGGCACAGCAGGTTCAAACCTGCGGGCACGGAAATGTTTAAGCACAAAGCTGTACCTTCTGCAGAGTGCAATGCTTCACCACAAAGGAAGAAATGTTGCCTTATACTCAAGGAAGAGTGGATGAAAGAAATAGTGGAGGCTGAGGCACAGAAATCACGAAGCAAGGGTCGCGTGCAACTTGGGGAACTATTTCAATACAGTCCAGACGTGGGCTTGATTTGCAAAGCATGTGCCGAAGCCAAGATTGTTGAGGACTTTTCTACAGGGAAGAAATGGAGTGATGGATGGAAATAGGATTACTTGAAACTGCATCTAATTAGCAAAGTTCACAAGTCGGCCATGGTGATATTGAGAAACAGAAGTGCTGCTGCCAGGTTTGGTTTTGGAGCACGAGCAATGCTGACAGATACTGCCACTGACAAAGCAAATAGAATGGAAGCAGTTGAACGACAAAGATCCCTGGCTGAGGAAATTAAGATTCTCACCAACAACGTGTTGCTGGCAGTCAATATGAATACTTCAATGTTATCTGTACAAGACATCAATGACCACCTAGCTTTATATGTGAAGATACCAGACAGCTGGGGGAGCAATAACTATGCCTTTGAGTTCCTTGAGGCCATAAATAGCATAATACACTGTGTGCAGGTATGGCAGAACATTGTAACGCTTTGTATCACACATTGATAATTGATGAGAGCACAGATATTTCTGTTACAAAAATGCTATCCTGTACTTCAAGATCCGACCTGTAACCTCAAAAGAGCACAAAACACTGTTTAGGAGCATAGTGAAGCTGACTCGTAATGCTGAGGCTATCACTACTGCTGTCAAAGAATTCTACACTGCCTCATGAAAATGGTCATGTTCACATCCAATGGTGAGTTGTGATGCTGGGTAAAAATAATGGTGTTGCTACTTGCCTTAAACAATCCATTCCCCATCTAGTTGAGCAGCATTGTGTCGCTCATCGAGAAGATTTGGGAGTTGATGATGCCTGGAAGAGGGTTCCATTGATTATAGAGATGGAGACATTATTGAGGACTGTCTACACTATGTTCTCCAGATCTCCTGCAAGGAAGTCCAAGCTGGATGAAATGGCATCAGTCACTGATTGTGAAGTGGTCTCTTTTCGACCACTGAATGAAGTCTTTTTGCTTTCAAGGCATTTTACAGTTGGTGCACTAGTTCTGAATTACAAGGCTGTTCTTAAGTACTTTGGGCATGAGAAAGTTGAGGAGAATGATCCAGTTGCCACTGCACACTACCCACACGCCTCCACGATGCCGGGATACAAGAGAAGGCCCTGGACCGGACCACCTCCTTCCTCTCCGGCAGAACACAGAGTGTCCGCCTCCCCCCCTTCAACTCCGAAGCCACCGAGATCATCTGCGGCGTGTCCCAGGGCTCAGTATAGAAACACTTGAAAAAGTTCTCTGGCCCACACTGCGGCCAGACTTTTCTCCGGCTGAGAATAGGAATGTTCTGTGTTAGACAGGCTTCAACTGGCATAGTTCAAAATGTGTCTCTGAGCATTTGGATGACCATTATGTAGAGCAAGGATTGCACCCAGCCCCACCGGGCTCGCATCTAATGCGATCTCAGTATATAACTTAGGGTCAAAATAGGCCATCTCCATTGTATTTTCAATAGCATGTTTTTTTTCTTTTGAAACTATGATTAAATTTAGCAGACCACTGAAAAGGGACATCTTATTTTGTCAAGTCTCTTAATTGGGCACCCACAGTAGCAAAGTCACAATTGTACCTTGAGCAATAAGTGACCATGTCTAAGAAGGATCGCAGCATGGTGACATATTGTGGGGGGCAAGTAGCTGACAATGCTTGCACTGTATCTGGGTCAGGAGTCATTCCCCCATCAGAGAATTTGTGCCCAAAGAATTTAAGCTTGGTCTTGTGAAACTCACACTCTGCGGCATTCAGAGCAAGACCTGCATCAGCAAGTAATTGGCACACTTGTGTAAGAGCATTGCCATGCTCCTTTTGCATTGCCTCACATATCAGTATATCATCACTGCAATTAAAAGCATGCATGACAGGTTTAATCATATAGAAAGGTTATGTGGCAACCATTGTCCTTTATTGTAATCTTGAGGCAGGGTCCAAATGAATTCAGTTGTTTCATTTGGTGGTCCGTCTTTGTCTTTTGTTCTTCCTTGCAAGCAGCCAAACCTACTTGTGCCTGTCATTCCTTGGTTGATATTATCATTGCACATCGATCTTCTTCACTGGTGCTTGATAATGACATTGAAGAACCTCTGTAGGATGAATTTGACAACAATAGACTTTGCCTGGTTTATACTTGTCGTAACTGATGTTGCTTTTTGGCCTTGTGGGCATGGCGAGAATGTTTCTGGAACTTTCTGGAGTCCATTTTCTCTTCTCACTGTGACATATTTGTTTTCTCTTTCTCTTTGCAAACCATTACCATTAACTGCAGACAATGTCCTTCCCTGGTCCATAAGGTGGTTGTGTAATCTGGCAGCCAAAGGGTTTGTGCTTCCTGGGGTTGGGCCTACTTGTACCAAGGACAAAATAAACATGAAACCTTCTTGTCCTTGACTATAAACAATATGTCCTGGGTGTTGGGCCATAGGAATTCCACATCTAGGGACCTGGATAGCAGGAACACAGTGCACTTCTGTGAAAATAGCATCAGCTACCAGACACAAAGTGGGGGTGACCATGTCAAAAGGGGCACTGTAGAAAAGTAGGATCTGCTTTCATGGTTACCCCCACTTTTTGCTGGTGTCATACTGTTTTTCTGACTAGTCTGACAGAGATCCTGCTAACCAGGACCCCAGTCACTGTGGTTCCTCCCTAAATTGGCTATAGTGAGTACCTTGGTACATTCCTAATTGGCTGCTGGTGTACCCTTGTAAGTCCCTAGTATATGGTACTAAGGTACCTAAGGCCTAGGAATACCAGGGATCCCCTATTGGCTGAAGCATGTATTATGCCACCCATAAGGAACCCTCCAAACGCTGACTACAGGCCTGCCATTGCAGCCTGTGTGAGTTGGTGCTTGTACCTCTCATGTAAGATATGTCTGCTTATATCTAACCTCACTGCACTTAAAACCTTTCAGTCACCCCTCTAGTAGGCCTTTCAGTCCTAAAAGCAGGGGGCTTGGGTCTTAGTATGAGTGTGCAGCTGCATGAGCATGACACCCCTGCAACCGTCGGAGTCCATTCTTGTAGGTTGCTAGTGAACCAGCCATTCTGATAGAAGGGCATTGCGCCATCTCTAAACTGGCTGTAACTAAACCTGTCATGTTTGGTATCAAACATGTTGGAATCATACCCTTCACCGTAAACGGTGTGGAAGTTATAAATCCATGCACTGTAAAGCTCCTTCGGGAGGCCCTCAGTGCTCCCCGTTCCAGTCTCCCAGAACCGAACAGCAAGCTAGGGCTGCTGCCGACCTGAGACATGATTCTGCCCTCCTGAAGTTGAGCCAAGCTCGAATGCAGAACAATAGGTTTCCTGTCACAGGAAGGTGTGACCACCTCCCAGACAGGGTTTAGTGTATTGGGACAAGGTGGGGGCACTTGCCAGCGCCACTCAGACTGCTAGAGGGGCACATTTGGTACCCTCCTTGCATAATCCAGCTCAAACCAGTTCAAGGAGCCATTGGCTCCCACTCTGGCACAAAACTGGACAAAGGACATGAGAGTATCCTCCTCACGGTCAAGCCCCTCCTCTGGGCGGGACCCCTGAATCATCCCAACCCTTTCTTTAGGGTACTTAATGGCTCACCTGAGGAAGGTTCCCTAGATTCGTCGTTGGACTTGATTCAAATCAAACTCTGCGTCCTCTTTAACCATCTGGACATCTTGACTAAGATGTGCAGACCACGTCGGACTGACCGCATTGAACTTCACCTTTGGAACTGAGACCGCAACCAGGACGACTCCATCTGCTCCAGGTCTCTTTGTTCTGCAATTCCGATACACCATCAGTGTTCGTGCTCCGTACAGGTCCCTTCCAGGTCCTGCGGACATCCAAAGACACCCGAAGGAATCTTCCTTGGAGTGAAGGAGTCACTGCAACACAGCTGACCGATTGTGATTCTCTTCTTCAACCAGGTCGGTGACGGTCCTACAACTTCCTTGAGACCTGCACTTTCTTCAGTCCGAGTCTGAGGCCAGCATCCCTCGTCAACACAGCCCGAATGGGGGCGTGGCTTGGATGCCGAGGAGGTAGGCAGCGTGAGCTCGGAGCTCCGTGCCCGATCCCGGAAAATATCCTGAAAACTCATTCGAACCCCGAGACAAAGGACATTATCCGGTACTGGACGGTACTGCGGAGGGTCCGGGACCCGCGGAAGACGACACCGAGCCTTCCCGCAGCAGTAACTTAACTTCGAAAGCTGAACTCGGCCGAGAAGTCGCGGACCCCAAAATGGCGGCGATGGCATGAGATCGCTTGTGACGGAGACATCTGCCCGGAGACCCACTGAAGACCGCTCCCGGACACGCTAGGGGTGCTGGCGGCCGTGTCGCGCCCCTCCCCAGGTGTTGGTAGAACTTTGGGCGCGCCCTTGGGCGGTGGTTGAGGACAGTCTCCTGATTGGGGCGACACCGGTGCGACAGTGACTCGGAGACGAGAACCCCGGATCTCAGGCGCAACTGGCGCTGGCCGAGCCACGACCGCTCGGTGCTTCCTGCCTCTTGGTGACATTTCTGGACCTGAGAACCCGGCCGGAGGACGGTGCCCGGCGACGCTCGAAGGGCGACCAAGAACATATTTGAGGCCCACCGCCCATCCCGGCCCAGATGGGGAAACCGAAGGGGAAGGGGGATGGCGCGACCGACACTGAGGCGGCGGAAGGAGCAGAGAGAGACCAGGCGGCGCTACAGCGGATGCAGGATCGCATCCTGGAAGCCATCGCCACCACAAAGGATGCCCTGCAGCAAGATATAGCTCAGGTGGCAACGGGCCTGGGCCTCCTGAAGGCCGACCACGACAAACTTAAGGACAGGGTGAAATCCGTGGAGACCACGGTTAAGGACTTGGCCCCGGCCCAGGCAACGGTGAAGGCCCAGATGGCCGACGTGATGGACCGTCTGAAGGTACTGGAAAGGAGGGCCGAGGATGCAGAAAACAGGAACAGGCGCAACAACGTACGCCTAGTGGGCCTGCCGGAGAAAATTGAAGGCGACGACATGGTGGGCTACTTGGATAACTGGCTGCGGACGGAGGTGGCACCTGAAGGCCTGTCCCCCTTCTTCTCCCTGGAGCGGGCACATAGAGTTCCGGCGCGTCCGCCAGCCTTGGGCCTTCCTCCTCGCCCGGTGGTGTTCAAGTTGCTCCATTACCGGGACAGAGACTGGCTTTTACAGAGGGCGAGAGAGGCAGGGCCCTTTCAAGTGGAAAACAACAGAGTCACCATGTTCCCGGACTACACGTTTGAGACTCAGCGACTTCGGGCAAACTTCTTGTCCCTCAAGCGCGAGCTCCGCCAGGAAGGCATCAAGTACTCCCTGTTGTTTCCAGCCAAGCTAAGAGTGGTGGTGGACGAAAAGTCTTTATTCTTTACGACTTCTGCGGATGCATGGGACTGGTGGGATACTTATAAGGCAGGAACGGACGGTGCTAAGGCCAGGGAGGAAGAGGCCAAGATGGAAAAGCCGATCAGACAGTCCCAACGGATCAGAAAGAATCGCAGGAGGACCGGGAAACCCTCGATGTCGCAGACGGAGGCGGAGAGGCAGGCGGCCCTACAGGCGGTGGTGGACTTATCTAGAGCCGCCAGGACTCAGTCTGGGAAGGGCACGGATTCGGAGGCCCCGGGAACGGGCTCAGAGACAGGGCAATCGGAATTTGGTGGAGCCCGGGGCCCTATTGTGACGCCGCAGACCTCAGGAGAGATACTGGAGGCGTGTTGAACTGGGTTGGCGGAATGGACTCGTTGGTTGGACACCGGGGCGATGGACCCGCAGCAGTGGAAAGACATTGATTGAGGTTTTGGGGATCTGTAATGTGGGGATTGTGGGGTGGAGCGCGCGGGGCTGATTTGTTGGAGGTTCTTTAGCATTGAGCCGCGCCTTACTGGCCCCTAAGGTCATCGCAGTGGGGACTGCGAATATTATCACCTTTCCTTGAGGGGTGATCGGGAGTGTTGGTTTGGATGGGGGTACTTCCAGTTGCGGGGGGGCCTGTCCTGGGGGGGTGGGAATTGCGAGCAGTTGGGGTTGCTCAAGGGGTTGTAGTTGTTGGAGGGGTTTGGCTTCCTGTTTGGAGAGGGTGGGGGGGAGGGCCCGTGGTCGCGGGAATTAGGCGAACACTGTTCTTTGTTGTATGGTCCGGTTGTGTAGGGGGGAATGGCTAGTACTGGAGCGTTGAAATGTGTGACCTGGAATGTGCGGGGCATGCAGTCCATGGCGCGCAGACATAAGGTTCAGGCGTACCTCAAGCGTAGGGGGGTTCACATAGCGTTCCTGCAGGAGACGCACCTAAATAAGCAGGAAGGGGCGGCTCTACAAAGGCGCTGGAGGGGGCAGTTATTCTACACGACATTTTCAGCATTTGCGAGGGGGACATTGATTTGGATACGGGCGGGGGTCCCCTTCCAAGTCTCGAAGTCATCGATAGACCCAGAGGGCAGATATGTGGCGGTGGAAGGAAGGCTGAGAGGCAGGATGATATCGCTCTGCAATGTGTATGCTCCTAATGTAGACCTGCCCGCTTTCTTGTCTAACGTCTCGGGCAAATTGGCGGGTTACTTGGCGGGGCCGGTTCTCCTGGGGGGGGACTTCAACTCGGTTGAGGATGTGCTACTAGATAGGTCCCATCCCCCGCTACGCGCGTCCCCAGCACATAGGATCGCCAAGCGTAGATTAGAATGGCAGGAGGGCTGGGCCCTCATGGATGCATGGAGGGCGTTGCACCCCACCACTAGGGATTACTCCTTTCACTCGCACCTGCATGATTTACATGTGAGGCTGGATGCGTTTCTTTGTTCGGAATGTGTGCTCCCTGCGGTGGGAGGGGCGGAATATTTGGCAAGGACGATATCGGACCACAACCCCTTGTTGTTGTCTCTGGAATGGATGGTGACTGTTAACTGCGTGCCAACATGGCGCCTGCAACCTGACACCCTGGACGACTTGTTGTTCAGGGAGGCCCTGAGTGACCGTATCGAGAGGTATTTTGAGGAGAACAGTGGTTCGGCTTCCGCGAGGGCGGTTGAATGGGATGCTTTCAAGGTGGTGGTGCGGGGACACTGTATTGGGCACACGGCAGGGGCACGGAAGACTTTGTTGGATGACTTAGACAAGGCTGAGACACGGCTGAGGGACCTTGAGAAGAGGCGCCCGAATCACCCAGAACTGCAGGAGGGGCTTAGCGGGGCGCGGGAGGGGCTGGCGGTAGAGCTAGAGCGGCTGCGTAGCTTCGACCACAAGGCATACGTGACGAGGGCGCATGCGGAAGGTGATAAGGCAGGGGCGATGTTGGCTTGGCTTGCTAACCCTATCCGGGGGGGAGGGCCGATCATGAGGATACAGGAACCAGGGGAGGAGCCTTGCCACACCCAACCCGGGATCCTGAACAAGTTCCGAGCTTATTATGAGGGGCTCTATCTGAGTGGTGATACAGGAGGGACGGAGGAGCTTGAGGAGTTCTTGGGCGGGCTAGAGTTGCCGCGAGTGGAGGACTCGGAGGCAGAAGAGTTAGGACGGCCAATCTCCCTCGGAGAAATAGGTTGCGCTGTAAAACAGATGGCTAGAAACAAGACCCCGGGCCTTGACGGTCTACCGATCGAATTTTATGGCAAATACCTAGAGCATCTTGCTCCACGGCTGCGCGAGGTATACAATGAGGCGCAGGAGAAGGGCCGACTCCCGGGCTCTATGTGCGAGGCCCTTATGATCCCACTCTTGAAGCCGGGCAGAGAAGGTGCGGCGCTGTCCTCGTACCGTCCGTTATCTATGTTGACGACGGATTACAAAATCCTTAGTAAAATTCTGGCCAACAGATTGCTGGTGCACATGACGAGCCTGGTTCATGGTGACCAGTGCGGTTTCATACCGACACGCAACACCACTCATAATATCCGCAGACTCACGAGACTGATGGGTGTGGACTGGCCAGACACCGTCTCCCCATTTGTCCTGTCCATCGACATTGAGAAGGCATTTGACAGCCTCGAATGGGGATACCTGTATGAGGTGATGCGCCGCTTTGGGTTGGGAGACGGTTATATACAGTGGACCAAGGTCCTCTATACTGAGGCGGTGGCGAGGGTCCGGGTGGGTGCGCTGATCTCGAGACAATACCCGATTAGGCGTGGCACTAGACAGGGTTGTTCCCTGTCCCCGCTACTATTTGCGTTGGCAATGGAACCCTTCGCTGCGGTAGCCAGACTGGGCCGCCACTACGCAGGTCTGCCTTTTAGGGGGAGGCCGCACCTCATCTCCCTTTACGCGGATGACTTGTTGATGTTTTTGGCCAATGCCGGCGCCGAACTTCAGGGGGCGCGGAGGCTACTGGAGCAGTTCGGTCGGTTATCGGGCCTGAGGGTCAACTGGCCTAAATCCTGTCTGTTTCCCCTGAGGTCGGGAGAGCCGTGCCCACTCACTGCTCAGGAACTCCGGTGGGAGCCGCGCTGCTTACATTATCTAGGGGTTTATGTTTACCACACCCCGTCCGACCTGCTGGATGGCAACGTAACTCGCTGCATTAACGCCTTGCGTGGATCAATGGATTTCTGGGCGACTCTACCGCTCTCTCTGGCTGGTAGGATTTCCCTGCTTAAAATGATAGCCCTGCCCAGGCTTTTGTACTATTTTAGGACACTGCCGGTATGGATCCCGAGTACGGTCTTCAAACGCCTGAGGTCACTGATTATAGCGTTCCTGTGGGGCACGGGCAGGAGACGCATAGCGCTCGACACGCTGCAACGCCCCAAAGATGAGGGAGGTATGGCAGTGCCGGACTTCGAGGGATATTACCTCGCTGCCCAGCTGCAGACTTTTACTCAGGAGGTGGCAAGAGTTTATAGGGGTCCCGAGGACGCGAGAGTTGAAGGCACCCCGCGACACGTTCTGGCTTATATCACGCTGCACCAGAAACTCCGAGTGGGAGACCTGACGGTCGAGGAGCAGACTTTCCGTCTATGTTGGGACCGGGCCCGTAAGCGGGCGGGGGTCCGCCTTATGTACGCCCCCGAAATTCCGTTGGGAATGATCACTGCCCTCCCACATGGAGGTGACTGGTCACGCTTGCTCGGGTGGGAGGAGGCGGGAGTACACGTGCTGGGTGACCTCTACGAAGATGGAGTGTTGCTGCAGTTTCGGGACCTGCAAGAGAGATTTGACCTACCGAGGGGTGACTATCTGCTGCACGCGGCAGTCACAGGCGCCATGCGAGCCCACTGGGGAGAAGGGCTGCAGGAACCAGGTACCTCAATGGCCTGCCAGTACGCCATGATGGCGGCGGGAACCTTTAAGGCCGTCACATGCCTGTACTCGCGGATACAGCGGGAGGCCCTGCAACCTCTGGCAGCCCTGAAGGCCAAGTGGGAGCTGGACCTCCAGGTGGATATACCAGACACGACCTGGGGCCAACTGCTGAGGAGGGCGCGGAAGAGCTCGAGGAATGCCAGGTTCCAACTAATCCACTTCTATGTTATCCACAGGGCATACCTTACGCCCGGAAAAATCCAACAGTACTTTGGGGCGACCGACGCTGCTTGCCCCAGATGTAATACAGCGGGGGCGGATTTCTGTCATATGCTGTGGGATTGCCCCTCTTTAGGCGACTACTGGCAGGAAGTTGGACGGGCCCTTAACGGGGCGACGGACAGGGATATCCAATACACTAAGGCAGTTGGCATCCTTCACTGGTTCCCACACACACCTAGAAATACGATGTCAAGTAAATTTATAGATTTAGGGCTTATCCTGGCCAAGCGGGAGATCACACGAAATTGGAAGTCCAGAGTGGGGCCCACGTATAAAAGATGGTATGGGGAGTGTCTGAGATGGGCCGCGTGTGATAGTACCCTACGATACCAGATGGCCTGGAGGTCGAATGATGAGAAAGCACTGGAAAGGGCGACTGCATGGGAGGTGATGGTGCAGGCGCTCAGGGATGTGGACGATGAGGGGCAGGAAGGCGAGAGCGAACTAGCCGGAGCAGACCCTAACACTATACAGGAGAACACACCTTAGCGATTGTTTGCTTCCTCCTGTAACACACCGGGCACTGATACATGGTTACTCAAGCGCAGCGCGACCACGGGGGAGGGCGGGTAGGAAGCTGGTTTGGAGGGATGTTGGGGTACCGAAATCTGGGGAGGGGGAGGGGCGTAAATCACAAAAGCATTCCAGGGTTATGTGCAAAATGAAGCGGTCAGACAATGTAAGACGTATGAGACCAAGACGGAGATGAAGCTGCCCACATCGCAAGCGGGGAGGGCTCCCCGGACGAAGAACGAATGTGTTCGACTGAACTGGTCCGTGCCATAATCATTTTGCTGAATATCTTGTCTGTACTTTTATATTGGTGATGCAATAAAAATGATGTTAAAAAAAAAAAAAAAAAAAAAACACAGCCCGAATCAAGTCCCTGTGCACTGCATTGCTGGCTGTTGCTAAGGATGGGTGATTCTTGTCTCTAGAGATCTTCGGACCCTGTCAAGGGTCTTCTTTGATCACAGTAGGGACCCCTGCTTGCTCAGGTCCTACCCTAACTTCCTTGAACGTGGTGAGTCTCTTGAACCTTGCTGGTCCCAACACCATTCCTTTTGGTCTTCTTCCACGTGTTGCCATTGCCAAGGCCTGTGGGTGATCCTGCCCGACACTGAACCCCCTGGATAGCGACATCTGACATGGAACAACTCGTACACCATTCCTGGTTAACCACAGAGGCACTTGGTCCACATAGCTGCAGAAAGAAAGGCACTGTCAACTCCCCTGCAACAGCCAACATTGTTGGGTAATCCGGTGCCCCCTGGTCACTCCTAAGTGGCAAAGACTCGGTCCCCTCTGTTTGCAGGTTCTACTCTTCTTGAATCCAGGCTTGGATTCCACTGGACTCTTCTAGCTTCTTCGCCAGCAGCATCTTGCTTTAAATCCTTATTTGGAGTCTACGGCGGTTCCTGACACCACTTCATACCTATACACCCGGCTACCCTAGGGCAGGTAACCTGTTCTAGGTATCCACAAGTGGGATGACTCTCAAACCGTCCCTCTTCCAAGTCCTCTGGGATGTTCTTCCACCTGTGGATTATCTTTGCACCAGGTTCTTTTTCCTAAGAACTGCAACTGCGACTTACTCATTGCCTTACTTTGAGCACGCGGTCCTGTATCCACTTGGCACACGACCTCCGTGGGGTTCCTAGGTCTTTACCTCAGGTGGTTCCTTAGTTCCCCAGCACTTCTAAGTCTTCTGGGTCCACTACCGGCTTGGGTCGTTAGTCGCATTTGACTATTTTTTAATATTTTTTGTTCTCCCCCTGGAGCCCACTGTATTTCCGGGCTATTTACTTGTCATATTATCAAAGTATTGTGTGTATTGTGTTATATCTCCGGGTAGGAGATATTGCATTGGTTTAGTTTTTGATAACTATACTGTGTGGTTCTTTTTCACTTAATCTGCACTATAAGATTAGATACTGGTGAAACAAGCTGCTTTACACTCCTCCTAGGCTAAACCCGAAGTCTGCTCTCCACAGCACCACTTAGAGAGCTTTCTAAGGTTCTCTAAATCACTGAAAACCCCATAAGGGTTGTCTCGATTGGTTCAGGGTGCTGCACTTGAATAAGGGGGCACCATATACCCAGCCATCCTCCTACAGGCGCTTTCCTACACAACCTTTCCCACCAAACAAAAGAGAATAGGATTGACCTTTCCTAAGAGAGTCTGCATCATCTAAGTGGAACAACTTGTAAAGGCTATCTTCATTGGCATGGTCAGTCCTAGGTCTGTGCTCCACTGTAATGTCCATACCCAGTAGGAAGATCTCAACAGATTGGGGTTTTCACCTTTCCTTTGCATCAGCCATCTGAGAAACCTGTGGTCAGTTTGAACAAGAAAGTTAGACCCAAACAAGTATGGTCTTAATTTCTTCAGGACCCAAACCACACCAAAGGCTTCCCTCTCAAGGGCACCCCAACGCTGCTCTCCTGATAATGAAAGCAACAGGCAGGTCATGACCATCATCATTAGTCTGGAATAGGACCACTACTATCCCTTGTTCAGAAGCATCTGTCTTCACTATGAGCTGCTCAGAATAATCTGGAGCTTTCAGAATGGGTGCTGAGCACATTGCTTCCTTCAGAGTGTCACTGTCTAGTTTAACTTCTTTGGAATTTTCTTAGAGGTCAGTTCTGTGAAGGGTGTAACAATGGTACTATACCCCTTCACAAACTTTCTGTAGTCCCAGTGAAGCCAAGAAATGCCCTGATTTTAGTCAGGGTGGTTGGAACTACCCAGTCCACAATTGTCTCGATCTTGGGTTGTAAGGGTTGAACTTGGCCTCCACCTACAAGGTGGCCCAAGTCTACAACGGAGCCTTACTCTATCTGACACTTGCTTGCCTTGATAGTGGGGCTTGCATTCTGCAGGACCTCAAGGACCTTTCCAAGGGGGATCAGGTGATCCTGCTAAGTGGAGCTATAGACAAGACATCAAGATATGCTGCACTAAAATACTCCAACCCAGCAAGGAATGTGTTCACCCACCTTTGGAAGGAGCATTCTTTAGCCCAGATGGCATTATTGTGAATTGGTAATGTCCATCTGGGGTCGAGAATGCAACTTTTTCCTTTGCTCCAGTGGTTAGACCAATCTGCCTGTACAATGATATTAAATCAAATATACTGAGGTACTTGGCTGCCTCATACCTGTCAATAAGTTCATCTGCCCTTGGAATAGGGTGTGCATCTGTCTTAATGACAGTATTAAGACCACTATAGTCCACCCAAAACCCCAGCTCTGGTTTACCAAACTTGGAATTAGGTTTGCGGACTAAGACTACTGGGCTGGCCCAGGGACTTTCAGAGGGCTCAGTCACCCCTAACTTCAGCATCTCGCTGACTTCAGCCCTGATTCTTTACCTTCACTTGGTCAAATTGTCTGTATACTTTACTTTTGACAGCAATACTATTACCAGTGTCCACATCATTGGCACACCAGCCTCTCTATCCAAGGGGTGAGGGAAAAGAGCTCAGCATACTGCTCCAGGACTTGCCTGCAGTCAGCTTGCTGTTGGGCAGATAGGGTGTCTGAAAAGACTACTCTTAGGATTGTGGGAGAGGAGGTTAGGGAGAGGTTCACTCCTTTCTTCCTGATCCTCACATGGTTCACATGCTAGAGTTCCTGCTAGTGCCTAGGTCAACCAGGTAGGTGACCTCACGTTTACTTTCTAGGTTAGGGTAAGGGCCACTCCATTTGTTTATGGAGTGCCCTGGGAGCCACAGGCTCTAGTACCCACACCTTCTGCCCTGGTTGGAACTCCACCAGTGCAGTCTTTTGGTCATACCAGAGCTTCTGGAGCTTATGGCTCGCCCCAAGGTTTTTGGATGTTTTCTCCATGCACTCAGCCAACCTTGAACGTAGGCCAAGTACATAGTCCACAATTTCTTGTTTAGGCTCTTTGAGAGGTCTCTTCCAGCCTTCCTTCACTGTGGTCCCTTTACAGGATGACCAAACAGAAGCTAAAAGGAGGGGAAAGCTACTCTCTTCTGTAGTACTTCTCTGTAAGCGAAAAGCAGGCCCGGCAAAAAGACATCCCATCTCCTTCTGAGTATTTCAGGGAGTCCCATGATCATGCCTTTCATGGTTTTGTTTAATCTCTCAACTAAACCATTGGTTTGTGGGTGAAATGGGGTAGCCCCTCCTAACAATAGGTTCAGTGGGAACCACTAATATCTCATTTCTCCTGATCAGCAGCTTGCTGTTTGAGGCTTTTCAAGAATAAGATGTGTGCCATATTGTGTTTTCGTTTTTATCTGCACCAAGACACACAAGCATGCAATGGCAGTTTGCATGTAGGTGCTGACGGGTCCCTTAGGATGGCACAATACATCCTGCAGCTCTTGGGGACCCTCTTTAGCCTCCTTGCCCTAAGTATCTGGCGTACCACTAACTATTCCCACTCCAGTCTAAACAAAAGTCAAGAAAGTGTTGTACTTTTACGTGGTCAAGTTTACTATTCCCACTCTACATAGGCAAAAATAAAGAGAAGCATTGGACATTGGAACAGTTAGATTTACTACTCCCACTACAAACTAAGCCACAGTAAGGAATATGTTGGACTTTGGAGGGGATAGGTTTACAACTCCTACTTCTATCTAAGCAATAGTAGTTAAGGTTTTGGACTTTTAACGATTACGTTACCAATCCCACTCCAGTCTGTGTAACAGTAGGGGAAAGTCTTGGCATTTGGAGGGGTTAGATTTACTTTTCCCACTCCAACATATAAGCAACAGTAGGAAAAGTGGTGGACATTGGAGGGTTAGATTTACTATTCCCTCTCCAATTTAAGCAACAGTAAGACAAGTATTTAACATTCGAGAGGTTATATTTGCTATTTCCACTCCAGTGTGAGCAAAATCAAGGAATGTGCTAGACTTTAGAAGGGTTAAATGTACTATAGCAGCTGTAGTCCAAGCAAGCAACAGTAAGGATGGTGTCAGACTTTGGAGGGGTTAGATTTACTTTTCACACTCCAACATAGGCAAAAGCAGGGAAAGTGTTGGATTTTTGAGGGGTTATATTTATAAATCCAACTTCAACATAAACAAAAATAAAGAAAGTATTGGACTTTTGAGGGTTAGATTTACTATTCCCGCTCCAATCTAACTAACAGTAGTTAAATTGTTGGATTTGGAGGGGGTTAGATTTACTATTCCCACTCCAATCTGTAAAGTAGAGAAGGTGTTGGACTTCTGATGGGTTGAAATTGATATTCCCACTCCAACGTAAGCAACGTGTTGGACTTTGGAAGGGTTACATTTACTACTTACACTCAAATTTAAGCAACAGTAGGGAAAGTGTTGCACTATGGAGAGGTTAGATGTACTATTCCCACTCAGTAGAGAAAGCGTTGGACTTTAGAAGGGTTAACTGTTTCAGTCCCACTCCAACATAAGCAAAATCAAGTAAAGTGTTGGACTTTGGAATGGTTAGATTCAATATGCCACTCCAACATAAGCAACAGCAGGGAAAGTGTTGGACTTTGGAAGGGTTAGATTTACTGTTCCACTCCAACCTAAGCAATAGTATGGAAAGTGTTGGCTTTTGGAGGGGTTAGATGTACTACTCCCAATCGAAACTAAGCAACAGTAGGGACAGTGTTGGGCATTCAAGGACTTAGAGTTAATATTCCTACTCCAATCCAAGTAACAGTAGCGAAAGTGTTGTACTTTAGAGGAGTTTGATTTATATCACCACACAAATGTAAGTAAAATTAGGAAAACTCTAGTACTTTGGAGGGGTTACAATTACTATTCCAATTCCACTATAAGCAAAATGATGGAAAGTGTTTTGCTTAGGATGGGTTACATATACCATTTAAACTCCGTTTTTTTAATAACCAATTGTTATTTTTTTTGGTAATAATACACAGCTGCATCCACATAAACGTATAAGCATGAAAGAACGTCCCACCTGGTCTGATCACAAGGCACCCGCAGCCTCCCAAACACAACCTACGTTTACAAAGTTGGTGAGCACACCATTTCCCCCATATTTTTGCATGATTTTGAGAGCAATGACGGGCATACACCACTCAACACCCCTCCACCACATTTCAAGGGAGGGGGCCTCCGGGCACCTCCAGCAGCGGGCAATGCCCCTTTTGGCCACAAGGGACACCACCCCAATAAAACTCCTCTCAGCATGAGATTCCCGATGCCCTCCAGTAATCCGAATGACGCCTCAAAAAGGATCCAGCTTAACAGTGTGTTTCAGAACCGCAGGCTATCTCCCGTATCACTCCCTCCCAGAAGAGCACCAGGCTTGGGCAGGACCATGTCATGTGAAGGAAATTGGCATCTGGGGCCGGACATCCTGCACACCACGGTCACTTTTCCCCCACCCATCTGCTGGAGTTGGTGTGGAGTTAAGTAGGTAGCATGTAGATAATTGAATTGCACCATCCTCAACTTAGAGGAAATAGCCAATTCCCCCGGGGCACGACAGGCCTTCCTCGAGTCTTCATCCTCTAATTTCCCAACCCAGCCCTCCCACTTACTGCGTAACTGAGGGAAGCAATCTGGGGCAATAATTAACAGAGACCAATATATCATTGAGATGGCTCCTTTACCCAAAAGACCCATTAATAACTTTGCCTCTAGGGGGCTGTGTCTGGTAGGTCCATGTCTGTCGAGATGTGCGCTAACACTCCTACTAATTTTAAGGAAAACATTTAGTATTTAACAACATAAAATTCTTAAAACATTCAAAACATAAAATATACACTATAAGAATACATAGAATTAAATGTAAAAAAAGTATCAAAATAATTTAACACATAAAAAACGAAATCATTGAAATTAAAATAAATATGCATTCCTCCCTATTACCAAAAGTTCACACCTTCCAAAATAAAATCAAAATAAATTATAAATAAAACAATAACAGTACAATGGTAAATAAATAAAACAAATACAATTAAAATCAATATTAGATATAAAATACATGTATAATGTGTATTATTAAATACACATACCAATGAATTAACAGTTACCTAAAATAGAAAAACAAATTTACATAAGAAATAATCAATTAAAAAATGTACATAATGACCAAATACATATTTAAATAATTAACATTAAAAACGAATGTTTAAAAAGAAAAATATATATGCATTAAATACCTTTCCACCTTGGAAACAACCTACAACTAACATATAAATTGGTAATTAAACTACATACAAATAGAATGTGCACAAAAATATCAAAATACACTTAAATAATTAAAAATGACCATTATTAACGTAAACAATTTACATAATGTAAGCGGGACTGCAGGAAGAGGCAGGAGACGGGTCTTAGTGATCAAAGAAAATGGTTTTATTGTTGATAACAACTGGTCGGTGCTTCTGAGTCTCCCCGGTGGCTTCCTTGGTGAGCGACTCCTCTCAGCCCGGCTCTTGGAGATGACACCCTCGGTCCTCCTGGTCTTTAAAGTCCGCCTTCGATCCGCAGCGTCCGGCTCCGTCGTGCCGTTCTCTCAAGGCGGTCCCATGCAAATAAAATGGAAAAGCGCGTTACTGTCACGGCCTTCCGTGTGTAAATCCCATACACCAGGGGGGGGGAAGTGAGGGGAGGTATACTCTGTGCACCCAACGTCTCTGAGTATTTAGCTTGTTTACTCTAGAATAGGGGTTTTTGGGCAACTGTAATACATCCGCGCTCCTTTCCGTCCCCTTCCCTGTTTCTAAGTGGGAAGCGCTCTAGCGCCTCGCCCTCCTCCCGATCCAACCCGCTATGCGGTCACGTACCTCGCGGAGCCACGCCCCTCCGGGGGAGTGGCTGGGCGGAACGCGGTGTCGATGGCCTCCTGGCTCCGGTCCGGGCTCTGGATCTCCTCCAGCGGCTGCTTGACAACTCTCGCTGCTGCGGGGCTCCGCTCCGTCGTCCCGGGTCCTGGGGTTGTCTACTCGTGGCTCGTCCTCACTCCTCTCCTCCTCGGCGGGGCGGACTACCAACGACCTTTGCTCCAACTCCGCGATGTCGACCTGGCGGTAGTCCGGGGGATCCTCCTGCATCCGCGGAAATCCCTCGTAGGACACCACCTCCTCCGTCAGCTCCCGGGACTGGATCCGATGTTGTAGACGTAGATCGGGTGAGTCGTCCTCCCACCATTCAACGTCCTCCTCGTCTCCACTTCGCTCCGCGTCTCTCCTCCTACACACTGCTCCGCCGGTGTACAGACACACCTGGCCTGCCTCACCTGCCTCTTTTCTAGCGGAGTCTGGCCACTCCCCCTCAGTAGCTGGAGGCCAGTTAAAGGGGCCGCCGGCGCTGTCCTCTTCTTCTCCGCTGTACGTTTCCTCCACGGAGTGCCAGCACGGTGATTCCTGTCGGGGCTGTGAAAACAGAAAGGGGGGTGTACAGGTTACTCCGACCCCAGGGGGCGCCTCAGGCACCCCGTTACACATAATTACCAAATAAATACTCATTTAACATAAGACATTCATAAAAGATATACTTTAAATACATCCCCACCCAATTACTCTACAAAACCTGCAAATTGCTACTAGATTATGATGAATTAGTAATTAAACTATTGAAATATTGAATTACATTAAAAATCACAAAATAAACTTCAGTAATTAAAATACAAAATAATCAATTAACTAATTTGATTAATTGCCTGTTAAGTATTTAATTAACATAAAAAGTAATTCAAAAGAATAATTTACAACTTAAATAACTTCCGACCATTTTCCCCTACAAACCCAACTACCCACTACTAAATGATAAATTCCTAATTAAATGTAAAAAAAGTTAACACATTCAAAATGACAAATTATATGTAAAACTAACCAATATATTCAATTATTAAAAATTATATTCTCAAAATAACTATATTAAAGTAAATGGTATATATACAATAATTATACAAACAATATTATATACATTGCAAAAACAAAAAATCTTACCTTCTATATTCTGTTCACCAATATTCTTGCAGTGACGATATGTTTGACATGATATTTATATCACTTGATTTTTTTTGATACAATATTCTTGTCATTCACCTTGCCTAAAACAAGTGAAAGTCAATGTCAATGTCTGGAAGCATAAGCATGGGACAGCAGGCAAAACTCCTTTTTAGGGCTCGCTGCGAAAAGCGCGCGAAAGGGCGCTCTTGCAGAGAGAACTATAGCTGTCGGTTCAGCCGACAACGAGTGGAATGTGGATACAAGACCTGGCCGCGCGCAGCATTTTCCCATAGGATTACGTTGGGCGCGTGCACTTTTGCATGGTAGACAAAGCCGGATCGGACGCGCGCCTCGTGGAATGCAGGGGGAGTCTGCAGAGGGGCGCGCGGCGCTGAGAAACAGGTTGACGGAGACTGCCGGCCCTCGCTGGACTTCCTGTGCTCGAGTGAAAGTAAGCCTGTGCTCTTCCTGATATAAATCTTCATATCTGCCATCTTCTGGCCTCCTGTCCATTCCTGCCAGGGTCCGACGCCTGCTCCTGCACGCAGGTTTTATAAGCCGTAGACTTGGTCTCTAGACTGGTGTTGGACCGGCCCCATGAAGGGCTCGCTCCCTCCCCGCATGACAGGGCCCGGACACCGGCTCTCCAGGTGCTACCCACAGAAGCAACCCGCAACCCGTCCCCTACGGGACGCCTGCTCCCGGATATCTCTGTATCACTGGCCCGGGCCACCGTCAGCACCATTGCCCGGCCCAGCCGCCATCTTGGACACTGCACCACGAGGCCGCGTGGCCTCAGCTCGACCCCAACCCTGGGCCTGGTCAGGCCCCGACATCCCGGCACCACCATCCACCCAGGAGGTGAACGGACCACTTGGCAGGTCAATGGGAGAAAGGAATGTCGATGGCTCTCCCCCGCCAGGTGCCGATCGTCCCCAGCCTCCCCGGGCACTGGCTCCTCCCCCCTGCTGGGTGTCTGGACTCCCTCATCCCGGACCTCCCGACCTCCAAGTGCGAGGGTCCGGACATCAAAGGGCGCCAGACCTATAACTGAGGCAGCTCCAGAGCAGGAAGGCAGTTGTATCCTGGAGTCGAGAGACACCGTGAAGAACTCATCCTTGACGGACTGCTGGCGCTGCCGCAGCCCTGCCTTGTGAACTGTCGTCCTGCCTGCTGGCGCTGCCGCGGCCTTCTGCAACCATCATCCTCGTCGGGACCTGCTGGCGCTGCCGCGGCCCGTTGCTACCTACGACCACCTCGGGACCTGCTGGCGCTGCCGCGGCCCGCTGCTACCTACGACCACCTCGGGACCTGCTGGCGCTGCCGCGGCCCGACCTTCCCGAACGCCGAGCTCGAGGATTGTGAGCTACCATCATCTCATCTCAAATACCAGATTGGTAACAAGACTGTCCCGCTACCCCCTTTCCCTTCCAGAGACTAGAATTGAGAGGATCCTCGTGTCCTGATCTCATTGTACAGTACTACCTTACTTCAAGAACTGCATATAAAGAGCGTTAACCTTATCCTTGTGTGGTGTCCATCTGTGGGGGGGAAGTTACTTGTCTGTACGATCGCTGGAGACGGCCCTCACCGGAGGCCTCTCCCCTTGTCCTCGGCCGACCCTCCAGGTCCCCGTCTAACATTGGTGGCCAGCGGCGCGATCCGAATCAACGCGTAACGTACAGAAAGTAACTCACCCCACGACTCAACCACAATGACAACAAAAGAGAGCGGACCCGCAGAGAAATTCCAGATGGAAAAGCTAGAAGATTACAACCATCGAGAGCTAAAGCAATTTTGCATGGAACTGGGCATTGCTACCACCGGGCTGAGCACAAAAGAGGACTTCAAACACGCCCTAGAATCTTGGGCAGAAACGGGTGCGGCTGCACCCCGGAACCGAAACAGCGAGACACCCGAAACAAACACCACTCCGACGGAAGAAAGGAGGACGGGTCTCTCCCCGGAAGAGATCCAAGAACGAGAGAAAAGCCGACTCCATGAATTGGAGTTGGTGCGGCTCCGGTTGGACGGAGAGCTGAAACTGGCCGAACAAAAGATAAACTTAGAACACTTACGGCTCCGAGAAGAGCGGGAAGAAAAGCAAAGGCAGAGAGAACTAGAAGAAAAAAGACTGGCATACGAACACGAGTGCAAGCTAGCAGAGATAGAAATGCGGAAACAGAATAAAGATCTAGGGGTGCCCGAGCGCCCGCACACCCCGGGCACCACCGAACCAAAGGTCCACATCCCCAAGGATGTGGTCCGTGAATATTTTCGGAACGACGACATACAGCAGTGGTTCAAGGCCTACGAGATCGCCATGACCTCCCACCGGATCGATCGAAGTGACTGGGGAGCCGGTCTATGGGGGAGGTTCGTCAACGAAGGCCGCGATGCCCTGCTACAGCTCCCGGACCATCAAATGACGTCCTATGACCACATGAAGGCCGCCCTCCTCACTCGATATGGGCTTACGCCCGAAATGTACCGCCAGAGGTTCCGCGACTGCACCCGGATCCCGGGTACGACTTGGGTAGAATATGTGAACTATTTCAGCCGAGCCTTCGAGGGATGGATCAAGGGTAGCCACGTAACAACCTACGAGCAGCTCTTCAACCTCATTGTGTGGGAGCACCTCTCCAACAACTGCTTCGTCGAGCTCAGGCAGCACCTCCTCGACAGTAAATTGACTGAACCACGGCAGCTCGCCGCTGAGGCTGACCGATGGGAAAGCACCCGAGTGGCCCGGAGTGGGCCCAACGAGCAGAACAGAACCAACCAAGGTCAGCATCGTCCCCGAGGAGGAGGAGGAGGCCAGGGCCGGGGCAGAGACGCCGTCCCGGCCGCTCCCGCGAACAACACCCCGCCCCCGGCTGGCCGGGGCAACCCCCCGATGCGCCCGGGGTTCCGAGCCAATGTTACTTGTCACCGATGCCAGCGAGTCGGCCACTATGCCAGTGACCCGAACTGCCCAAAGAACCAGACTCCTGGGCCCCGCCAGGTGGCTGCCGCCGCCTTAGGAGAAGAGCAAATCTCCGAAGAGCATGAAGAGTACGAACAGGAGCAGCCCGAGTGGGAACCTGCCGCCATGGTCCTGGCTTGCCTAGGGGGAAGAGACATGATCCCGCGGGCTCCCCTACCCGCCAACACCAGGAAATACAGCCAGTGGGTGAACATAAATGGGCGCAAGGCCGAAGACCTGCGTGACACGGGGGCCAGTGTGACGGCCGTCCGCTGTCACCTGGTGACCCCAGAACAAATCCTGCCAAACGTTCTTTGCCCCGTCCGATCGGCCGACAATTCAGAGAGCCTGTGTCGGATGGCCTGCGTCCCCTTCGAATGGGGAGGAGTGTCCGGTATGCTAAAAGTGACTGTCCGAGATGATGCCCCCGTGGACTGCCTCCTGGGAAATGATCTCGAGAGTTCCCCGTGGGCGGCCATTGAAAGAAGAGAGCACCTGGGGATGTTGGGCCTCCCGGACTGGGCGTGCGTAACAACCCGGTCCATGGCCGCCCGCACCATCCCCAGACCTGAAGAACCCGAATGGCCAGCACCTCCTCCCCCGATCGCTCCAGAGGAAGATACCGTCCATACCGACCCCCCGGAACAAACCCAAGAAGGGCCCGCTCAGCCCCAAGACCTTCCAGACCTGGCTCAGTGGCGTCAAGAAGGGGGACCCACCCAGGAGCAATTCCGGCAAGAGCAGAAGACCTGTCCCTCCCTCGAGGGACTGCGACAGCAAGCACTCGCCCAGAGCGCGGGAGACACCGCAGGGGCCCACTGGATCTTTTGGGACAATGACCTACTGTACAGCGAACAATGAGAAATGACGTCTCCAACCACTGCCGGTCCTGCCCCACCTGCCAGGCCAGCGGGAAGAGCGGCCCCAAACTCAAGGCACCCCTGCAACCATTCCCTGTTGTTACCACCCCGTTCGAAAGGGTGGGCATAGACATTGTGGGGCCCCTAGACCCCCGAACAGCACAAGGGCATCGATTCATCCTGGTCCTGGTGGACCACGCCACCCGCTATCCCGAGGCCGTTCCCCTTCGAACTGTAACCGCGCCAGTGGTAGGCCGAGCCTTAATGGGGATCTTCTCTTGAGTGGGCTTCCCCCGGGAGGTCGTCAGCGACAGGGGCACGAACTTTATTTCGAAGTATATGAAATCCCTCTGGCAGCAGTGCGGAGTCACCTACCGATTCACAACCCCCTATCACCCGCAAGGAAACGGACTGGTCGAGCGGTTTAACCGCACTCTCAAGGGGATGATCATGGGGCTGGAAGAACCCCTACGACGCCAGTGGGACGTGCTACTCCCGTGCCTCCTCTTCGCCTACCGAGAGGTCCCCCAGAAGTCCCTCGGCTTCAGCCCCTTCGAACTCCTGTACGGACACCCCGTTCGAGGGCCCCTCAGCCTAGTTAAAGAAGAATGGGAAATGGCCCCCCTGAAGACCCCTCCAGACGTCTACAAGTACCTCCTGACCCTCCGCAATCAGACCAGGCGATTCAGAGAGATCGCCAAATCCAATCTTGAGGCCAGTCAGGAGGACATGAAGAAATGGTACGATCAACATGCCTCCTCCATCGAGTTTGAGCCTGGTCAGCAGGTATGGGTGATTTCCCCCATCGAGCCTTGTGCCTTGCAGGACAAGTGGACGGGGCCCTTCAAGGTGGTCGAGCGCAAGAGCCCCGTCACCTATCTCATTGACATGGAATCCTCCCGGAACCCCCTCCGGGTCCTCCACGCCAACAGACTCAAACCACACTTTGTGCGCTCGGAGCTCAGCCTGCTGATGGCTACAGACAGTGGAGCGGAAGAAGACTCCGAGCCCCTCCCTGACCTACTGAGAACCCGTGAAAAAGATGGTTCAGTGGACGGGGTCCGACTTTCCGATGCCCTGACCCCGGAACAGCGCCAAGACTGTCGGACCCTCCTGTTGCAATTTGCAAATCTCTTTTCCCTCACTCCCGGAGTCACCCCCTGGTGCCTGCACGACGTGGACACTGGGGACAGTCCCCCTATCAGACACCGGGCGTACCGAGTACCAGATCGGGTGCGCGCCTGCATCCAAGAGGAAGTCTCCAAGATGCTCGCACTCGGAGTCATCGAACCCTCGGACAGCCCCTGGGCCAGCCCAGTCGTACTGGTCCCCAAGGCTGCTGCCCCGGGCACCACCCCCGAGCTCCGATTCTGCGTCGACTATCGGGGTCTGAACGCTGTCACCCGAACCGACGCTCACCCCATCCCCCGAGCAGATGAACTGGTCGACCGCATGGGGGCTACCCGCTACCTAAGCATCTTCGACCTGACAGCAGGCTACTGGCAGATCGGCCTCACCCCCAGGGCCCAAGAACGATCCGCTTTCTCCACCCCGGATGGACACTACCATTTCAAAGTGATGCCATTCGGCATGAAAAACGCTCCAGCCACTTTTCAACGACTTGTGAACCAGGTATTGGCGGGCCTCGAAGAGTTCAGCGCCATTTATGACCATTCGCCATTGATGCTATGGATGAATGAGAATGGAACTAGACCTTTGGGAATTTGGAGGCGTAGACCATCATCACATGCTGGCGAAATAGGAACATACTCCTACCTCGGACTGAGGTATTCGCTATGTTGTGTAAATACCTCCTTTTTTACTTGAAAAAGAGGCATAAAATATGGAATTGGTATTTAACACACCGAATTCTGCATGTTTCGTCTTTCCTTGTGGACCTTTTCACTCAATAAATTTTGACATAAAGGACATTGTGCTCTGTCATTGGGCAGAGAGGATCATTCTAGAGAGAGGAAAATGAAATTGGAACTCTCTAAAGACAAAGGGCATCACAGAGACGAGCCCCACTGTAAATTGGTATGGTGCCATGCCTTGTTTAGAGGAGGAAGGAGCAGTGCCAGGATTCTGTACGCAGAGCCTCAGCTGGCCCTGCAGTTAGAAATCTTTGATCAGGGCCCATCCACTACAGGCCACTGGTAAATGAACATTACATTAGAAGTTGTTGTCGGCTTCTAAACGATGAATGGATTCAGATAATATGCTTGTAGTGGACTACCCTGTCTCTCAAACTCTTAATGAACCTATCAATCCCATACTTTGCAAATAAGGGCTGCTTTACACTGGTAGTTAGCAAGTTTCTTGTAAGTGTTCTTGCCTTGTTGAGGTGTCCAGTAAGCAGACTATATTTGTGTGTATGTCATGTACCAACGCCCTAGCAGGAGGACCTAAACTCTGTGGAAGAGGTAACATATGGGGATGATATTCGCATGTACAGTAGAATGGAGAGGTTTTCAAGGAGCTATGTAATGAAATAGACAGAAATTCGGCCTGGGGAATCCACCACATCCAATCCTCTTGATGCTGTTAGGAAACATGTCATGTACCCTTTTATAGTTTTATTTACTTGTTTGGTTTAACCATCAGTTAGTGGGTGGCAACTATGCGCTTTGTAGGAAGCTATATATACCAAGGAGTTTCATGAGGGAAGACCAAAATGTGGAGGTGAATTGTGCATCTTTCAGAATTATTTTTTTCCGCACACAATGTATAGCTAATTCAGGTGCAGAAAAAAGACTTTAGAAAGGTATGAGGTGATCCATTTTGGTCAATTAGGAGATAACTACCCATAATGATGTGTATGAATAAGATTTTTGTAGATCTATGAGGATGTCTTTGGGATGGTCAACCAAGGATGACGACGAGTGGGCAGCAGGTCTCATGGGTTTTATGAACGTTCTTTTATCTTTTACATGTAAATATGAATGCTTGTTTTGAATTACGGGGATGGTGCCACCAAAAAGAACATGGTATCAGGTCTTCTGTGCCTCATCTGCCGAAATGGCTTGTTATGGGAATGTCATGCAACTAAGACAAAGCCTGCTTTTGCTAGTTTGGGTTGCCATAAACAGTCTGTCGTATGTATCAAGCAGTCCCTTAGAGCATTTCTTATTCTAGACTCTTCGTGTAACCACTTCTCCATGTTGCATGGTAATGTTCTATAGCACCTACTTTGGTTGGGAGCAACAACCTCCCATTCTGACAAGCATTCTACACTGCAGTCCATATCATTAGAGTTAAAGCAACAGCTTTAACGTGTCAACCAATTGGGCAAGACTTGATTGTGACCTGAAAATGGGAGAAAAACTTCTAACCTAGATTTGTGTGATCTGACTATACCGATCCATCATGGTTCACCACTATCAGGTAATAACACCGGCTACGCCATCCGGCGTAGCTGTGCGCTTTATAAGCTTCTTTATTATTATCATTATTAATGTGCAAATGTATCCCTTCTAGTCAGAATTCATGACCATAAATGGTTATTCCTGAAACAAAACGGGGAAACAGCACAACCCTACACTCACAAAAAGTTCCACCAAATCTAAATAAAGCATGAGAACTGCAAGTTCTCTAAATGAGTTCCTAAGTTATAGTCGCCATTAATATTTCATTTTTGAGAGCAAAGAGTTTTGTGACAGTCTTCATTTGGTCCACAAGCACAGAATATGTGCAGTTTGCAGGGAGGGTTGGATACAAAACATATTAGACCTCCTGCTTGTGATGTTGAATGCCAAATACATCTCTTGGATATATTTTCTTCAATATACTTCTGGAGTTCTTTATTTCGCTATATTAAAGCATTTAAATGACCATCTCATGCAATGCTTTCTATATACCCAGCGAATGGAAACCAATAGATGATTTGTCATTTCCAAAACGACATCCCCGTAGGTTGGCAGGGATTGGTTCATGATGCGGGTGGGTTCTGCTTTCTTTCTTACAAACCAAGGCAATGTAATAAACTTGAGCAAATTTTCAATTCATGAATAATACAGTGGCTCCTGAGGCCAGTAAAGCAGCAAAGCGGAGAGGGTAATTGGACCCTGTGGTAATGAGAGGACCATGTCCACACAATAATATGTTTTATCTTCAGCAGGATTTCTGTTTAGATATTTAGGTCTATTTCTGCGATCCAAAGTCAAGCATCTGAGTTTTCCCAAATACGTGGACACTATTGTTTGAAATAACCAAGCTGTCCACAATAGAGGCATAACTGTCCTCTGTGTCTGAATTCTACTTTTTTTGCCGTCCACTTATGATTAACTGACCAGAAGAATTTCTTCTCGATTCCAGATAGTTCTCAGCTGTCGGACTGTTGTTCATAGACTTAACTGTTTATTTATTTTGTCCAAGAAAGAGGATGTGGTATTCTCATCTGCGGCTTATATATGAGTTACTCTATGGTTTATCATGTGATACCCTGTGGGTTCATGGGTATTGTAGCATGTGTTTTTCTGTGATTTTATTGGCTGCTGAGAAATTTACCAGTAAAGAAATAAGAAGCCTAGTCATCGCCTCCGTGTCTGTAATAGAATTGAAAATTCTTGTCACATATGTTTGCAAATTTTGAAAGCTATGCTGGCAGCTGCTTAGTCTCCTGCAAATTTTGAATTGTGCTTCATCAGGCCTCTACCATTTAACCTGTCTGCCTTGGGTGGCCCTCCCAGAAGACTAAGCAGCTGCCAGCATAGCTTTCCAGTTTACTGAGACACACAAGCCCCTCGTTCACTTCAAGGTGGCGGTTCTCCAAGAAGAGGGATGTGATTAAGGTATGATTTAAATATAGGATGAGAAAAAAATCCGGGTTGTACGAAACGGCATAGCTACAGATTTTGTGATTGTAATCTTCTGAATAATTTGGTACGTGCAGGGATGGCATTTTTAGATCTGGCGGTAGCCAAGGCCTTTTGATTTTAATAGAATTAAATGTATAATATACACTTTCTTACATGGCTTTCATCAAACCATCTTCGTCCATAGATATGTGGTTTTAGCGTTCACATTTTCTTTCCCTACTACAGCATATAACATAGGATAGTGGGTCAGCACACTTCAGCCACTGGCTAACTTTACTGCAAATGACGGCATTCGGTTGTTTCACAAGGATCATATCCTCACACAATATTAGGTCCATTCAGTGTTAGGGTATATGATCTACTTGTTATTTAAAATAAAAAATATATTAATTTAAATAAAGGCATTTCACTCTTTGAGCAGTTTTTTTAATTTTAATTACAGTAACAAGCAAGAAGCGCAGCTTTGGAATACAAAACTGATGTGTGTTTCAGTATCCGTATTGAGAATGTCTTGCAAAGGAGTCTGTGTGTAGCAATATAGCCAAGCATCCTGTGTCGTGCTCTGTATCTGCAATTGGTGTGCGCAAAAGATGCGTTCTTTTTCAAGATACAGATGCATTTTTAAACTGAAGACATTTCATTCTCTGATCATTTAAAAAAAAAATCATAGTCTTTAGCATGTAACATGGCTGGCACTACTTTGCAACGGATAACTGCAATGCATTTTAGTGTCCATGTTCAGAGAGGTAGTGTGAAGCAACAGAACTAGCTATCCTGGAAGATGTTGGACGTCATTAGGTGCGCTGCACAACCCATCTGCTTCTTTTTCAAAATATGGCATTATTCACTTGAATGAAAATATACAATTTTTGCCATGGTATTGTATATTTATATATTTTTATTTCTATTTTTAAGACTGTTGGAAGTTGCTATGCAAGAGGAAACTGTTGGAGTGGCTTCACTCATAAATAGTCTAGTGCAGGCTCCGATATCTAGCAATATCTGTGACATCATTCTCTGTTGTATTCCCCAGACCAAATCTTGCTGAGCAATCTTATCACTGTTGCACAGATGATGTTATCAGCTGACTACTTCGGGAAAAGTTTGATTTCTAGAAATGACAAAATCACCTGCGCTAGTCGCCCCTTGGCATTCCACTATGACAGGCAACTGCTGCAAACAGCTTAGATTGCTGGAGGACATGCTTCCATTTTGTAAAGTCTCTTTAAAATAACACAAGCCAAACAAATTGAAAACTCATGTCCCTGTAAAGAAAACATCAAATAAGCCCACATTCCATGATACATGGAATAACAGCTTAGGAAAAGCATACATATCAAGAGCTAATCCAAGCGAAACGCTATCAGGCTTTACGTAGTAACCTTGTACCACAGTAGGAGGGAACGAAGGCCATGCTTTCAAACAGTTAAGTAAGCCCTTAGGTACCCCAGATAGTAAATATCCACCACTTGCAGGTTACCAGGCCCCCACTACTTTCAGAAAGTTTATGAATGCAAAGGGGAATTACGGGGTGCATATAGTATCTTTTGTGTATAGAATCGTTGATCCTTTTTGTTATGCAATTAAAAAGCTGTTCTTGGACTTGTGCACTGCTCATTCAGTTCCTTATTATCTTTGCATTCTGGAATTTAATGCTTTATTTACCTAATCTTGACTTACTCTTTGGAACATCGAGATGTACTCTCCTTAAGTGTAATAGTGGTGAGTGACTTATCTTGACCTTATTTGTCTTTATCTCATATGCTTGCATTACTGTTAAACTGAAGTTTTTCCTCATAGCTGCCAGATATGGGTTCTTAAATTGTAGAAGAACAGCAAGCAAATGCGTAATTGGTGTGTGGGTGAAGCAGCACCCGTGAGTATCAAGATACTCAGGGCCTCATTTTGATGTCGGTCAGAAAGCCCCCTCCTACCTGCGGTTTGAGGCTTTCCGGCCAACATCTTCAGTTTCACTTTCGACAGCCATATACAATGACTGTGGTTGAATGTGAAACTGGCCAGTCATTCCGGCTGGCTTGCGACGGGCTCAAGAAGCCCGTCGGCCAGTCAGAACCGGCACATAATCCCTTAAAGACTGTGTTTTCCGCCGTCGGGATTATGATGTTGGTTTCCCACAGGCTTTTCATGTTGAGCTTTCTGATAGGAAAAGCCTGTCAGAAAGCGACTTTGGGGGCTCCTAGCAGGGCCCCCTTCTCCCTGTGGCCTCCTTTTGGGACCGATCGGGCCCCCCTGTAAATCCCTGCACTGTGTGCGGTGCCTGCCACACGGTGCAGGGATTTACACCAACTCCCATTTCTCTACGGGAGCTTGTGCTGCGGGCAGAAACTGTTAAGTCTATAAACAACAGTCTGATAGCTAAGAACTATCTGGAATCGAGAAGAAATTATTCTGGTCAGAGTAAAACAGCAGCCTAACGGGGCTCCAACACTAGACTTGGATCTTGAACCATTGTGACATCTTGACTGGCTTGAGGACGCGAAGAACCTCCACGAACTAAGACCAATGAGCTTTACTTGAGATCAGATCCTGAAATGAAAAAGATAGTGCCATAATAGCTTACTCCCTCATATTGTTCATCAATACATCAGAAAGGGAAGGGAAAGAACATAGGAATATATATGCGGTATGAAAATACTCCAATATAGACAATGCAAATTACAATATGCAATACATAAACCTGGGTGGGATAATACTCGCCTCCGTGTCCTTAATAGAATTGAAAATTCTAGTCATGTATGTTCGCAAATTTTGAATTCTATGGTAGGACAGGAGGCTCCGATTATGCTTGTTTGAAGCTGAGCCACCACTACTGATGCAACATCCACAAAAGGCTTATAGTAAAAAGACTTAAACATTGTGTCATATGACCAATCAGCTGCGTTCATATTATCTTCTAAGCTAACCCCAAAGAGAAAGCTTTAGAAGCCATAGCTCCACAAGCTGAATGTGCACCAAATTTGGAAACATCTATTCCAGCTTCGCCCATGAGCCCGCGTACCCATATGGACAAGGTAGCTGGGGTCACTGGGCGAAAAGGTTTCTGTAAAGCGATTAACAATTCATCTCTCATATCTAGACGAAATTCAGCTGTACTTACCCCATAATCTTTGATACATTGTACCACACATAGTTTAGGATTATTTGGAAAAGCCGGGTAAGCAATAGTAGTGGTATTAACTTGGAACATCTGGTAATTACAAAAGTAACAACCTCAGGTGAGAACCTACGACCCGCTAAATCAAGCGCACGGATATCAGAAACCCATTTGCAGGCAGCTGCTTCCTTGACAGATACTTATTGGAGGGCCAGGCCTCCAAGAATCGCAAAACAGAGGAAACATCCCATAACTCTGAATATTTGGGACAAGGTGGTTTGATCAACTGGATACCTCTGAGCAGTTTGCATAGTAAAGGATGTTCACCAGCTGGTTTGCCATCCACTGACACGTGACCTGCTGAGATGGCAGAACGAAAATTATTCACTGTTCTATAGGCAAGGCTGAAGGAAGCAATGGAAGCAAGACAGTTTACAAATAAGGTGACATCTGCTGTAGTGGGATCCACTTCCTGTTGAGAGCTCCAACTTCACCATTGTTTCCAAGCTGAAGAATATCGCTTGTGTGTACTAGATGAACAAGCTTTGCTGATAAATCTGTCAGCGTCTCGTGAAAGGCCTGGTATCTTCCATCTATCCCTGAAGCCCCCCAAGCTACTAGAAGGAGTTGCATCGATTCTATCAATGGATGAGGGGATTTCAGAGGGTCCAGCAACAGGTTCCACCTCTGGGGAAGGAGGAGCGGCACTGCACAAATCATCTCCAAAAGCACTGGGAACCATCCCTGTGCTCTCCAAAGTGGAGTGATTAGAATTAATTCTGACTGATATCGTTTGGTTTGTGCCAGATCCCTGTGAATCATCACAAATGGCGGGAAGGCATAACAAAGAACTGAGAGCCAATCCTGAAGAAACGCATCCGTGGCCAGAGCTTCTGGATCCGGACGCCAGCTATAAAACGCTGGAATTTACCTGTTGAGGCAGGAAGCAAACAGGTCTATCTGGCATGGGCCCCAAAGGCGATTCAACGACCGGAAAACCCATGGATGGAGCCTCCAGTCGCTGAAATCCCTTAGGTGACGAGAGTGCCAGTCGGCAATCTCGTTGTTGCAGCCCCAGAGGTACTCCTCTACCACTGATATCATGTTCTGAAGGAAAAAGCGCCCCAAATCCTTGGCAATTTCCGCTAGAATCCGGGACTTTGTCCCCCCATATTTGTTCACAAAACGTACTGTGGACACATAGTCCATGCGAAGCAGAATGCAACAGTTTGTCTTGCAGGGGAAGAGACAGCGAATCGCAAAGGAACCTCCAGAAGTTCCAGGCAATTGACGTGTAAATTCAATTGCTCCTGTGACCAACGGTCGCCTGTGGAAATCGGACCACAACGGGTTCCCGATCCCACTGACTGGCATCGGATTCTATCACTACTTCCGAGGTAGACCCGAAGAGGGCTCGACCATTCCAAGGACCCACGTGGTCCAGCCACCATAACATTTCCAACCTCGCCTCCTCCGAAAGAGGAATCTAATCTGAGTAACTGAGGCCATTCTGGAGATGTTGAATCTTGAGCCGCTGAATTGCTCGGTAGTGAAGGGGACCCGGGAAAATCGCTTGGGTGGAGGAGGTTAACAGTCCTGTGATCAGGGCTACAGATCTCAATGATACAATCTTCTTGAGCTAAATCGACCTCAACTCTCTTGATAGACCTGTCCTTCTGGTTGAGAAAAAGGAGCTGACAACTTTGGGAGTTGATCAGAAAACCCAGAAACTCGATCGACTGAGATGGAACTAAGACCGATTTCTGTGGATTCAGAAGAAACCCGAGACACTGCAAAAGATCTATGGTCCATTCCAGATGGGTCATCACAAGAAGAGGACAGCGAGCCATGATGAGAATTTCGTCCAAGTAAACATTCAGACGAACACCCCGTGCTCTCAAAGATTCTACTACGGGCCTCAGAAGTTTTGTGAAGCACCAAGGTGCAGAAGAGAGGCCGAAGGAAAGGACTTTGTACTCGTACCAAACTCCCTGCCATTAGAATTGGAGAAAGCGCTGATGAGGTTCATAAATGGGCACAGACAGATACGCATCTTTCAGGTCCAGACGGACAATTCAGTCTCCATCCAGAAGAAGGTCGCGTAGAAGATGAATCCCCTCCATCTTGAAGTGTTGATATACTACCCATCCATTGAAATCCTTTAGATTTAAAACTAGCCTGGATCCACCCCCCTTCTTCTGAACTAGGAAGATGCTGCTGATGAAGCCTCGGGGTGACGAGTCGAGAGCATTATGGCCCCCTTTTGAAGAAGAGATTCTATCTCTTTGGAAATGAAGACCACCCCGGAGACCCCCATATCTGCCTTTCCTGAACCTGTTCTTGGCTCGATGGGTGGGATAGAAGGAGGAGGAATTGGAATAATTGGACTCCTGGTATCTTCCACGCTGCGATTGGTATTGGCCACACAGGGCACCTTGATGGAAACCACGGCTGAACGACCGCCCATGGTGTCATCTAGCCCTGCTGAAAACGATCCGGAAAAGCTCTTTTAAGAGACCCCTGTGCCTTGCCAAGACCACTAAAGGTGGCGACAAACTTCGTCAGCTTAATAAGGAAAGGTTGACAGAGGAGGAGACCCCGAACCAAGGTACCGGACTCAGAAGATGAAAGCTATGCCTACTTAGGGTCGAGCTTCAAAAGAATAGAGCGACGGCACTCGCTAGACATATCACAATTTGCCTTCCCCAATTGACAGATGGCCCTTGGTGCCCAGCCAATCAGTTCCTCTGGGTCAATCACCATCGAATATTCCTTGGCACGAAAACCCAGCTCAAGAATCTCTGTAAGGAGACCCGTTAAATCTAAAAGTTCATCTTGACAATACCGCCATGCTCGATCTATAACCTTTTTCGGGTCTTTAGAATACTTATTAAGATAGGTGAGCACAGAGGGATCCACCTCCGGTGTTTATGCCACCTTATCCGCCAAGTCTGGATAAGGGCATTCCGAACGAAGCCTCGCTCTAACATCCTTATCAAACGCTTGCCTAATATGGGACTGCACATAGCCAGCGACCTCAGGAGGCAGAAGCTAAGCAGAGGATTTAGGTTGAACAATTTCCGTGGGTTCAAAGGTAAGTAATTTAGGGTGAGATGGCGCATCTACGTAATGCCCTTTCTCAATTTCTTAGCAGGCCTAGGGGACTCATCCTGCTCTGAATCCTGATCTGAGGAAGTATCCTCATCATCTCCGTTAGGTGACTTTGAATTAGTCGCTTTCTTGGAAGACGTACCATTGACATGGCCTTTACCATGGTAGTAGCTAACTTGGCAAAATCCGCGGCATGGGAAACCCATGCCAGTGTCAGAAGGGTGACTACTAGAACCAGGAAGCCAGCCCTGCTGCAGAGCTTAATTACAGAGGTGACGCTTCAGTGGCTCAATGTGAGAAGTTGGCCTGGTATATGATGGTCACTATTCTAGTGAACACCTTGCACCAGTCCAAACGACCCTTATGGTGATTGGTTGTAAGTCAACCTTATAGATGAGCTATCCTAATGGTAGCATGGACAAAAGCAGTCTTAGGCTAAACTCAAGAGGGCATGTGAAGCCAGCTGTTTTACCATATGCAATCCCTTTAATACCAAATGAAAGGACACCACACAAGTTATATATATTATAAAATATATGTATTTATTACTAGAATAATCCCCTGTACTCTTTATGAGGACAGAAGCACAAGCGTTAAACAAAGAACTTAATATAACATACAAAAGTTGCACAAATATGGATAGGCCCGGGTGACCCCTAAAACCATATACTAAAATAGTGGTATAAGAACCACGTCATGAACAATGGTAAGGCCTATGGCCTTGAGAATCACTGGGGCTACACTGGACTAACAGCAGTTAGGACGTAGGAGGCCCACAGGATGCGGGTGCAGTGTCTATAGGCACACTCGTGCACCAATAGAAGTCAATGGTGCGTAAAAGTTACAAAGTTACAGTTTTAGAAGTCTTCCGACTGGACTAGAACTTAACCACTTAAAACTAGGACACTAGAGGTGTAAACCACTACAGGAGCACCGGAGTACTCTCGTTACCTCACCCACAGAAAGCGGGTGCATAGGTGTCAAAGTGCGTCGGGCTTCGTCGTGGAATTCTATGGAGCCTGGAGGAAAAGATGCTGCAGGCGACCAGGAGAGAAGAGTCCGGTTGGATCCAAATGTTGGATCGAAGATGTAGAGTACCTGAAAGCAGAGGGAACAGAGTTTGGGTCACTAGCCAGTGACCAGGAAGGAACCAGGCGATGTTGGGTTGCGATCAGGTGATGTCGTGAAGCTTGTCTCCGTTGCCACGTGGACCAGGAGGTATCGACGACAACCAGGAGGTGGACACGGACTGTACCACGAAGGCTCTCGCTGTCGGCGGTGTCGGTTCTCGAATCGGAGTCAACAGGCCTTGGCAAATGCAACCCAAGCAGGAATCGAAGATGGCTTCTGGATCAGACCGGCGAGGTCTGATGGGCTGCTCCTTTTCAGGGGAGCAAGGGCCAGTCTGGAGCAACCAGACCAGCAGTGAAAATGTGTAGGTTCGTCGTCACAGAAGCCACTAGCCAACGGGCAAGTGACCGGACAGACGCGTCGAGCAGGAAAATGCAAAAGGGCCCCACGCAGCACTCGGTGAGTGTGGAGAGGTGATCTTTGGTGCAAAAGATGCTCGGGGCTGGGGCTTCTCAATCCCCAATGCACAGCTTCGAGGGTGCCTCAGGAGTTGCACAGGCAGCACTTTGCTGGCTTTCCAAGATGGCCGGTCCCACGTCTCACGTCGCCTCCACGGGTCTCAGCTTTGCTGGGACTGTAGATCGGGCTGTTGGATGTCTGGAAGTCCGGTTCTTGTCGGTCTCTGTCATTCGAGCTCCGGCAGGAGCAACAACAAAGAAAACCTTTGAGCGCTGATGGTGCTTGCTTGTGTAGGGTGGTCACTCCTTGACCACAAGGGAGATTCTTCAGTCTTCTACGTCGAGTAGGATGTCGAAGGGTCCAGAGTTCTGTTTCAAAGTTTCAGTCAGGATGATCTAATATCTAAGGGCACAGCTCCTACCTTTATTCCAAATCAAGGGGCTGGATCTCCTGCTAGGTCCCTCCTATGGGTGGGACCCAGGAAGGGGGTGGTTACACCCCTTTCCCTTTGTCCAGTTTTGCACCAGAGCTGGGGCTGGAGTGCCCCAGCACCGGTTTGAACTGGGCTATGCATGGGACACCTTGTGTGCCCCAGGCAGTGTCTAGTTTCATTCAGCCTTCCCTGCCCCAATCCACTATCTCCTGTCTGGGGTGGTGCTATTACCTTCCTGTGACAGGAAACCTTTTGTTCAGGCCTCCCCTGCCGGAGTTTCGGTCAGCAGCAAGAGGCCAGACTTGTGTCTGTGGAAGCAGTATCCATTTTGTGATGGTGAGGCTCTGGTTAGTTTTAACCACGTTTAAGGAAAGTAACATGTCTTCTCCCTCTAGAAGGGTGGAATGCTACCCCCGTCGCCAGGACTGGCGAGGGGGTAGTATTCCAAAGCGTATGACACCTTACACAACATGTTTTGATAAAGCCAAACCAAAGATAGCATCTGACCGCGAGGTACATAATGCACTTAAGAGTATATGGTATGGCAATATCCCAGAACAGCTATAAGGACATGGTTCCGAAAGCTGCAGACAGGCTCAGCTCATGCTAGAGCACCATCTCACATAAAACCAAGCACTCTGCCTCCAGGATTGTTAAGGCCTGCCAAAGGAGTGACTTATAGGTGTATATGTGTCCAGATATAAGGTCAGATATAGGTATACTATATCTAAGCAAGGGGTGATTACACCACCTTGCCCCAGCTGAGTGATCAGCCAGTTGTGTCAATTTGGATGGCCAGCCAGGGGTGGCAAAAGATATGCTGCAGCCTCTGGTAGGCCTTGGATACACCTATGCCCTGGGTACCTATAGTACACACCACAGGGGCTCATAAGGTGACCCAATATCCAATTGGAGATGAACCTAAGGTACATGGAGTCCATTTCACAGAGAGAGCAGATAGCCTGGGGTCCTGATTAGCAGGATCCCAGGCCAACTAAGTCGAAAACCAGCTGAACACTAGGCAAAAAATCTGGGGTAACCATAGTTAGGTATCCACCTTCCTAAACAACCCCCCCCCCAAACGAAAGGTGATAAGGCAAGGCTGTCCTTGACCAGGTAAGCCTATATTGCCTGAGTGGCCATATAAGGAAGTACCTGCACTAGCATGGTTACCCACTGTGTCATGGTCCACTAAGCAATCCCTTACCCCAAGGGTATCATAGGGTCTCCACCATAGGGAATCTATACCTGTGGTGTGTTTTGGCAAAGTAAAAATCTGATGTTGAAATGGAGTACTGAAGTGAGGCTCCTCTAATGTAGGGCTCAGCTTCCTCCAATCCCTTTCCACCATATAGGCCTTTCTTTCCTTGACTGAGTTGCACTGTGCTCTCAGGGTCAACCTCTGGCTACCTAAAGTTGGAGGCTGGGTCCCTTTTGTTGGCTTACTGGAGGGACAGGTCAGGTTCGGGGCCTTTGGGTCCCATGTTTGGCTGTGCCCAACAGTGTCCATCTGGGGGAGGTTCCTAACTAGGTGTAAGGGAGATCCCTCAGGAGTTTTTAAAATGTTCACCTTGCTAGGGCTGCTAGCTTTGGTGCCCCTAATCTGCTGATGGGATGGGTCTTGTGGACAGGGGGCCCTGTGGGGTTCACCACTGGCCTCCCTGACCTCTGCAGGCCAGGGCTGACTAAGGCAGGGTAGAGAGGGGCAGGTTACCTGCTCCAGATTGGGTCCCACCTTGGAAGGGTCCACTGACATCAGGGGCTCTGCCAGGCTAGGCCTGACTACCTCTGGGGCAGTTCCTTCACAAGGGGTAGGGTCAGTTCCCTGAGGAGGCCGACTCTCACCTAATGTCTGGTGGGAGGGAGACTTTTCTTCCTCCCCAATGCTCTCTGTTTGAGTGGAGTGATCCATAGTTTCAGGCTTCACAACACTAAAATCTGTTTGAGTTTGGGCTGTGGCCATCACAGCCCCACCAACCTTTTCAGGAAGGGACTCAGTTTGGGTTTGGGCTGTTACCATCACAGCCCTGTCAACCTGTCTAGGGAAGGAGTCTGCCTGAGATTGGGCTGAGACTGGCACAGCCCTGCCAACCTTTTCAGGGAGGATATCCTGAGCTGGGGCTGTGGCCATCACAGCCCCACTAACCTTTCCATGGAGATTTACCATTTTAGAATGGGTTTCTTGTTCTACCTCAGCCCAGGCTAAGATTTCCAGATCATTCCCCAGTAGACAATCTACAGGCAAGTTTGTAGACACTGCCACTCTCTTGGGGCCAGTGACACCTCCCCAGCTGAGATTAACTACTGCCATGGGATGATCTTTCTGTACTCCATCAATGTTGGTCACCTGGTATGTGGCTCCAGGTAAAAGTTGCCTTGAGGGGACTAGACTCTCAGTCACCATGGTGATGCTAGCCCCTGTGTCTCTATAGGCCTCAACTTTCAGACCATATATGAGGGGCTCCTGCCTGTACTTGCTCAAAGTGTTGGGACAAGCAGTGAAGTTGGCAAACCCCATGCCATTTTCACAGACAAGAGTAGCTGTGGTAGGGGACCTGGTTAGGCCAGAGTCCACCTGAGTTACCCAAGTAAACCCAGCCAAATTCTTGGGGGCACTCCTACCACCTGGGGGATTACTACTAGTAGTAACAGGAGGTGTTGGAGTATTACTTGGAGGTATATTTTCCTTATTGCTGGACTTGGGGCAACTGCTGTCAGTTTTCCAGTGGTCAAGCTTTTTACAAGCATGGCAATAAGGCTTCTTAACTGTAGAGGAAGGATTGTGGGACCCACCCTCATCATTGGAATTTTGGGGCCCTGGGGAAGTCTTTCTATTGAGGCTTGGTAGAATCTTTCTTCTGGTCATTACCCTGATTTCTAGGCCTAATCCTGGTTCTGAACCATGTGTCTGCCCTCTTACCCAATTCCTGTGGAGAGGTCAGATCTGAGTCCACCAGGTGCTGGTGTAAAAGCTGGTTTTTGACAATTACTAAGGATCTGCTCCCTCATAATCAAATTATACAATCCTGTATCGTCATGTACTTTGCTGCCCAGTAACCAACCTTCCAGAGCCTTAGTAGCACATTCTACAAAGTCAGTCCAGTCCTGAGTCTGTGTCTTCTGAGTATCTCTGAACATTAACCTGTACTGTTCAGTGGTTAAGCCAAACCCATCAATTAGAGCACTCTTCAGGACAGTGTAGTTTTTAGCATCCTCATGTCTAACTGTGAGGAGCTTGTCTCTTCCTTTTTAGGTCGAGTAATTTATTACTCGAAACTATTGTGTTGAAACCAACTCTTAAAACCAAGGGCTTTGGGAGACGGATAACGCACACCGTACACGCGCTTTTCTCCCGAGCCTCGGCATCACACTTCTAAGGAATTCCTTCTACTCCTTATCTCCTCAGGGCACTTAGCGTCTACGTGTGTCTCCCAGGCTCCTCACAGTGCCATATGTCCTCAGGGCATCACACTTCTAACGTGAACGACCGTCTGCTCCTTGGAATGCTGGCATGGTTGCCCAGTGCTGCCTGATCTTCTTCAAAGGCAGCTTGTAACCCGAGCTGCCCTCTGCCTTTGCATTCTGAACTCTTTCTTGGATTTCACACACAGTCCATAGCGCTTCCTTCTACCTTTCACCAGGCACACACACACACCACCAGCCATCAGTGCACGCTTTCACCAGGCACACACACACACACACCACCAGCCATCAGTGCACGCATTCACCAGGCATACACACCACCGGCCGTCAGTGCACTCTTTCACCAGGCACACACACACACACACCACCAGCCATCAGTGCATGCATTCACCAGGCATACACACCACCGGCCGTCAGTGCACGCTTTCAACAGGCACACACACACCACCAGCCATCAGTGCACGCTTTCACCAGGCATACACACCACCGGCCGTCAGTGCACGCTTTCACCAGGCACACACACACACCACCTGCCATCAGTGCACGCTTTCACCAGGCATACACACCACCGGCCGTCAGTGCACACTCTCAACAGGCACAGACACCATCAGTCATCAGTGCACGCTTTCACTGGGCACAAACACCACCAGCCGTCAGTACACGCTTCCACCAGGCACACACGCCACCAAACGGCAGTGCACGCTTTCACCAGGCACACACACCACCAGCCGTCAGTGCACGCTTTCACCAGGCACACACCACCAGCTGTCAGTGCACGCTTTCACCAGAGACACACACTACCAGCCATCAGTGCACGCTTCCACCAGGCACACACACCACCAGCCGGCCAGGCACACACACACCACCAGCCATCATTGCATGCTTTCAACAGGCACACACACACCACCAGCCATCAGTGCACGCTTTCACCAGGCATACACACCACCGGCCGTCAGTGCACACTTTCACCGGGCACAGACACCATCAGTCGTCAGTGCACGCTTCCACCAGGCACACACCACCAGCCGTCAGTGCATGCTTTCACCAGGCACACACACACACCACCAGCCATCAGTGCACGCTTTCACCAGGCACACACACCACTGGCCGTCAGTGCACGCTTTCACCAGGCACACACACACACCACCCGCCATCAGTGCACGCTTTCACCAGGCATACACACCACTGGCCGTCAGTGCACACTCTCACCAGGCACAGACACCATCAGCCATCAGTGCACGCATTCACCAGGCATACACACCACCGGCCGTCAGTGCACGCTTTCACCAGGCACACACACCACCAGCCGTCAGTACACGCTTCCACCAGGCACACACACCACCAAACGGCAGTGCACGCTTTCACCAGGCACACACACCACCAGCCATCATTGCATGCTTTCAACAGGCACACACACCACCAGTGCACGCTTTCACCAGGCATACACACCACCGGCCATCAATGCACACTTTCACCGGGCACAGACACCATCAGTCATCAGTGCACGCTTCCACCAGGCACACACAACCAGCCGTCAGTGCACGCTTTCACACGGCACACACAGACACTGCCAGCCATCAGTGCACGCTTTGACCAGGCATACACACCACCGGCCATCAGTGCACACTTTCACCAGGCACACAAACACACACACCACCAGCCATCAGTGCATGCTTTCACCAGGCATACACACCACCAGCCATCAGTGCACACTTTCACCAGGCATACACACCACCGGCCATCAGTTCACGCTTTCACCAGGCACACACACACACCACCAGCCATCAGTGCACGCTTTCACCAGGCATACACACCACCAGCCGTCAGTGCACTCTTTAACCAGGCACACCCACACACCACCTGTCATCAGTGCACGCTTTCACCGGGCACAAACACCACCAGCCGTCAGTGCACGCTTTCACCAGGCACAAACACCACCAGCCGTCAGTGCACGATTCCTCCAGGCACACACCACCAGATGTCAGTGCACGCTTTAAGCAGGCACACACACCACCAGCCGTCAGTGCGTGCTTTCACCAGGCACACACCACCAGCCATCAGTGCATGCTTCCACCAGGCACAAACAGCACCAGCCGGCCTGGCACACACACAGCACCAGCCATCAGTGCATGCTTTCAAAAGGCACACACACACACCACCAGCCATCAGTGCATGTTTTCACCAGGCATACACACCACCGGCCGTCAGTGCACACTTTCACCGGGCACAGACACCATCAGTCGCAGGGCACGCTTACACCAGGCACACACCACCAGCCGTCAGTGCACGCTTTTACCAGGCACACACACACACACCGCTAGCCATCAGTGCACGCTTTCACCAGGCACACACCACCAGCCGTCAGTGCACGCTTTCACCAGGCACACACACCACCAGCCATCAGTGCACGCTTCCACCAGGCACACACACCACCAGCTGGCCAGACCCACACACCACCAGCCGTCAGTGCATGCTTTCACGAGGCACACACACCACCAGCCATCAATGCACCATTTCTACAGGCACACACACCACCAGCCATCAGTGCACAAATCAATTGTTAACGCATCCACAATTAACTATTGTAGCAATCGCAGTATGGCACACTTTACTTTTAAACATATTCATCTAAAGCGCAGCAGGGCACCATTCCCTCACACTCAGCACCCTCACACACTCTGCAATGGAACATACACTCCAAATACCACTCAGTGCCACATAATTGCACGCCACATAATTACACTGCACTCAATGCAACATACACTTCAAATACCACTCAGTGCCACATAATTTCACTCCACATAATTACACTGCACTCAATGCAACATACATTCCAAATAACACTCATTGCCACATAATTACATGCCACATAATAACACTGCACTCAATGCAACATACTTTCCAAATACCACTCAGTACCACCTAATTACACGCCACATATTTACACAGCACTCAATGCAACATACACTCAAAATACCTCTCAGTGCCACATAGTTATATGCAACATACTTACACTGCACACAATGCAACATACACTCCAAATACCACTCAGTGCCCCATAATTACACATCACATAATTACACTCTACTGAATGCAACAGACACTCCACACAATACCACCCAGTGCTACATAATTATATGCTGCATAATTACACTGCACTCATGCAACATACACTCCAAACAATACCACTCAATACCGCATAATTACACGCCACACAATTACACTCTACTGAATACAACATACACTCCCCACACAATACCACTCAGTGCCACATAATTATATGCTTCATAATTACACTGCGCTCACCGCAACATACACTCCAAATACCACTCAGTGCCACATAATTACACGCCACATAATTACACTGCACTCAATGCAACATACACTACAAATAACACTCAGTGCCACATAGTTACATGCCACATAATTACACTGCATTCAATGCAACATACACTCCAAATACCACTCAGTACCACATAATTACATGCCACATAATTACACTCTACTGAATGCAACACACACTCCACACAATACCACTCAGTGCCACATAATTATATGCTACATAATTACACTGCACTCAATGCAACATACACTCCGAATTCCACTCAGTGCCACATAATTAAACACCACATAATTACACTCTACTGAATACAACATACCCTCCACACAATACCACTCAGTGTCACATAATTATATGCTACATAATTATACCGCACTCAACGCAACATACACTCCAAATACCACTCAGTGCCACATAATTACACGCCACATAATTAAACTGCACTCAATGCAACATACACTCCAAATACCACTCAGTGCCACATAATTAAACTCCACATAATTACTCTGCACTCAATGCAACGGACATTCCAAATACCACTCAGTGCCACATAATTACACGCCACATATTTACACTGCACTTAATGCAACATACACTCCAAATACCACTCAGTGCCACATAATTACACGCCACATAATTACACTGCACTCAATGCAATATACACTCCAAATAACACCCAGTGCCACATAGTTATGTGCCACATAATTACACTGCACTCAATGCAACATAATCTCCAAACACCACTCAGTACCACATAATTACACGTCTCATAATTACACTCTACTGAATGCAACACACACTCCACACAATACCACTCAGTACCACATAATTATATGCTACATAATTACAATGCACTCAATGCAACATACACTCCGAATTCCACTCAGTGCCACATAATTAAACACCACATAATTACACTCTACTGAATGCAACACTCACTCCACACAATACCACTCAGTGCCACATAATTATATGCTACATAATTACACAGCACTCAATGCAACATACACTCCAAATACCTCTCAGTGTCACATAGTTATATGCAACATAATTACACTGCACACAATGCAACATACACTCCAAATACCACTCAGTGCCTCATAATTACACACCACATAATTACACTCTACTGAATACAACATACCCTCCACACAATACCACTCAGTGTCACATAATTATATGCTACATAATTACACCGCACTCAACGCAACATACACTCCAAATACCACTCAGTGCCACATAATTACACGCCACATAATTAAACTGCACTCAATGCAACATACACTCCAAATACCACTCAGTGCCACATAATTAAACTCCACATAATTACTCTGCACTCAATGCAACGGACATTCCAAATACCAGTCAGTGCCACATAATTACACGCCACATATTTACACTGCACTTAATGCAACATACACTCCAAATACCACTCAGTGCCACATAATTACACGCCACATAATTACACTGCACTCAATGCAACAGACACTCCACACAATACCACTCAGTGCCACATAATTATATGCTTCATAATTACACTGCGCTCAACGCAACATACACTCCAAATACCACTCAGTGCCACATAATTACACTGCAATCAATGCAAAATACATTCCAAATACCGCCCAGTGCCACATAATTACACGCCACATAATTACACTGCACTCAATGCAACATAAACTCCAAATACCACTCAGTGCCACATAATTACACAGCACTCAATGCAACATACACTCCAAATACCACTCAGTGCCACATAATTACACGCCACATAATTACAATGCACTCAATGCAACATACACTCCAAATACCACTCAGTGCCACATAGTTATATGCAGAAAGGTATAGGTGCCTTCAAGGGGATTTGTTTAACAAAATATAATTAAACTTGATTCAACTAACTCTTTAGGACAAGTCAATGGTCCTTTCAAGAATAAGGACCATTGACATGTCCTAAAGAGTTAGTTGAATCACGTTTAATTATATTTTGTTAAACAAATCCCCTTGAAGGCACCTATACCTTTCTACTTACTCACCCAAGCCCTCAAGGGTATTTTGGGTTGCTCACTGTTCCTTAATCACATAGTTATATGCAACATACACTCCAAATACCACTCAGTGCCACATAATTACACACCACATAATTACACTCTACTGAATGCAACACGCACTCCACACAATACCACTCAGTGCCACATAATTACACACCACATAATTACACTCTACTGAATACAGCACACACTCCCCATATTACCACTCAGTGCCACATAATTACACGCCACATAATTACACTGCACTCAATGCAACATACACTCCAAATACCACTCAGTGCCACATAATTACACGGCACACAATTACACTCTACTGAATACAATATACACTCCCCATATTACCACTCAGTGCCATATAATTACATGCCTCATACTTACACTCTACTCAATGCAACATAAATACACTTTATCTATCTGTCTATCTATCTATCACCCTTCTATATGTCCATCTCTCTATCACCCTCACTCTATCCATCTATCTATCACCCTCACTCTATCTATCGCCCTCACTCTACCTATCGCCCTCCCTCTATCTATCTATCGCCCTCACTCTATCTATCTATCTATCTATCTATCTATCTATCTATCTATCTATCTATCTATCTATCTATCTATCTATCTATCTATCTATCTATCTATCGCACTCACTCTATCTATCTATCGCATCACCACAGCATCACTCAGCACCACCAGAGCATCACTCAGGGGTACCACAACATCACTATGCGCTACCACAGCATCACTGAACACCACAGCATCACTTGTCGCCACCACAACATCACTCCGCGCCACCACAGCATCAATCTTTGCAACCATTTAACAACTGGTTCAAATATGTTCTCTCAATGTTTCAAGCTTCATTACAAATGTCACAAAAATATGTTAATAGTTCACTTCTGTTCTTGGATTTTCATCACAATAAAATACAATGAACATAATCTTCACAAAAGGTATTTACAAAAGCTATTGCCATTATAAATTACAATAACTTTTAAGTATTCATCATTAAAAAAATAAAAGCCATTTTTATTTGTAATATCAATACATCTAAGTCACGTAAATACAACACATATTGCATTACAAATGCTATAGGTGTCACATTTGCGAAAGCCAAAACTATTGGCATTGTAAATGACAAAGCTATTCAATTCACTATTTTCCAAACCAACACATAAATAAAAAATGTGTCATTTACAATACCAATAGCTCAAACTTTCATAATGCGAGACCTATTGCATTGCAAATGCTTGTTCTGAAAAGGAAAGCCACAAGATTGCTGCCCACTGACTCTGGGGAACATGCTGTACCATGCAGGCCCTCTCCAAAGCAGTTATCCACTTGTGGATGTCATCCTCATCTTTGTAGGGGGGCACAATCTTACTCAGGTTTCTATGATCATAGGGCCTGTCTTTATCCTTAGGGATATTGCTGCCACCAGTGGAATCTAATCCACTTAATCTTTGTTCCCTTCCTAACGCAAGTTTAGCTTGACCAGGGCTGTTTCCTCTTTCTCTATCTGAAGTTGGACAGCTCTCATCCTAGCCTCATGCTCTTTTCTCTGAGGGGAAGTCATTTCCCTTTGAGAACCCCTTGAGGCATTAGAGAGGATAGACTCCCTGGAAGGAGATCTGTCCCTTCTATTGCCTGGGTTAAGTCTACTATTAGGTCTGGAGAGGTGAAACCCTTCGCCATCCCCATGTAGGCTTAGGTTGGCCCTGCTAAGTCTCCTGACCTGAACCTGGCCACCTCCCTGATCATCTGAATCATCCCTATCTACCTCCTCAACTTCTGGGGTGATGGTCTCATCATCTATGAGGGCTCCTTCTCCTGTCTTACCTGAGGGGCCTGCAGAGGCCTTCTCAAGATCAGCTACCTCTAGAATATGTATTAGGATTGGGATGGTAGGGTTATAACCCTTTTTCAACTTCCTTGAGGCACATAAAACACTCAATTCTCTGAAGCTGAGTGTTTCATAGCTGGAGGGTGCCTTGGGAGGGTCACTTTCCACAGGTAGAGAACTGAGTGGTTCACCTGTGCCAGCCATGACTAGTGAGGTGTGGGTGTGTGCACCTACCTACACTAAGTGTTTACCTACTTGAACCTCTCTAGGAGTTGTAGTCAGGGTGTGCTAAGCCCTTTGGTCTACAACTACTAAGTTCAGTAGAACTTAAGTATTTAAAGCTTTGTTTATATGTACCTATGGTACTTGATGTGATCTTTCAAATGATATTGTCAAAGATTACAATTGGTAAAACAACAGCAAGCTCAAATCCCAACCGCTGCACACCAATGTGAGAAGTTGGCCTGGTATATGACGGTCACTATTCTAGTGAACACCTTGCACCAGTCCAAACAACCCTTATGGTGATTGGTTGTAAGTCAACCTTATAGACCAGCTATCCTAATGGTAGCATGGACAAAAGCAGTCTTAGGCTAAACTCAAGAGGGCATGTGAAGCCAGCTGTTTTACCATATGCAATCCCTTTAATACCAAATGAAAGGACACCACACAAGTTATATATTATAAAATATATGTATTTATTACTAGAATAATCCCCTGTAATTTTTATGAGGACAGAAGCACAAGCGTTAAACAAAGAACTTCATATAACATACAAAGGTTGCACAAATATGGATAGGCCCGGGTGGCCCCTAAAACCATATACTAAAATAGTGGTATAAGAACCACATCACGAAAAATGGTAAGGCCTAGGGCCTTGAGAATTGCTGGGGCTACACTGGACTAACAGCAGTTAGGACGTTGGAGGCCCACAGGATGCAGGTGCAGTGTCTATAGGCACACACGTGTACCAATAGAAGTCAATGGTGCGTAAAAGTTACAAAGTTACAGTTTTAGAAGTCTTCCGACCGGACTAGAACTTAACCACTTAAAACTAGGACACTAGAGGTGTAAACCACTACAGGAGCACCAGAGTACTCTTGTTACCTCACCCACAGGAAGCAGGTGCATAGGTGTCAAAGTGCGTCGGGTTTTGTCGTGGAGTTCTAAGAAGCCTGGAGGAAAAGATGCTGCAGGCGACCAGGAGAGAAGAGTCCGGTTGGATCCAAGGGTGGATCGAAGATGTAGAGTACCTGAAAGCAGAGGGGACAGAGTCTGGGTCACTAGCCAGTGACCAGGAAGGAACCAGGAAGGAACCAGGCGATGTCCGGTTGCGATCAATAAATTGGAGAAGTGTGGCTCAATGGTTAGAGAGGCAGACCCTGATGCAGAGGTCTAGCCCGGGACCAGTGTTCAATTCCCCGCCTCGGCAGGTCTTGGGCTCAAAATTCCACGGACCTGATAATTCTCGCCTCGGTGTCTATTCCAATCATGGAGTCCCCCTCTGCAACTCTGGGCAATAGCTTGCTTTATCTCCACAACGGCCCCCACAACGCTAAGGATGCCTGGCCTCCACCTTGGGGGTGCCCAGGAGTGGACGCCTCACAGGGAAAGCCAGGATGGGTTCCACAGCGGTATTCGTACAAGCGCCTTGAGACCCTTGCGGGTGAGTAGTGCGCTATACAAGTATCAAATTTACATTTCAAATTTGCATTTAATGTCATGAAGTTTGTCGCCGCTGCCACGTGGACCAGGAGGTATCGACGACGAGGTGGACACGGACTGTCCCACGAAGGCTCTCGCTGTCGGCGGTGTTGGTTCTCGAATCGGAGTCAACAGGCCTTGGCAAATGCAACCCAAGCAGGAATCGAAGATGGCTTCTGGATCAGACCGGCGAGGTCTGATGGGCTGCTCCTTTTCAGGGGAGCAAGGGCCAGTCTGGAGCAACCAGACCAGCAGTGAAAATTTGTAGGTTTGTCGTCACAAAGGCCACTAGCCAATGGGCAAGTGACCGGACAGACGCGTCGAGCAGGAAAATGCAAAAGGGCCCCACGTATCACTCGGTGAGTGAGAAGAGGTGATCTTTGGTGCAAAAACTGCTCGGGCTGGGGCTTCTCAATCCCCAATGCACAGATTCGAGGGTGCCTCGGGAGCTGCACAGGAAGCACTTTGCTGGCTTTCCAAGATGGCCCGTCCCACGTCTCCCGTCGCCTCCACGGGTCTCAGCTTTGCTGGGACTGTGGATCGGACTGTTGGATGTTTGGAAGTCTGGTTCTTGTCGGTCTCTGTCGTTCGAGCTCCGGCGGGAGCAACAACAAAGACAACCTTTGAGCGCTGATGGTGCCTGCTTGTGTAGGGTGGTCACTCCTTGACCACAAGGGAGATTCTTCAGTCTTCTACGTTGAGTAGGATGTCGAAGGGTCCAGAGTTTCATTTCAAAGTTTCAGTCAGGCTGATCTAATGTCTTGGGGCACAGCTCCTACCTTTATTCCAAATCAAGGGGCTAGATCTCCTGCTAGGTCCCTCCTATGGGTGGGACCCAGAAGGGGGTGGTTACACCCCTTTCCCTTTGTCCAGTTTCACACCAGAGCTGGGGCTGGAATGCCCCAGCACCGGTTTGAACTGGGCTATGCATGGACCACCTTGTGTGCCCTAGGCAGTGTCTAGTTTCATTCAGCCCTCCCTGCCCTAATCTACTATCTCCTGTCTGGGGTGGTGCTAGCACCTCCCTGTAACAGGAAACCTTTTGTCCAGGCCTCCCCTGCCGGAGTTTCGGTCAGCAGCAGGAGGCCAGACTTGTGTCTGTGGCAGCAGCATCCATTTTGTGATGCTGAGGCTCTGGTTAGTTTTAACCGCGTTTAAGGAAAGTAACATGTCTTCTCCCTCTAGACGGGTGGAATGCTACCCCCGTCGCCAGGGCTGGTGAGGGGGTAGTATTCCAAAGCGTATGATACCTTACACGACATGTTTTGATAAAGCCAAACCAAAGATAGCATCTGACCGCGAGGTACATAATGCACTTAAGAGTATATGGTATGGCAATTTCCCAGAACAGCTATAAGGACATGGTCCCGAAAGCTGCAGACAGGCTCAGCTCATGCTAGAGCACCATCTCATATAAGACCAAGCACTCTGCCTCCAGGATTGTTAAGGCCTGCCGAATGAGTGACTTATAGGTGTATATGTGTCCAGATATAAGGTCAGATATAGGCATACTATATCTAAGCAAGGGGGGATTACACCACCCTGCCCCAGCTGAGTGATCAGCCAGTTGTGTCAATTGGATGGCCAGCCAGGGGTGGCAAAAGATATGCTGCAGCCCCTGGTAGGCCTTGGATACACCTATGCCCTGGGTACCTATAGTACACACTACAGTGCCTCATAAGGTGACCCAATATCCAATTGGAGATGTACCTAAGGTACATGGAATCCATTTTACAGAGAGAGCAGATAGCCTGGGGTCCTGATTAGCAGGATCCCAGGCCAACTAAGTCGAAAACCAGCTAAACACTAGGCAAAAAATCTGGTGTAACCATAGTCAGGTATCCACCTTCCTACACTCAATGGCTCTGACCAAAGCTTTATTAACAGAGTGTTGTACACCAGCGTCTAGAGCCTCAACAAGCTCTTGCTCCATGGACCCAGAGGGTTCTTCATCCAAATAGTCCTCTTCAAAATAGAAATCTGACATAATGCCACAGTAAAGTGACACGCCTTCCCACTGGAGGACAGGCCCTAAAACACAACTAGAATGAATGAATGAATGAAGGGAAACGTGTACCGCACAACTTAGCCCAAGGGCATCAAGGCGCCAGTCAGGTCATACAGTCTATATTTCTCCTAGTGCATAATTACGGGTAAGCCTCTACAAAAAAACATGTTTTTAATGCTTTACGGAAAAGCACAAGGAAGGGTGTCCTGCCAGTTCAGGGGGAAGGGAATTCCAAAGCCTAGGCACCAAGGTAGAGAAGGCTCTACCTCCCCACCTAGCTTTTGCAAATCTGGGAACTGAGAGAAGATTTTTATTAGATGAGCAAAGGGCTCTGCTGGGGGCGTAAGAGTGGAGGAGGGACCTGATACCCTCTGGGCCAGAACCATACACAGCCCCATGAGCGAGACAGAGGATCTTGAAAGAAATCCTAGACTGGATAGGCAACCAGTGTAGGTTTTTCCTGGCCAAAGATGCTGAGGAAAGCCTAGGAAGATTGAGAACCATCTTAGCCGCCGCATTTTGCACTATCTGCAAGCGCTGAATAAGGCTCTTATTAATACCCACATAAAGCGCATTGCAGTAATCCAGTCTCGAGGAAACGAGTGCCACGGCGGCTTGCTTCCGATCATCGGGGGAGAGGCAGTGAGCGATCTTTCTGAGGATCCTGATGATACAACAGCAGGTAGAAACAGTCCTGCTGACCTGGCGGTCAAAAGAGAGTGAGGTATCTATCAGTACCCCCAGATTCTTGGCGGATTGGGAAGGAAGGGGACAATCCCCAAGGGAAGCAGTCCACCAGTCGTTAGACCAGACGTCCTGATTGCCCCCAAAGATCAGGACCTCTGTCTTCTCTCCATTTAACTTTAGGTAGTTCTGGATCATCCATTGGGATACTGCCTCCATACAGTTCCTAAAGTTCAGGGCAGAGTCACTCACAGACTGTGTGAGAGAAACCCTAATTTGGGTGTCGTCGGCGTATGACAACACCTCAAGCCCAAAAGATCTCAATACCCTGGCAAGTGGGGTAACATAAATGTTAAAGAGTGTAGGACTTAAAGAGGATCCTTGAGGGACCCCACACTGCACAGGTTTGGAGGGAGAAAGAAATTCACCCAACTTCACCCTTTGTTCTCTTTGGTTGAGGAAAGAGGCCAAGAGACTTAGAGCTGGACATCCGACTCCTATCTCCCTGAGCCGAGAAACCAAGACAGAGTGAGACAGGGTGACGAAGGCCACAGTGAGGTCGAGCAGGACCAGAAAGGTGGTATGGCCCTTATCGACCTTGGAAGGGATGTTGTTAATGACCACAGTAAGGGCGGATTCGGTACTGTGGGCTCTTCTAAAGCCATGTTGTGACACATCTAGCAGGGTGGAATCATCCAAGAAGGAGCTTAGGTTAAGGTGTGATTCAAGTATTTTTGCAGGGGCAGGTAGTAAAGAAATAGGCCGGAAGTTTTTCAAGACTCCAGGGTCCAGAGTGGCCTTCTTCAGGAGTGGTTGAACGACCGCCATCTTCCATGAAAGAGGGAAGATTCCCTCTGTGATTGCCAAATTCATCACCTCTAAAAGGGGAGGAATAACCATTTCCCTACAGGCCTTCAAGACCTTAAGCATACAAGGGTCCAGAGGGGAGCCACATTTGGTGTTGTCAAGGAGCTGATTGATCCCCTCCAGGTTAAGGAGAGGGAAATTAAGGAGGCTAGTGCGGGGTCCATTCGTCCCGACACCCAACTGTGGGAAGGGCAGGGAGTGGGGGAGAACCCAGGTCAAGGTTAAGGGATTTAAGGGGGTTATAGATATCTGCAATTTTGGAATGGAAGAAAGTCGAGATTCTATCACAGAGCTCCTGGGTTTCCACTATGGGGTCCACAGCCTGGGGGGCGGAGAGGGAGTCTATAATCTTAAACAGGTGTCTGGGGGAGGTCAGGGAGGCAGTCAGGTTAGCAAAATGAACCCTCTTTTCTTCAATTATTGCTAGCTTGTATTTTTTTAGGAGACGTTTATGTTGATCCTTCTCCAAGGGCTCAAGATGAGCCCGCCAGAGCCTCTCCTGTTTGTGGCATCCCTGCCTCAGCGACCTGAGCCTTTCTGAAAACTAGGGAGCTGAAGGGCTCTTTCTGGCAGAGTAGTGCTGTTTGGCAGGAGCCAGGATGTCCACAGCCCCAGAAAGAATGTTTGAGAATTCAAGAGCAGCGGAATTAGTATCCTTCATTATGAGGGGCCTTAGTCTATTCATAAATGGAGCGAGAGTCTGATTGTTAATCTCCTTAAAATTCCTTCTGAGTTCCCATCTCCTAGTGTCCGAGAGGGAGGAGACAGTACGGTGGAATTTAAACTCCAGGGGAATGGCCAGATGGTCTGACCAGGCAGGCGGGATTGGGGTGCCAGTCTTCAGTCTGGGCTCAAAAAGAAAACTCCATGAAGCGTGTGGCCCGCTAAATGAGTGGGGCTATCCACAAGTTGAGTCAGGCCGCATGAGTCTAGGGTTTCCACCAGGGAAAGGGTGTCTATGGAACTCATGTTTTCCAGTTGGAAATTAAAATCACCTAGAAGGGTGATGTTGGATCTGTCAATAAAAGATTCTAGTACTTTCATCATGTCTTGGCTAAAGGTAGATCTGGGACCTCCGCCTCCATTTTGTTGTTATTGTGGTAGTCTCGAGCCTGCCCCGCCTCCCAGCTGAGACGCCCTCCCACTGACTATAACCAGCGCTTCCTTCCTGATAGGCGCCGTGACTCGCTCCTCTCCCCGAGTTGAGTGGTCGCTCCCCTGTGTCCCTCGAGGATATTGGTATCGTTGTGCTATTGCTAGCGCTGCTTCACATTACTGCTTTTTTAATCTGCTGCCTGCTGCTTGCAAATAGCCGATTTCAGCCTCATTGCGCACTGCATTAATTGCCGATTTCAGCTTCATTGCCGCTCTGCATTAATTTATACTCTGTTGTATCTGCCTGTTGCCTGCCTGATCGCCGCTGAGCTGTGCCTGAATCTCTGGGTGATATTTACGCTGTTTTGAACGGTGTTTTCAGCGCGTTCACTGTACTCCCCCCCCCTCCGCCTCCATTTTGTTGTTGTTGTGGTAGTCTCCAGCCCGCCCCGCCTCCCAGCTGAGACGCCCTCGCCCCTCCCCCCCACCCTCCATATATGACAGTTACCCCCGCGCGCAGCGTTCACGCGCAGCGACCGCGCCCAACCCGCGCAGAAGGTGCGCCAAAGGTAAGCCCGTCTACGCCCGTCCGCGCCTGGACTGCGCCCAGCGCCAGACCCCCTGCCCCTCGCGCTGCCCAGCCCTCCCGCATTACCTACGATGCCGCCACCCTCCTAGCCCTTAACCCCGGTCGCGCCCCCAACTGCGTCCAAGCCGCCCCTGGACAAACCCATGGACCTTTCTCCTGCTACTCCTGCAAATTCAGCGGCACCGACAACATCTCCGCTACGACCACACCACTGACTCCCGACCCCAACCACCTACAATGCATCCTTCTCAACACCCGTTCGGTCCACAGGCACGCCATTGACCTATGGAATCTACTAGACACCATTTCTCCAGACATCGCCTTCCTAACGGAAACATGGATGAATGCTTCCTCCGCACCAGACATCACCATTGCCATCCCTGAAGACTATAAGATCACTCGCAAAGACCGTACCAGCCACACAGGAGGAGGAATCGCTATCGTCCATAAGAAATCAATCCGCATCTCAACCAGCTCTGACGCCAACCTCGCCAACTCCGAACACCTTCACTTCCAGATCCACATCGACCCCAAAACCACACTCAGAGGCACCCTCCTCTACAGACCACCAGGACCCCGCGCAAAATTCAGTGAAGACATCACGGACTCCATCACTCCACACGCGCTCCCCTCCAAAGAATACATCCTTCTGGGAGACCTCAACTTTCACCTTGAAAAGATCAACGACCGCAACACCACCACCCTCCTGCACAACCTTGCTAACCTCGGACTTAAACAACTGGTCACTTCCCCCACCCACATCGCAGGTCACACACTCGACCCTATCTTCACCTCCAGCAATCATGTCTCCTTCAGCCACACTACGGATCTCCTCTGGACTGACCACAGCTGCGTTCACTTCACCTACAACAAGCCCAAACCCACCAACCACCTCCAACCAACTCTGCAAAGAAACTGGAACAAAATCACCACCGACCAGATCTCCTCATCGCTCCTTCTAAACACCCCAGCCCACTCCTCGGACCCAAACCTAGCCGCCGCCAACTTCACCCTATGGTTATCCAACACCGCCGACACCTTAGCACCACTGAAAAAACGTCAAAGCAAACCTGGCAACAAGAAGGCCTCATGGTTCAATGATGATCTTAAGAAGTCCAAGAAACTCTGCCGCACCCTTGAAAAAGCTTGGAAAAAAGACCCAACCACCAGCACCAAGGACGCCTTCAAAAACGCCACCCGCACTCACCACCAACTAATCCGAAAGGCCAAGAAAACAGCATTCAAGGATCGACTTGACAACAATGCCCACAACAGCAAGGAACTTTTCAACATCGTCAAGGAATTTTCCAATCCCTCTGCCAACTCCAACGACATCACCCCCTCTCAAGCCCTCTGCGACTCCCTAGCCTCATTCTTCCACAACAAGATTGCAGACATCCACAACAGCTTCGACAACCAACCCGGAGCCCAACCCACCCAACCACATGCTGAACACTCTCCCCCCGCGAACACCCTTAACGACTGGAACCCAATCTCCACTGAGGACACCATCCGCCTGATGAACTCCATCCACTCAGGATCCCCCACAGACCCATGCCCTCACCACATCTTCAACAAAGCAGACTCCGTCATAGCACCGCACCTCCGAGACGTCATCAACTGCTCCTTCAACTCCGCCACCTTTCCGGAAAACTGGAAACACGCTGAACTCACCGCCCTTCTGAAAAAACCCACAGCGGACCCCACCGAACTCAAAAATTACCGCCCCATCTCGCTCCTTCCATTCCCGGCCAAAGTAATCGAGAAAGCTGTCAACAACCAGCTCGCCGCTTTCCTCGAAGCCAACAAATCCCTCGACTCCTCACAATCTGGCTTCCGAGCAAAACACAGCACTGAGACCGCCCTCATCGCAGCAACAGACGACATTCGAACTCTACTGGACAATGGAGACACAGTCGCCCTCATCCTCCTCGACCTCTCTGCAGCATTCGACACAGTCTGCCACAGCACCCTTTTACAACGCCTCAGCAACATCGGAATACATGGAAAAGCACTTGAATGGATCACCTCGTTCCTCACCGGAAGAACCCAGAGAGTCCGCCTTCCACCATTCAAGTCCGAGGCCACCGAAGTCATCTGTGGCGACCACAAGGATCCTCTCTCAGCCCCACCCTCTTCAACGTATACATGAGCCCCCTCGCGACCATCGCCCGCCAACACAACCTCAACATCATCTCTTACGCGGATGACACTCAACTGATCCTTTCTCTCACCAAGGACCCCAGCACCGCCAAAACTAACCTACACGAAGGAATGAAAGAAGTTGCTGAATGGATGAAACACAGCCGTCTGAAACTGAACTCAGATAAAACAGAAGTCCTCATCCTAGGTACATCCCCCTCTGCATGGGACAACTCTTGGTGGCCGGAAGCCCTTGGAAAAGCACCCATCCCGACAGACCACGCACGGAACCTAGGCGTTATCCTGGATTCTTCACTTTCAATGAACAGACAAGTCAGCGCCGTATCCTCATCCTGCTTCAACATTCTTTGCATGCTCAAAAAAACATTTCGCTGGATCCCCACCGAAACCAGGAAAACAGTCACCCATGCTCTGGTCACGAGCCGACTGGACTACGGAAACACCCTCTACGCAGGCACTACCGCTAAACTCCAAAAGAAACTCCAACGAATCCAAAACGCCTCAGCCAGAATCATATTAGACATCCCACGCAACGAACACATCTCTGGTCACCTGAAAGACCTCCACTGGCTACCCGTCAATAAGAGAATCATTTTCCGACTGCTAACCCACGCACACAAATCACTCTACGACATCGGACCAGAATGCCTCAACTCACGACTGTCCTTCTACACCCCCTCCCGCCAACTACGTTCCTCCAGCCAAGCCCTCGCCACTGTACCTCGCATCAACAAGACCACCATGGGAGGCAGATCCTTCTCTTACCTGGCTGCTAAAACATGGAACTCACTCCCCACTTACCTTCGCCTTACCCAGAACCACCTAGCTTTCAGAAAGCAACTTAAAACGTGGATATTTGACAAGTAATCCTCCTCCCCCTCCTTAGCGCCTTGAGACCCTCTGGGTATGTAGTGCGCTATATAAATTCTCTGACTTGACTTGACTTGACCTGGAGGCCTGTAAAATAGGAGGCCAGAGAAAGAGACTGAGGGAGTGGAATTAATGGAAAAATACATGGCATGGAATATGTCTGAGGGAGTAGAGAGGCATTTGGTGCGACAGATGGAGGAGCTCTTGTATAGTATTCCTAACCCTCCTCCTCTTCGCCCAATTCTGTCCATCCTAGTCAGAGCATAGCTCTTGGGAATTGCGTCTACGAAATCGGGACCTGAGGATTCTGACGCCCAGGTTGCAGTAATGAATACCCAGGAGGGTTTCCTCGATGAAACAAAATCTTTAAAGGTAATGTTATTATTAAGGATCTCGCATTAATGAGAAAGCCTTCTTGAGTAACCTGGAGGAGGGATTTGGACACCCCAGTAACCGGCTGCACCTTCAAGGCATTCACTTTTCTAAGGCGACTATGATTGCATCTGCAACTAAGTGCACCTATGAGTGCCTCAGGGCAGAAGGTGTGGTGGCAGGACTTTCTGAGGGGTTTTAGAGCCAAGAGCGATTGCGTTGAGTAAAGGGTACTTACTTGGGGATGGGTAGGGGAGCAGCCGGCATCCCTGGTCCCTAGCGCGAACTCAGCGGGACGGGTGCAGACGGGCTTGACTTAGGCGCGACTTCGGTGCGCGCCCGCTGCGCTCGTCTGCTGAGCGCGGAGGAGAACATGGAGCCTAAATAAGGTGGCGCCTGAATGCAGAGCAGCGCGTGACCCTCCGTGACCAATGATGGCAGAGGCTCAAAATGTATGCTGGCGCCCTCCACAACAATCGGGAAAACCTGTGGTGGACCGGGGCGCTGGCAGGAATAGCACGATGAGGGGGCGGCGAGCCTCTCTAACAGGTAGGAGCCAGCAAGTAAATGTGCAAATGTAGCAAAGTAAATGTTTAAAAGAAACAGCAGATTTAAAAGAGCGACATCGTAATCATGAAGCACAGTTAATTTTTAAAATAAGCAGCAGTTTAAAAGAGCGACATCGTAATCATGAATCACAGTTCATTTTTAAAAGGAGCAGCAGTTTTAAAAACAAAGCATCGTAATCATGCACTCACTAAATTAGAGCAAACAAGCACTGTGCAAAACATGGAGCCTAAATAAGGTGGCGTCTGAATGCAGAGCAGCGTGTGACCCTCTGTGACCAATGAGGGCAGGGGCTCAAAATGTATGCCGGCGCCCTCCACAACAAACGGGAAAACCTGTGGTGGACCGGGGCGCTGGCAGGAATAGCGCGATGAGGGGGGCGGCGAGCCTCTAACAGGTAGGAGCCAGCAAGAAAATGTGCAAATGTAGTAAAGTCAATTTTTAAAAGAAACAGCAGATTTAAAAGAGCGACATCGTAATCATGAAGCACAGTTAATTTTTAAAAGGAGCAGCAGTTTAAAAGAGTGACATCGTAATCATGAAGCACAGTTAATTTTTAAAAGGAGCAGCAGTTTTAAAAACGAGGCATCGTAATCATGCACTCACTAAATTAGAGCAAACAAGCACTGTGCAAAACATGGAGCCTAAATAAGGTAGGGCTGAATTGTGCAGATACTAACTGCAACTAAGAGCCAAATAAGCCAATAAGGGGAGTGAATAAACCCCCAGGCAAGCCAATGCACAAATGAGCAAGCAAAATGAAGACAGTTTTGTACAGGAACAAATTTGAATGTGGAGGGAGGGCTTGCCAAACACCACTCTAGGCAAATCCTATACAAACAATTATCCAGCCCCACTCTATCACAAAGGCAGGGCGTCGCTGGGAGCCTGGACGAGCAAGTGGGAAAGGAGCAATTGTTGTGCTGCTCCGGTGCTCATTTAAACCTGTGTAACAGCGAAAATGTGTCAAACTGGGTAGAAAATGGCCACCGCGTACTAACATCTACCATGAACAGGCGGATTTATAGGAGGGCAATGTGAGCAGAGCAGTGCGAGGGCTCAAAGGGAGTATGGCGTTTTGGGGCACTCTGCCTCTCTCTGTAGCGGGTAGCGGGTAAAGTGGCGCTGCTGAAGATGGTAGCGCTGCCTAGACTTTTATATTACTTCAGGACGCTGCTGATCGGGATCTCGGGCTCGGTGTTCAGGGAGCTGAGATCCATGGTGGGGGGTTTTCTGTGGGGGAATGGAAGGCGGGTGGCACTGACCATGATGATGAGGCCTAGCAGCGCAGGAGGATGGGCGGTCCCGGACTTTGAAGTGTAATATTTGGTGGCCAAGCTGCAGTGGCTTACGCAGGCAGTAGCTAGGGAATTTAGGGGGCCGGAAGGACTGGAAGACAGGTGAGTGTCGAGGCATATTCTCTCATATGTGGTACTTGGACAACGATTACGACTCAACTCATTGACGAGTGAGGAGCGAGTGCTCAGAGCAAGCTGGAATGGTTACAAGCGTAGGAGTGGTGTTCCATGCCCGTATGCATCGGAGATCCCCCATGTACGGTCTTCCTGCACCGGGGGGCTGGTCTGCGCTGGCGGAGTGGGAAGATTTAGGACTACAGATGATTGGGGACTTATATAAGGAGGGGCCCTCCTGCCTTTCCAGGCACTGCAAGACAGATATGGCCTACCTAGAGGTGGCTATTTGCTACATGCAGCTCTGCTGGCTGCGATTCAGAAGTACTGGGGGACGGGGCTTCTGGAGCCCCAGACGTCCTTGACGTGTCAATACGTTGTGATGGCAGCGGGGAAGGTGAAAGTGCTGCAGCGGTTCTCCAGAAATAATTTCTAATATCATATCACCTTTCCCTGAAGCCCTAAATCATACATTTACTCATCAGTGGGGCCCATAATACTGCGAGTCACTCACAAAACTCTTCCCTCCTACCTCATGGATTGGTGAGATTCAAGGGAGAGCTGCTGTATCATAGCGGGGTGTTTTTTTTTTTTAGAATCAGAATCAATCATTTTTATTGAGCAGTATAGCAACAGGTAACACAGCGTAGCTGCCTACATCCACCGGCCGGCAGAGCGCAAATCAACTATCAAAGAGAACACAACCATGGAGTCTACACCCCGGGGGGCGACTAGGCGAGGACACCAGCAAAGCCCGGATGGAGAGGCACAGCTTTTATTATGCACTGCATTATACGGGAAAAACAACACCAATAACACAAAATAAACGCCACTCCCACCACCCCACACCCCTTCCCCCTACCCCCTTCCAACCCACCCACCCTCCTCCCACCTCCGCATCAGTCACTGCTATTCCTCCCACATCTACTAAGGGCCCCCTTTTATCTAGCACACACCTGTCCCTCCACGTTTATTTTGCTGCCTTCTGAGGGACCACCGGGATAAGCTGCAGGACCTGCAAGTACTTGGGACATGTAACCTCGCGCAAATCACGGGATAGGAGATGGATAAATGGTTCCCACATTTCCACATAGACCTCGCCTTTGCCTTCCACACACAGTGAGAGCTTTTCCATAGCCAACAAATGCCACAGTCGGCGGATCCAGTCTCCTGGGTCAGGGGCGTCGATGGAGCGCCATTGCGCAAGAATAACTAAGCGCGCTGCTAGCAAGGCCATGGCTATCTGCTTGCCCCTCATAGAGCGCAGGGGGAACGCCTTCTGATGCGGAAGCCCCAAGAGCACATGCTCCGGAGTCCGGGGGAACGCAATGTAAAACGCCTCATCAATATCAGCAAGGACCGCCTTCCAGTAACGTTCCAGCTTCGGGCAGCGCCATAGCAAGTGTGTTAATGTACCGGAAGCCCCACAGCCTCGCCAGCAAAGCCCCGAACTTTTCGGGTCCCACGCCTTAATCCTTATAGGGGTATGGTACCAATAGGACACCATTTTGTAGGCCGATTCTGCGCCCGCCACGTTGGACGCTGTATGTTGTGCCCGATAAAACACCTTCTCCCACTCCTTATGTGTCAGCGGGCGGCCCAGTTCCATCTCCCAGCGTACCTGTGCCTTAGTGCGTGGTGCCTTAGGGCGCGCGAGGATCAATGCGTAGAGGTGAGATATAAGTTTACGGTCATCCTTTTTGCAGACCACCCAGCGTTCCAGCGCCGTTAAGGAGCGGGACATATCGGCGATATTAGGAGATTGAGTGACCCAGTGTGCCACCTGCGAGTAGGAAAAGGCGGCGGACACAGGGAGGAAAAAGTGGTCTCTGCAAAGCAAGGAGAACGGGATCAGGCCATCAAGGCCATCAAGGTCAAAGAGGTGGCCCACCTTCTTGCAGCCCTCTTCTCTCCAGCGCTGGAAGATCGGGGATGAGCAACCAGGAGGGAAATCCGGGTTATCTACAATGGGCGTCATGGGTGAGGGGAGAGCGCTGCACCAGGAGGACCCATGCCTTCATAGTCGGTAAAGTTACTGGGGACGAGTATAAACCCCAGGCTCTATGTTTGCGAGGGAGCCATAACTCTCGCCAGATATTGCAGCCCGCCACAGCCTGATCCATAAAGAGCCAGTGCTTACTGGAAAGAGGTCTGTTCCACTCGAGGATAAAGCGAAGGCAAGTCGCTTGATAATATGCCAGCAATGAGGGAAAACCCAACCCACCACTAGCCCGAGGGGCTGTAATCACCGAGGAGGCCAGCAGTGGGCGCTTGTGGTTCCATAGGAATTTAGTAAGTAGCCCTTGTAGCTTCTTTAACACCCCTGGCGGGGGACTCAGAGGCAGCATTTGGAAAACGTATAAGAGGGGTGGAAAAATCGTCATTTTGACGGCTGCCATTCGACCGAACCAGGCAAGTTGCAAACGGGACCAGTCAGACAGCGATTTGGTTGTTTGCTCAACTAAGGTCTTGTAGTTGAGGGAGACTGTCTGCGCTATAGTAGGAGCAAGACGGATCCCCAGGTAAGGGATATCAGAGTGAACCCACTGGAAGGCAAAGTCCGTCTGCAAGTCATGTACGTCTGCCGCTGGGATCGAGATGTTGAGGATCTGGGATTTAGAAAAGTTCACCCTGAAGCCAGCCACGTCACCGAATTCACTACATTCAGGTCGCCCCCCACCAACACACATACATCTGGGGAGGCCAGTACCTCTGCAAGCGCCATCTTCAAGAAGGGCTCCTGGTGAGTACTCGGAGCATACAGCGAACCCACTGTGAAGTGTGTGTTTCCACCTTGCATCCTAACCGCCAGGAAGCGCCCCCTGATATCCAACACCCGGGACAGAACCTTACAGTGGGCTTTGGCGCTAACTAGAATGGCTGCCCCCTGCTTCTTCGCTGCGCATGAGGACCATAGCTGTATTAGAAAATGCCTGTCCCTCATCCTCTTGGTATCTTTGGCAAGGAGGTGAGTTTCCTGCAGCAGACACACATCCCCTTCCGCCCCTTCCAACAGCGATAGAATGGCAGCGCGCTTAACAGGACTATTAAGGCCTCGAACATTTAAACTAACAATTTTCAAATCTTTACCCATACTCGTCTAAAAAAAGAGGAGAAAAGCAGCAGACATGACCCCAAGGACAACACTAGCGAGGCCTGACTCAGGAACTTCCATCTTTCCCCAACTATTCCCAGAATGTTCAAAAGACTGATGCGGAGCCCCCCAAGAAGACTCCCCTGAGGTTCGTCGACGCCTGCCGGGCGAGCCCCCATCTCCGGTGTCAGAAGATGGTCGGTCCAGCCCAACAATGTTGTATGCAGTGTCCAGAGATCGTACTTGAACGAGCTTAGCCTTTCATTTGAAGATGAGTCTGAAGGGGTGACCCCAGGAGTAGGGCACCTTTTGCTCGTGCAGAAAGGTCGTAATGGGCTTGAATTCACGCCGTTTAATCAGGGTGGGTGCAGCAAGGTCCTGATAAAGCAATGGACGGTGCTCGCGGAACTGTAGAGGGGAGAAGTCACGCGCTTTCCTCAGAATCCTCTCCTTTAGCTGGAAATCATGCACGCAGACCAAAATGTCCGGTGGGGGAGCTTTGGCACCCCAAGGAAGCCCCACCCGGTGGTCGCGATCCATTTGGATAGGCGGCAAGTCCTCCTCTTGCAGAATGCGCCTGAAGAGTGCTTCTACGTATCCCCGCAAGTCCGAGCCCTCGCCTTTCCACGGTACCACTCGTATCCTGATGTTATTCTGGCTGGACCGATTTTCTAAATCTTCTGCGTGGGCTTGTAAGTCCAAGTTCTGCTCCGATTGACGTATCACTTCTTGCTGGAGCTGGTGGATACTCTCTGCTGCCTCCAAGTCGTGCTCCTCTAATGTCGCGACTCGCTCCCCCACACATCCACATCTCGTCGCACCTCCCTGAGATCCGATGCCAGCTGCGAGCGTAGCTCAGCTATGTCCTCCTTGATGGCCGAGAATAGTTCAATCATAAAGGCCTTGGTCGCAGGGGCCTCCGCGTCGTCTTTCCGCGCGGCCGGAGCCGCTTCCGGCGTAGAGGTCGCCATCGGGATCTTCGAGGGGCCCTCCTTTCCCGTCTTGTCCTTTCGGACCCTGTTCATTGCCACAGGCAGACCTCGGGGCCTCTATCAGTGGGTTCCAGTGTGGCCCGGGGGGGCACCCAAAAGGTCCCTCCACACACTCTATCGTCACGCAACACCGGCTACCTCGCAATGCAATGCAAGGTCCACGCCCGGGCCGTCTCGTGTCTTCCACGCCGCTCCACTAGTATGGGCCACTGCAATGGCATCTACGTCCGTGTTCGAGGAGCAGCTAGGCCAGCTACCACTTGCTCTTCACCTTCAGGGGCCTCACTGATGCTCTTTGCCGGGAACCCGCCCAAAGCCGGGCCTCCGCAGACGAACGGGCCCCAAGAAGCCTCCTCTTCATGTCTAACCGCTTCCAGCGGCTAGGCCTCCGAGCACATGCGCTAGGCCGGAATGCCTTCTTCCTCGCAGCCTATGCGGCTCTCAGGTAATCAGGGAACGTGGCACCCCGCTCCTGTGCCGGGACCCCAGCGCGGCCGCCGTCGCTACAACCCCGGGGTCAGGGCCTCACCCTGCCACTTTCTCTCCGCACAGGGTCCCACAGTGCCAGGCTCACCCGACTTCCTCAGGGCCCCGCTGCTCCAGGCCCTTCCGGCCGCCGGCGCCGTCCGCTTCACCGCTCCTGCGTCTCACCGAACCACCCAGGGGGACCCTGCCTCCTCGCTTCTCTTCTCACCGTGGGCCCCCAGTCGCTGCATATCCCCGGTTCAGCCAATGTATCCGCCCGCACGGGGGCCGGGCTCCCGCCTCACTCACTTGCGTGTCCTGGTGCTGCAGGGCCGTCACTCTGGCCCGGTTGATTCCGCGCCGTCAGCTTGCTGCCTCGCTGCCACTCCGGGTCCGTGGAGGCCTCAGGCCGCAGACTCCGTCCCGTGAGGACCAACACCCGTCTCCACTGCTGCTCCGACAAGTACACAGAGCCCAGGACCCCACAGCGTTGGCACCTGCGTGTCGGGGAGCAGCCGCTCCGTGTCCGCCGCTCCGTCACTTCAGCCGCTTCCCGCTAAAGCCCAGAAGTCTCACGGCAGGTCCGTCGCTGCAGGCCGCGCTTCACCACCGCTTCACCGCCTCATCTCCGGCAAGTTGCTTTCCCCTGCAAAGGGCTCCTCACAAGGAGCTCGGCCGGCAGGACGTCCCAGCTCCACAAGCCGGAGCGCAGATGGGCCGTATGAAGGGCGAAATACAAAGCTAAGAGACAGTTGCGTCGGAGGGAACGGAAAACGTGTCCTACTCTGCCGCCATCTCGGCCACGCCCCTTGCTCTACACCTGCAGTTTAAATGAGTTTACCATGGTTTCCATTAACAAAACATTTATGTAGACACGCCGCCACTGTGGTAGACGAATCTGCTAGTAAAAAATTAGGCGTAGGAAAACTCAAGACCAGCTTAATTCTCCATTTATCTAATTTTTATTAAAAGCAAATTTTAACATGTCTAAAGTTTATTCACTTTATTTCTTTCTTTATTCAAAACGACATTTTAAAAAGGAAAATACGGATTTTATTTCAAACAGTTCATTCCATTTATTTAGGAAAGTTCAGAAATAGACATTTTATTTAAATTTCAGAAATGCAAGTATTAACAAAAGACAGATAATTCCCAAAATCCATCCTGTCTCCTAACTTCCTTGACTAATAACCTCAGCTAGAGTTTATCTCTCATTCAAAGAAAATTGAAAATTATTCAAAGTCTTACATCTCAGGAAAATCAGCATATGGACAGCATCTCGGGAGGAAATCGAAAAGAAGTTTTTCCTCACTAAAACCAGCACTTTTTATACCTTTTTCACTAGTTCTATCTATCTAAAAGAGTAACTTTCAGCCAAAATTCAAGTTCTGATTGGACAATTTGGGGTGGATGAGCATCACCTCATCATTACAATATTAATTTTTCTTCCGTCAGCTAGATTTTTAAAAGGGTCAGTGTTTCGGGCAATGTCTGGCCTAGTCCTGTTCTCAATTAGCAACTTCACGAGATCTTCTCACGTTCAGAACCATTGTGCTCATCCTTTTTGGCAGCCCTCTAGACTTCCAGGCCACACCGTCCTTGAACTGCATTCACTCCAGGCACAAGCAGCTTGCATTCGAACTCGGACTTTGGCTTGTGCATGCTTAGTTCATCTTCTATTCGCAGTTTAATAAGACAGCCATGTTTTCACTAGGCCTCACAGGCCAGAATGGGAACTATCATAGAAACAAACACAAACAAACGTTAATTTTAACCCTTCTGTTTACCTTCTCCCTTATTAAAGTTCTCCCTATTAGTAGTTACCTAGCGAATAAGCAACATTCAGGCCTAATATGCTCACCTGTTTCCACGTTTTGCCACAAAATACGTAAACAAAAAGCACATGTATGCCGCATTTCATTATTTCAAAGCTGCTTATTAGTTTAAGACATGACAAAGTCACATAATTAGTTAATTATGATTGCAACATAAGCAAAATTAGTTCCTACGTGTATTTGTGTAGGTGTATTTCTTATTCTAAGTTGATTAATTACACACATCACTCAATTAATTCAAGTTATGGAAGTGTGATTTTGCAAGAGGTACTCAAAATTTTGTTTCTCCACCTTGCTCCATCAAAAGCAGCAACATGCCTTTGCAGGCGAATGGTGGAGGAGGGACTGCAGCCACTGACACAGCTGCGCAAAAAATGGGAAGCGGATTTGGGAAAGGATATTCCCGAGGTGGCATGAACCAAAATAGTGGAAAGGGCATGGAAAGGTACACGGAATGCCAGGTTTCAGCTCATTCATTTGTACATCATGCATAGGGCCTACATGACCCCTGAGCGGATAGCTAAATATTTTCACGTGGAGACAGCATACTGCCCCAGGTGCAACACGCGAGCTGCAGGTTTCCAGCACATGATGTGGAGCTGCCCGCAGCCCGGAACGTGCTGGGAGGAGGTGGTGGAGGTCCTGTGCGGGGTGACGGACAGACGGTTAGAACCCGGCATGGGGGCATGTATACTGCACTGGTTTCCGCACACAAAGCGCAATAAGCTTTCGAGCAAGTTCATGGACCTGGGGTTGTTGCTGGCTAAGTGAGAATTAACAAGGCAGTGGAAATCCAGGCAGGGCCCTAGCGTAGAGCAATGCAGGGTGGAGTTTGTGAAATGGGCGTCCAGTGAGAGCATGGTTAGAATGCAACAGGCCAGGAGAGTGAACAACGACAAAGTGAGGGAGACTGCACAGGCGTGGGAAGCATTGGTGACACTGCGGACTCGCCCGGAGGCGGATTCGGACACGGGCTCTCAGGAAACTGCCGGACCACAAAACACGTGGATAGGTATGAGTAGTCAGTCAAAATACTTTATTCACAGGAGGGTGGGAACAGGGACGGAGCCAACAGCACTGGGAGAATGACTGGAGAGGGATCAGAGACCCATATTCTTTAGCACGTAAAGACATTTGGTTATTCTAGTTTCTGTTACCTTGAGCACACCAGTGGGGAGAGTTAAGGGGTAGGGGGAGGGAAGTGCAGGAACATCTAGGAGGCACTAAGCTGGAGCATCATTGTGCCATGGGGTGGCGTTACATGCATATATTGAAAAAGACCTTAATAAGTAAGCCGAACAGGGTGTAATCGAAGGTGGTGTTGACTAAAAGTACTGATGTCGTCCCAACTATGGATGCCGAATAATCATGCAATGTATTTCGAATTGTGCCTTCGATTGAAACTGAGCCATGTAAAGGTGGGTTGTGTGTGTTGAAAATCAATAAAATTACCACCGCGCATGCACAAATCTGGCTGCCTGTCACACTAGAAAGAGGGCTATTGAGGTTCCGTGACGATTTGAACCCGTGTTTTCAACATTGTCGTAAATACATAATTTTGGTATCAGCGAACCGCAAATGGTCCATTTAGCATATCCTGGTGTTTTCGCTATGCTACGAGCAAGAGTACTCCTGTTACAAACACATTTCTGATCTACCCATGGCATCCATCTTAGATTATGGCAGCCATTTTGTGTTTCTTGCCCTCACATAGACAATGGACACGCAATGACCTCTGATTACTTCATTTCGATTAAGGACACGTAGGCTTAGCCGGAGATTCACCTCTCTAGTGACACGTGCACCTTAGAACAGAACACGCCATGGCTGCATGACTCGACAGAAACTGCCTCCTCTGCCTGAGGCCAGCCCTGCTATACTGGTTCTCGTGTTCGTTGGCCTGATCATGATTAGGCGGCCGAAGCTGGTAGCCTTGCCCATTTACGACCCACAAACATCTCTTATCCTGCTTTTCTATCTTCCACACCTGGCTCTGCTCCTTTCCTTCTGGGCCTTTATTAGGGGGAGGCAACGAAATTTACGATGAGGCGGTCCGGGTCTTGAATGAAAAGTTGACATGGGATTATGATGGAAAAGTGGGAACCCCTCGTTCGTAATGTTTTGACATCAGGTATTATCGACGATTCCTGTGCAACGCCAAATATTTATTGTTTAGGACACAAAGGTTTGGGAATGTACTAACATGTAAAGAATTTGCCCGAAGCCCAATTTTTTGTATATAAGGAGCAACCCTTTTTGTACAAATCGAACAGGCTCCTAGATTCTGCCCGTGTGTAGTTTCTGTGACTTCTGTGTCCCTGCAGTAATAAACCTTTGGTCTTTGACGCCACCATCGAGAAGCCCGTGTTTCTGTTTGTTTGTGCACTGAGACAGGTAGAACTCCGGGGTCTTCGGGTGTTATCCCTGACACCTCTGGACGGAACCAAAAAGTCCAGAACTCCACTATGCGTCAAGAAGACGCGCATCCCCGCTCCCACACTCTCCCACTCCACACTTGACTCTGGCACAACCGGCGCCCGGCCAGGGAGGAAGAACGCTCCCCAAACACAAAGCAGGAAATGAGTCCAAAAGAATAGGGCACCTAAAGGTCAGTAAATTGCAGAAAAATGAAAAAACAGGCAAAGCAAAAACCGCTAATAAGCGGAAGGGGGTATATCCTGAAAAGCACGCAACGCGACAACAACTAGGCAATAACACCACGAAAAAACTGTAAAATAGACAAATAACGCAACAAGCAGACTGCGGAGCAGTAACAGTAACAATCGTAATGATAAAGACACGCTACGCGCCAGTAAACACACTACAAACATGCAAATAGACAGAGAAAGACCAAGCACATTGCAAAGCATTTAACTGGCTGCGGAGCAGCAAAGAAAGAGGATGTGGTATTCTCATCTACGGCTTATATATGGGTTACTATGGATTATCATGTGATACCCTGTGTGTTCATGGGTATTGTAGTATTTGTTTTTTCTGTGATTTTATTGGCTGCTGAGAAATTTACCAGTAAAGAAATGAGAAGCATAATCTGAGCCTCCCGTCCTGACAGAGAATAAAAAAATTTCTAGCTATCGCGACAAGAATTTTAGATTCTAGTCAGTCTTACTCCGGATTGACCCCCAGTTGGTTGAATTGGCTCCATCGGAACCGGGTCCTTTGGTGGAAGGACAGTTGTTTGGGGACAACTTTGTAAAAGACATTGCTAAATTTGTCAATACCTTTTGCATCCTTGGAGAAGTCTCAAGCCTCCCTGAATAGGGTGTTACACCAGGTCTCTAATAGGTCCGGTCGTGGCAGAGGACGCTCGACCGGACGCTACTCGAATACCAGTCCTCAACGAGGTTACACCCCTAGACAGGGCAGAGGTTATACACAGGAACCTGACCAGGCTGGCTTCTACCCGTCAAGATCATGCAGCTTCAGGGGCCGCTATAATCGAGGGGTCAACAGAGGTTACAAAAACTTCGACAATCAGTCCTCTGGTAAGTCAAATGTGTCCTTTGGTCCCTCTAGGGGGAAGGCTGCGTCATTTTGTATTGAATTGGACGAGTCTTACGGCAGATGCTTGGGTCCTACAGACCGTCCAGGGCTACGAAATAGAGATGGTGGAATGCCCCCTGCAACCCTTTCCCCCTCAGCCTCTCCTTTTTTTCCGCCTCGAACAGAGTTTTATCGACTCAAAGCTGATAGAGCTTTTGACAAAAAAGGCTATTGCGGTAGGACCCTTCATTCCAGAAGGCTTCTGCAGCAACGTCTTTCTAGTTCAAAAGAAAGGAGGCGGTCAGCGCCTTGTCTTAAATTTGAGAGACTTCAACCCCTTTGTAACTTATCGCCACTTCAAGATGGAGGGCATCCATCTTTTAAGAAAGCCGATATCGGCGTGCAAATGGATTCGAATACAGACGATAACCTGCAACAAGGTTCAACAGTGTAATACATACAATGTATAAATGGCAACGTTCAACAAATAAACGCCCTGGGCGCTAATCACACATGATGGCAATAATTAAAAATAAACGCCCTGGGCGTGAATCACAACATGAGGCCTGCCTAGAAGCAGAATAAGCATATAACGTAAAGAGCACTTATCTGGGCTGCGGAGCAGCAAAGAAAGAGGAGGCCAGATTAGCGTCTCTATACTTTTTATGCTTATTGCCACTGTGATTGGTTGTTGTATGAGAGGCGTGGTTCAAAGCCTCATGGGAAATGTTGTTTTTTACATTTGTAGTTTCATTTTCATTGGCTGCTGTTTGTGCAGTAAAGAAATGAGAAAGCATAATCAGAAGCCTCCGATCCTGCCATAGAATCACTAAATCTCGTGGGCACGGGGACTTCTAGTGTCTCTGGTGAGACATGCATAATTGGCAGCAGCCAAAGCAAAGAAACTACTGTCAGGATGACGGAAGTTCTGGGTGCCAAGTGCAAGAATTAGGTTCTAAAAAGCAAGGACTTCAAAGTACATAAACTTGCCCAGGATAGACAGAGGCAGACGTTCTTCATACTGCCCTGCAAGTAGTAAGTAACTAAATCGCATTCCTCCTGTAAATGCTAGCACTGACCACTTTAGCTCAACAATAATTTTATTCCGTTATTTTTTTTTGGGGGGGGGGGGTTAATAATTATTGTTTAAAAATGTTAACTTCAGACATGCGTAAATACATAAATACTTGTGTTTTGGATCGTTAAGTGTATATGTTTTGGGAAAAAAAGGCTCAGCTACAGTACAAGCACACAGGTTGATCATTTTCGCTGACTCACTGTGACAGAAGAACGTACTATTGACAGCCTGACTAAGCATCAATCCTTCGGGCATGCCATTGCACGCTCCTCGTTATTTTACCAGTAAGGCTGATTCCAATTAGTAGTTTATAAAGTGTGCTTTCAAACTGAGCGCACCACACAGGTGGCCGACAGTGAACTCCACAATGGCACACACAGAGAACGAGGAAATAATCGGCTACAGCAAAGTATTACTTCGACAAAAACTTAGTCTTTTAACCATATAGTTTATGAAAAATAAAATGCGCTTTTCTTAAAACGTAAATGTTTCAATAAAAAGTAGACTATTTTCATTGTTATTTTATCAATGTGTGGGCTGCTTATTGAGTTACATATCAATATTTCTTCAATGCTAATCCCAAGGTAGGTTGATCCGTGTTTTCGATAAAATTGTTTCATTAAAATGGAAAAACACCCTTTATATATGGCCGCCTGGCTAGCCGATGACGTTGAACTGGCTCAATGGGCGCGCTTCGACTGCGCTTTTGTCAAAATTAAAAGGCGTCCTGGGCTCTCTTTTGCAATGGGCATAGAAATAGCTGCGATGCCGGGCACCGTATTATCAGTTGCAACGAAACAAAGGCCGCCTAGGTCTCCGCGAGGTTTCACGCCAAAACCCCATACTGGGTAAGTCTTTGGGTCGTTTAAATTGCACATAGTTTCGGTAAATTGATTTGAGTCATACGCAGGCTGTTTCGCTGATGTGAGTAATGCATAGACCCTTGATATCTGCCATATTCCTATTGAAACTTTTTATTTAAGCTAAATATGATAGAAAGCATAAACAGCACCGTGCCCCGTGGTTCTACACATTGAATACACCGTTACTGAAAACGTAAAATGGCGCCTGCCGTGCTCCCTTCCCTCGCTTTTCTTGCCGGTAAGTGCCAGTCTTTCTTCTGTTTCAACGTCCGGCGCTCGGTGTTGTGTAACCGGAAGTGGTTGCTTGCTGTGGTTGGGGCTGCTGGTGTCACCGAGTGACCCGCGCCCGCTCCACTGGCAGCATGAAGCCGCGCGGGGAGCGTCGGAGGAAGCCCGCTACCCGCAGCAGAGGAGCCCCAGGCCATCGAAGGGCGCAGCCCGACAGAGCCACCGCCGCAACAGCCCCGGTTAGTACGGAACCATGCGAAACATATTACATTGACTGCCGTGGGGTGAGAACGTCTCTCGATGTTTAACAGCAGTCCTTGGGATTTTTGGGATCTGAGCTCTGGATTGAGTGGTATCTGTGCTATTATAGTACCTCACACCGGAGTCAGGGAAAGCAAGACACCTGCCCATTGTCGTGCAGGGTCTGGGGTTGATGTCAGGGGTGAGGCGGTTGTGACGAACCCCTGGGGTTTGGGGAGGACTGCTGGTGGTCAGACGTGCTGCAGGAGGTGGAGCTGTCAACTCCGGGTGTGGTGGGGACGGACCATCGCTGAGAAGGGGCCAGTGGTTCATGTTAGTATACGGCCGGCAAGACCGAGAGCAGCGACAAGAATCCGGGTATGAGGAATACTTATCGTTATACACTGAGCACAGAAGTATTGTTTAGAATTTTTTTTATATATTTAGAATATAATTGAACTGTTCTTTCCTGAGAAAACACTGTGCCCTGTCCTAGAAGGTCTATACGTTTGTAAGCAACATTTGATAAAGCACTTTGTGTGGTGCTGTCGAAGTCTGGGTGACCTTTACAGAATTTAAATTCTCGTTGATTTGTATTCGAGGTTGTCCGGAATCATTGACGCTGGATAGGGAAGATTTTAATTGGTAATCTTTTGCTCATCATGGTATCTTTGACATGTGCTTTGCTGCGTATGGGTGTCTGTGCCTAATACCGGTACTTTAATTTCCCTGGAGTCCATGGCTGTCCAGTGCTTAAGCCACTTATTTTGCTCATGCAAATGACTTGTGTGATTTTTGCACTATTGTGCCCAAATGTGAGTGGTATTAAAGGTCACTTGTTATGATTTCCAGCCAAATAACGTTTGGCGGTATGGCTTGTGTGCCCGGAAAGGCATGTGAGGCTATTTAATGAATACTTATGGTCCAGAAAGCGCTGTTGATATTACGGACATGATTGACTATATTTCATATCAAAACTGCTGGATGTATATGTGAAGGGCTGTCTTTGGCCACAGTGAGTTTGTGTTTTTATTCCTTCTTTGAATTAGGTATTTGGAGCTTCATGACAGATGATTAGGCGGACACTGGTTGATTGCAGCAGCAATTAAACAAGCGTGCTTGCCTCTGCTCTTTTTGCACACAATGCGATTATATGCCGGATGGAGCTGCCATGTTTTTTCTTTTGCCGCCTCTCTTTTTAGGTCTCACCTTTGAGACAGCTTTTAGCTATCTGTAGCCAAAAGATTCTTGTGGACCATATCAAAAACACAGTGAGCTTGGAGCCCTCCCGTTATTTACCATTGGTTGGCTTTATCACTGTCAATTGATGCCTTATTAATCAATGGCTTACCTTTGCGTTTTTTGTTTCACTCTCCCATGTTGTACAGCATCTTTATATTCAATAAATTTATTTGACAAAAAATGGCATAAAAGCACACAATAACATTTCAATAGGACATTTCATCTATAAATCATACAAGAAATAAAAGCCGGGAGATAACATTTTAAAAATGTGTAATACTTCATCCATAATTTACAGTCTCATTAATATATTGACTTATATCTTTAAGTTAATACACAGAACTGAAGAAAATATAAATGACTGGGATAATTGGATTTTTTTTTTTTTAATTAAACCCATCAAGTAGTATATTAAAATAAGCCTATGCACTAAGGCAAGAGATGGCCTAGCTTGTACACACCGCTGTCTGGTTCTCCACATTGCCAATAGAAAACGAGATACTGCGTAGACGGTTGAATAACTTGCATCATACTTCAGTATTCAAAGTGCATTAGTATGAACTCTAGTGCCCATGCACCCGCAAATTGGAATATGCCACTTTCTCCTTGATATACTGATAGAGCGCGCAGGTCACCCAGCTATAAATTTACCATACTCACCTGGACCCATAATCAATACAGCATTTTCCTAGTCAGGTAACCTATGCGCTGACTACCAGATATTTTATTCTACTAGGTCCTATACCATTGACTTACCAATCCTTGTCACTGGTACCTGTAACCTATTGGATCAGGGAGTTAGCATAAAAGACAGTTCAATAAACAAATAGCGTTTGCACTCATATAAAAACCACAGACTCAGGAAGTTTTAAAACTCTATCTAAATTTCATCAAAGGTCATGATCCACAGATTGAAAGCAATAAGACTATCAATAATCAAAATCAGAAATAGTGTATAACTATGCAATAGATATATTATGCCAATCATTTAGCAAAAGAATAACGGGATGGTAAGAACAAGGAACAAGCTATTTAATGAAACAGACTTCGCACAATATTCTAAGGGTAGGAAAAGAAAGGAACATACTAAATACCACAGCTTTACGCAATCATCAAGGGGTACGGAAAAGAGAAACATAAGGTATAAGGATGAAACCAAATTGACCATATAACTAAAGGGAAGGTAAAAATGGAGCACACTATTAAATCAAATAACCAAGTTTGATTACTTTAAAGGGAGGGTGAAGAAACAGGAAACATCTATGCAATCATGGATAACGTTTTGAATTAATCTACAGGAGGGTAAGAAAATGGAACACGCTATAAGCGGCAAAAAACTTAATTTATCATTTATCCATGGGAGGGTAAGAAAAAGGAACATATGCAGTTAAACTTTAGTAAATTAGGGAGGGTAAAGAAAAGGACGCAAATTATACTGACAATTACCCACACAGATTTATATTTACCTAGAATGGTGTGAAGACCAACCCTGGCCACGGGTCAGTTGAAAGGACAGAAGAACCCCAAAGGTTACAGTGCCAGTAGGCGCAGATCAGAATCAGGACAGGAAAATCCCAGATTTGGATCTGGACCGGACCACCAAAGGTTAAGACCAGCACCCGCAGTTCAGTTGCAACGCCTGCGCTACTCCCTCTCTGCAGCTAACAGTCAGAACCCCAATTGGGTTATCAAATTCACCGACAAAGTGCTTCGCCAGTTCTTCAGCTTTCCAGGACCCCGATTGGGTCAGCGAATCTCCCGACAGAGTGCTCCGCAGCCCTCTGTTCTTAATCACCTATTGAGTGCGTTGGGTCAGTGACAAGTCAGCTATTCGGACAAATTAGCTAAGCCTACTCTAGTTATACCATTTTCCAGGGCAGGGTACCACCCCCCCAATGTTGCAAGCGTAAGGATCCCCAATTTCGATTGGACAAAGGAGGAGGAGAGGTCATCACACCACCCCAAATTCTGTTACTTCAATGTTGAATATTAATTTTGCGTTCCCGCCCATCAATTTCGGGTTCTAATGACGTTTATTCCACCCAACAATGGATGTTCTATTGACCAATACATTGTCATAATTCTGAGTTCACAAGTGCACTTTCCCAGGAGCATCTTCTAGTCAGTCAGCTCCTTGGCTATAGTCCAAAGGTCACTGTTCCCAAGACTTGTGAATTTCCCGCAGCCTCAGTTTCAACAAAGAGGGAGTACAGCGGTACAAACCAGGCCCGTTTCAAAGTGTAACATGAAATGGAAAAGAAACAGTTTTAGAGCACACAATACACTGTTTACCATGTCTTTCTACTCTATACCCATTACTTTATAATAAACTTTTGGATTAGGCAGAATGAACAGCTTAGCAAAAGCAGCAGTGCAAGCTTCTCGCATGTGAGAACACAGAGGAGCCATATTAGCGATCGTGCGCAGATGCGACAGTTTCCCACCAAAGCTTAGAGTACGTCATGTCACGTGTGAATGACAGACGCATGCGCAGTAGAAAATACCGCGTAGCAGCAGCCATATTAGATGCAAGCGTATTAAGGTTTAGTAAAACACATAAGCAAGCTTCACTCGGACACCCAAATGTAAATGTAATATTAGTAAAACAAACATTTTGGTTACATAATTAACGTTATTCCAGGTTCATGAATACGAGCAAGTCGCTTCTCGTGCGACTCCTTGCTCCATCAATACTATAAGTGGGGCAGAAAAATAATACATGCTGTATTTTTTCCCTCTGTGCTCCACAAGCGAGGCAGTCATCCCATTAAAACAGTTTGTTGAGTCAATTTGTTTGTATATGAGGCAATCTGTAGAGTTCATACCTAAATTGCAAATACAGCTTTTGAGCCAACAAGGGCTCAATAGCATCTAGAAATTCTTCTGGGATACAGATAGTTTAACTTGGAGAAATTAGTCCGTCATGGTGCCTATTTTTTAATCTGGCCCAATTTAAACTGATAATAGCTTTCTCTGATTGTGTGTTTGCCGGTGGCTTGGTGGTTCTCACATGCTTCCCACAAATAACTGCACCCAATCTTGCCTAGGATGTCTCACTTATTTAAACAAGGGGATATTTCGAGTGCCTAGTCTCCCCAGGACATCTCTAAGGTTATCCACATATGATGAAAGTGTAGGCGTGGCCCAAATCCGTTGCTAGTTTAACATTTTCATTAAACCCACTTCCTCTGTAATAGGCTGTAATTCCAGATCAAATCTCAAGGGGACTAGTGTAGTGCTACTGGAAAGACTAAGTAAATGGCGTATAAAGCTATTCCCTAAGACTTGTAAACTAGAGGTATTTTTATGCCCCCAGAGTTCTGAGCCATACATAGCAGTACTCAGTGCTATGCCTTATATATTTGCATAAGTAGCGAGATTGGACTGTATACAGATTTTTTTAGAGCTTCTTAATAATGCCCCATTGTGCTGCACAGGTTTGAGTCCCCTAATGTTGATATGATTATGCCAATTGCGATTCTCCTATTAACATGACCAGAGAATCTGGATTTCATTAAAGACACGGAGGCTGACATTATGCATTATCCTTTAATGCAACTCACAAGCAGCCGCACTACATCACAAAGGATAAAAGTTCTAGAGTTTAGATAACACAGGATAAAGGGTGTAACCAGGAAACAGTCTGCCTCTTTTAAAAGAATCGCAGCAGGAACATTTCAGCAAATGGTGAGATCCAACTTGAACTTGCGAATGGAGAAGAACTCAGAAGGGAAGGAGCGAAGTGAGGAGCCTTATTAGGAGACGGGCACATACCATTAAACTGAGTTACCTGGAAAGGAGAGAAAAAAAGTGTTTGTAGAAGTGCAAAGGCTAAGAGAAAACAAGCCTAGAGAAAATTCGGATACAACATTGATGGTAACAATAAACTTAGCAACAATAAAATTGAAACCAAAGTGTCCAAGGGAGGAGAGGGTGGGATAATGTCAGCCTCTGTGTCTTTAATGAAATCCAGATTCTCTGGTCATGTTAATAGGAGAATCGCAATTTCATTACAAGACTGGAGGCTACATTATGCATGTTGGTAGCCCCGAAGGACAACATCAGACATATGCTCGATAGACTTGCAATAATGACGAGCAAAGGTGTTAGCATTTGACCAGTCTGCAGCTTTAAGGATATCATCCAACTTACCACCAGACCAAAATGACTTACTGGCCATAGTCCCCCTGATAGAAGGGGCCTGGAATCTAGAGAGGTCAATACCAGCTAGACTCATTGTTGACTTAACCCATCTAGCTATGGAGGAAGAAGCAACAGGTTTAAAAGGGAAATCAGGAGTTGATTAGCATCGCTAGGGCGAAGGTCACTCATCCTAGAATCATACTCTTTCATACAGGCCACCACACAAAGCTTAGGGAAAAGGGCAAAACGAGGGTAAAAGATAAAATCTGACATGGTTTTAGTCCTCCTTAGGATCTCAAACTGAACACCAAACATATAGCATCTGTTTGAAATATCTAAGCTTTTAATGTCAGAGACTCTTCTACAGGAGATTAAACATAAGAGGGTAGCAAGTTTGAAGGAGAGAAATTTCCTGTTAAGGGAAGAGTTATCGGTCCAGGAGAAAAAAAGGTCTAGAATAGCTTTAACATCCCAAAGAGTTTGGTACTTAGGTCTAGGGGGTCTTCTTAATCTAAAACTCTTCAGGACCCTACAAATGGTAGCATTTTTACCTACCGATTTACCATTGATGGGTGAATGGCCTACAGAAATTGCGGATCTGAAACAATTAATTGAACGATAGGAAAGACCTCTGTCAAATTGCTCAACAAGAAAGTTCACAATATTGACGACAGGAGTCTCCACGGGATCCAGACTCCTTTCCAAGCACCAACAAAACCATTTTCTCCAAATACTGTTGTACCTAAGGTGTGTTCCAAGGGCCCAGGATTCCCCGAGGAGAGAGAGAGAGCTGACGACGAAAGTCCAGACAATTCGTTCGATTGCCTGACACTTTCCAGGCTAGAAGGTTCAAATTCCCTGAGAGGATCAGATGATCTGCCCCGTCTGCGTTTGAAACCAGACCTCTGACTGATGGGATCAGGAAGGGAATGTCACATGCGAGTTCGAGGACTGTCTGGAACCATGCTTGGGATGGCCAAAAGGGAGTTATTAAGATCAGAAAACATTCCTCCGTCCCGACCTTCTGAAGGACCCTCTGAATCATGGCAAAGGGAGGGAAGGCATAACCGAGGAGGTGAGACCAGGGTTGGAGAAAGGTATTCACAGCAAGAGCGGCCAGGTCTGGCATCCAGCTGAAGTAATTAGGTAATTGGAAGGTCAGTCTGCTGGCAAACAAAGTCCAGGTCTAGAGGACCCCAAAAGTGGAAGAGGGTGTTGAATACGTTAACATTGAGCTTCCAGTCGGTGAAGTCTAGGAGGAATCTTGGGTTCCAATCTGCAGACAAATTGTATTTTCCGGGGAGATATTCTGCCTTGAGGGAGATTTTGTGTTCTAGGCAGAACATCCAAAGTTTTTTGGCTAGATTGGAAAGGTCTGTAGATCTTGTGCCACCAAGGCGATTGATATAAGCTACAGTAGAAATGTCCATCTTCAGAACAACGGACCTCCCCTGAAGGGAGGGTTTAAAGCTCATAAGAGCGTATAAACCGTCAGTGAGCTCCAGAAAGTTTATATGATGAGTGGAGTCTGCTAGGGTCCAAACCCCACCAGTGTTTTGGTCGAGCAAACGAGCACCCCAGCCGTGGAGACTGGCATCGGATTCCAGGATGAATTCTGGGGCTGAACTGAAGATAGCTTTGCCATTCCAGGCATCTAAGTTCTCCAGCAACCAAAACTGCTCTGCTCTGGCATCCGGGTCCAGGGTCACAAGGTCTCCATACCAAAGACCTGAATTGAGGGCTTTTCTCTTTATTCTCTGAAGAGCGCAGTAGTTCAGAGGTCCCAGAAAGATGGCTTGGATAGAGGAAGAGAGAAGGCCAAGAAGATTCCCAAACATGATAAAAATATTTTAGCCTGCCCCCCCACCATGGGAGGGGAAGAGGGAGATTTACTTGGAGGGTTGGTGGTGTTGTGGGAGTACCACGTCCTCTTGAACCTCTGTTTATGGGACCTCTTCCCCTCTGAGGGTAGAAAGGTTGTCTTGGTGGGTAGAAGCCTCTACATGATCCTCTGAAGGTCGAGAAGGGCCGCTGGTAGGCTCGGCCGGAAGAACGGCCCCTTCTTCCGGCCTGACCAAAAAGATTTGGGTTGAAGACACATCTGAGGTTAGTTTGGGCCCTGTCGAGGGCAGTAAAGGTTGAGACATATTTACCAATTGTTTTAATCATATCTTCCCCAAATAGGAGGCCTTTGGGATTCTCGGAGGGTTCCTTTTAGGCTAAGTCCTCTAACTTAGGGTTGATTTTTGTGAGGATGGATCTCCTCCTTTCAATATTGAGGCTGGAATTAGCATTTCCAAGGAGTACTAAAGCCCTTTGGCTCCAGCCACGAATGAGGTTAACATCCAAGGGAGTAGAGGAGAGGTGAGATTCCTCAGCCAGATCTAGGATTCTAGTGAGTGGGCCAAGCACATCTAGAAGACGATCCTGGCAGCCCTTAAGGGCTCTCTCCAGACCTTTCCTTGGGTCTCTCCCGAGTTTGAACAAGAATTTGATCAGGTCAGGGTCAAGGTTAGGTATTTGGCAAACCTTCTCTTCGATGGTAGGTCTGGGAGGTTCAGATCTCATAGTGTTGCGGGTGTCTCTGTCAAGCATGTTTCTAAGCCAACGGGTGACAAAACGGGAGACGTGTTCCTGGGGGAACCATTTTCAACTATTAGGACAAGAGATGTTGAGGGGGGAGAACATTTCTTCCCCTAGCGGGTTGAGGATAGTTTTCTTAGAAGTTGGTTGGGGGTCAGGTTGGCTATTAAAGTCAGGGTCGACCTCATCTAGGTCTAAGACAAACTCGTCGTCTGGATCTCTTGAGACACCTTCTTCGGAAGATAAAGAGTCAAGGTCATTTGTAGCACTACTCCAAATTGTGCCGCTCGAGCGTGGGGGGGTGGGGGGGGGGTGAGACCATAAATTGGAAGTCAATGAAGAGGGGGGGTGGGAGGGTAGATAGCCAGCGCCACCACGAAAGAGAGAGGGTAATCTAGAAGGTGATTAAGTATATATGCATTCTAGAAAGTGATTAAATATAAAGGCATTTTATAAAGTATAAATAGACAAACATTGATAAATTACTATCTGCTTGCGAGTCGCTTTTAAAAGAGGCAGACTGTTTCCTGGTTACACCCTTTATCATGTGTTATCTAAACTCTAGAACTTTTATCCTTTGTGATGTAGTGCGGCTGCTTGTGAGTTGCATTAAAGGATAATGCATAATGTAGCCTCCGGTCTTGTAATGAAATCCATATCTTCACTAAGGGGATTTAGAGGACGAAGGAGATGACGTATCCATACATGCTAATGGTCTAAGCGCAAATGTTCTAAATGGAACTATGAAGCAACCTAAGGAAAATGTGGACGTGAATGTACATGTGAACTGCTCCCTTGATCTAGGAAATGAACATCTAGGAAAGGAACATTTGCAATCACCACTGCATGGGCTTGAGGTTACAGGAGCCTCAAGCACCTCTATGCTTGAGGTTATGTGGATCCTCCAAAAAACCCTGCAAGGCTTGCTAGAGGTTTCCATTGTAAATAACGATCTTTTAAAAATTCAGGGGGACCAGTCTAAAGCAATCTTGGGTGAGCTGACCCAAATTAGAGGTTTAATGCCAGCCCTGGCTAGGCCAATAAATGGAAGCCAGGTGGGGGACGGCAGTAATAAGGCGGAGGAAGATGTGCTAGGGGCCCCAAACTTAATGAAAGAGGAACCATCAGTATATATATCTAGGCAGCCAATGATTGTAAAAAAATGGGGGGAAATGAGATATCATACGGGTAGATTCCCGAGAAGGGAGGCTACTCGTATAAAAAGTTGCCTAGAAAAAAATCCTACAAGGATCTTGAGTAGAGGGAAAGGAGAAACGAAGGAAGTAGGAGGTAACAAGGGGGTAAAAATTCAGAGATCAAAGGTGAATAATGTAAAGCCACAAATGGAACAGAAAGAACAATGGAACAGTTCAGTAAAATCAAAGCCTAATAAAAGTGGGGTGGCTCCTATAACAAGGGAGTTAGAGGTTATAGAGGAGGAAAGTATGAAAAGGAAGCCCTCAGGATCTCAAGAAACGCCAAGGTGCAGCAGGGCCGCGATTGATGACAACAAGAGGAACCAAATGTCTATGAAAAGGGAAGCTACCTCAAAGGGGGTTAACCACGGGGTCAGGCAAACAGGCTCTAACGATCTATGGATTTTCCTAAAACCCGAAAATGGTGGTAAAGGGGGGAAAAAAGCTAGGAAACTACATCCATTAAATCGATCTCCGCTTTTATACACAATGGGTAAATGTGCAAGTCTTAGGAGTATTGGTACATCGGACCTCAAAGAAGTAGGTTTTGTTGCAAGCAGCACAGGAGAAGAGGCGACTAAAGTCCTCTTTCATTCTGCTTGGGTGAAAGAAGCGGTGGAAAAAGCGAAAAATGAGTTACAAAAGGAGGGGATCAAACTGATAAGGAAGGAGGAAATTCAGGGACAGTACTTCCTGACAAACCATGCTGGTCTAGGGTTACGGCAGATAAGATTAATTAATTCGAACTGGAATAATAAGGAGAATATTGCAATCACTGTAACTGACTGTGAAGCTGCAGGGTATGGGGAAGGTATATATGCTAGAAATAGATATGAAGTCCTAGCACCCCTAGAATCTAGGGAGTACGATGAGGAGGGATTTCTAAGCGAAATCGATTAGGAGAATGGGTCGTCACACAGCCTTTCAATTCTATCATGGAATATAAATGGCTACAAGAAAATATCGGCACAGATCGAGTTCGATAAAATTATAAAGAGTAATGACATTGTGTGCCTTCAGGAGACATGGCTGTGTGACGATACCCTAAATTCCTTGGTTATGGAAGGATTTGCCCAACACTCTAAAGCAGCAAAGAAAAATAATTTGGGGAGGCCATCAGGGGGTCAATTAACGCTAATCTCCACACAGATAGTCAGGAGGGTTGAAAGGTTAAAACTACTTAGTGATTGGGCACCCTGGTTGCAGAATATTATTGCAGAAGGCAGATCCTAGATATGAGGGAATATGCATTATAAATGTGTATATACAGAAGGGAAAGGCCCACGAATATAAGGAGAATTTGGGTAAACTGAAAGAAGATCTGGAGTCAACTAGTGCCAAGCATCTGAAGGATTTAGTACTAGTAGTAGGTGATTTTAACCATAGATTGGACCCCAAAAAGGTAGATAGTTGGCACAAAGAATTGCTAGAAGCATATAACATTGAAGTGGCACTCTTTCCAAGGGGGGAGCTCTCACAGCAGGATGAGTCATTTAGTCAGCTAATGGGGTCCTTGGGCATGGTATGTGCAAATGGTAGATTTCAGCAAGACCAGCCCGCGGGAAAGACTTTTGTGAGGGGCCAGCAACCTTGCCCAATAGACTATATGTTCTGTCAGGCCTGGTGCTTTAATCAAATAAGAAATTTTGAGGTGGCGAAAACGACAGGTAGTGACCATTTCCCTTTGAAGTTAGAAATACGCATCCCGAAATGTAAACGTAGAGAGAGAGTTCTACAGGTCCATGTGGATTACCCCAAACGATTGACAACCTGTATATCAGACGAACAGATAGAAAAGCTTGGGCTAATTCAACAATCAATCCCAACTGAAGAAATTCAGTCTAATGCAGGAATCCCGTGGTTTGAATTGACCATAGGTAAGCTGGCAGACTCTCTCAAGAAGGAATTCAAGGTAAAAAAGTCAGGACTGAGCAGCTATGTAGTTAATAAAAATAGGAAACCCTGGTTTGACGAAGAATGCAGGATAGCTAAGGCCCTGATAAGACAGAAGGAGAGAAGAGTAAGGGCCATGTTTAAAGTGGACCTATATCAGACACTTCAGCAACTAAGGTTAAAGTATAAAACATTAATACGGAATAAAAAAAGAAGGTATGAAGAGAAATGTTGGGCAAATATGTTGGAGGTGATTGAATCCAAGGATGTGAGAGGGTTCTGGAAATTAGTCCAAGAGAGTTTGGGCGGTAAAGCCGGTTCCCTCGCTTATAAGGTCCCGGAAGATGATTGGGTAGGCTATCTGGAAGAAATCTATGGAAGATGGCCGACACAACCAATACCGGGAACCTTAGGTTGGCCACGGATGAGGGATGAGATAAAGGACCATTTTACCCCAAGGTATATAACGGAGATTATAGCTAGTTTGAACCTTACACGTGCCGCAGGACCAGATAACCTCCCAGCAGTGATAATTAAAACGAGGCCTGAATGGTGGGCAGAGTTCTTTGCAAAGATGTTCCTGGTAATCCTGGATACGGGAATCATCCCAGAAAGTTGGAAGGGTGCAATTATTAGGCCTATTCATAAAAAGGGTAGCCACACAATACCGAAAAATTATAGGCTTATAAACCTCCTCGATATAGGGGAAAAAGTCTTTGCAAAAGTAATTTTAAATTTATTAAAAGATTGGGCAGAGGAAAACCAAACCATCCCCCCGGAACAGGGTGGGTTTAAAGCCGGCCACTCTACTATCGACCATTGTTTTGTTCTTTGGGCCATAGCACGGAAGTCAATGGAATCGCGGGGTAGGTTGTTCTGTTGTTTCGTTGACTTCCGTGCAGCCTTTGATCTAGTGGACCGGGAGCTGCTGTGGGAGGCCCTGATTAGTCAGGGAATTCCTAATGATATACTGCGGCTGCTTCAAATGCTCCACACTAAAAACTGGGCACAGATAATTTTAGACATAGATGGTAGTCTATCAGGGAAAATAGAAATTGGAAATGGTCTGCGTCAGGGATGTGTATTAGCTCCCCTATTGTTCTCCTTGTTCCTAGCAGACCTACCATCAATGTTGGGGAACACAACTGGGGCAAGCCCGAAACTAAATGGCAAGCAGATAGCATGCCTACTCTACGCCGACGATCTGGTGATTATGGACCAGACCGAGGTTGGCTTGCAAAGAAAATTAAATGCTTTCAATGACTACTGCTTAAGAAAAAAACTTGTGATAAATATGGACAAGACCAAAACATTGAGCTTTGGCCGGAGGAAAACTGAGTTCTCATGGTGGATTGGGTCAGAAAAAGTGCAATCAGTATCAGAGTATAGATACTTGGGGTTATGGTTCCAGCAGAATTTGAAATGGAATACCCACTTAGAGGCATCTAAAGTAAGAACCTCTGCATCGATTAGCGGTCTGAAATTGTTTAACAAAGCCTATGGTGCTATGACCGACAAACCAGTACTAAAAGCCTATGCTGCTATTGTACCCCCACAATACTTGTATGGTGCTGAATTGTTGTTCCTAAGTGGTAAGGAAAACTGGGATGTGGAAGAAGGCAAAAACCTAAAAAAGTTATTTACGCTCCCTCGGTCAGCAATGGTTCAGGCAGTAAGACTGGAACTAGGCCTGACTTCATGGGGTATACAAGTTGGTATGGCCCTTTTGCGCTTTTGGCAACGCCTAGAAATAGGCGCAATTACCAAAATATCTCAATGGGGCAAAAATGAAATACACGACAGCGAACTAAAATGGGTAAGAGAGACCAGGGGGAAAGTAACAAAGCTATGCTTGAAGATGAGAGTTAATGTGTGCCCTACTGTCTCCGTGGCTAATATTGATAAAAAGTTACTCAGGTCAACGGGAAAGGAAATATCGCATGCACAGGACAAAATCTATCTTGCAAGTAAAACCTCGACCAGTTTTATGATTGATGCATGGAATAATGTTTATTGCTTCCCCTACATAGATAAGTTACCGGACCGTCAATTACGAAATGAGGTTCTGAGGGCTAGAATTGGGGTTAACCCTTGTTATATGAACAACTCGGTAAAGCGGGCCATGATCAATGAGGAGGGAAGCTGTACTTGCTCTTTAGGGTCCAAATGTGATATGCTGCATATCTTATTTGATTGTCTGAAGTTTTTGGACTTGCGTATCAAATTTTTAAAACCAATCCTTATGAAATATGAGATTAAAACTAGGACCCAGGCTGTGACACTGATGACAGAAATGTCCCACTTAGATATTGCTGTGGCAATGGGGAAATATATGCAAAAAGTGAAGGCAGTTTTATACCTTTTAAACGAGTTTTAATAATTAGCATTTTTAAAATATGTTTTTAGGGTGTCTGTGTGTAATGAAATGTTTTATTTAACTTTTTGGATGAACTTTTTATCGATATGTATTGTTTGTGGACCAACGGTCCAAATAAACGTGAAATAAACTTGACTAAGAGTTTGCCCCAAGTAAATAAAGACTTTAACTCTCTCTAGAGGAGCACCTAGAAGTTTGGTTGTTGTATGTAGTACAATAACAACATATGAAGGCAGGAGTTCTGTGTGATAGATTTATTAAGAATAAATCTGTAAAGATAAAAACCCACAAGAAATGGCCATGAAAGAGCGATGCTGTCGTGTCCAAGTAACGGAACAGAATGACATGACAGCAGAGCTCAAACATAGAACATGGAATACAATATATGTCATAACAAGAACACAATACATGTCATACAGTAGGCAAATTAAAGGTACAGATACAACATCTCCTTTCCATAAAAGAAAAAAAGAAAAACAAAAGTAAGCTAAACAAATATTAATATAAATAATAATCTTTAAATTTAGAAGGAATAACAATTTCTTTTTTCACAAGTCTGATTAGAATTAGTTACAGAATTTTCATCTGTTTCCACTTCTAACAAACCATCAGCAAAACCATCAGAAGCAAACAAATTGCTTTCACCCACTTCCTCACCGAAGCAAGATTGAGAATTAGTTTCACTAACATGAGAATCATGTAGAGAATTTTCAACAACTACTTGTTCTTGTGATGAGATCTGTTCATCAAAATCCAAAGGATGAGATGGTTGCACAACATCCATGAAGTCTTTGTAACACAAAAAGGAGGAATTTCCCAAAGGAGTTTTGCGATCAAGCTTTTTCAAAATAATGTCCTTTTGATAAGGTTCAATTTTGATAACCGCACTTTTATTCCACCAACCTTTATTCTTAATCATAACAGACGAATTAGATGATCTAACAACCTGTTGAGGGAAAGAAAACTTAGATTCCCCCTTGACAACTTTTTTGGGTTTTTTAATAATTACCCAATCACCAGTTTTAAACTCAGTTTTTTGGGGAAGTAGTATTTTCTAACTTATATTTTTTTTCAAAATTATGCCTAACACACTCATCAACTGAATTAGCTTTGGTAAGACCTAACGTATTAAGAGAAGATGAGTTTTTATCAAAAACAGGTTTGATAATGTCATTTGCATCCCTTCCCTTTAACAAGAAAAAAGGGGTAAAACCGGTAATAGAATGCAGAGTATTAAGATAACTCCAAACTTTTTCTTTTATGTGTTTCCTAACATCCATACCTGATGACAAAGCTGTTTGTATACCTTCTTTGAAAAATGTATTAGTTCTTTCAACGAGTCCATTTGCAGCCGAAAAATACAAAGGACTTTTAATATGCTTAATGTCATATTTACTCAAAAAATCAACCATTTTTTTAGATACAAAATGTGTGCCATTATCGGACACTAATTTCTTTGGAAATCCTTCAACACTAAAAATCTTCTCTAGGAAGTCAATTACAATATCCGTAGTGGGAAATTTGACAAAATCATATGAAACCCATTTTGAATAATAGTCAGTTAAGACAATTAAATATCTCATATCTTCTGACAAAATGTTATAAGGCCCTGAAAAATCAATTGCTAATTTTTCCCATGCTTGTTCAGGCAACAAATTAGTAGAAGTAAATTTTTTTTTTACTTTTCTAATGCTTGTCGGATAGGAGACATTCAGGGCATTGGTTAACGAATTTATCAACAAAAGAATCCATGCTGGGCCACCAATAAAATTTTCTTAGTGCCAGACATTCCTGGATGCCCAGAATGGGCTCTCTCTACAAGACCCTTTCTCAAAGCAAAGGGTGGAACAAAAAGTCCACACCTAGTGATGAACTGATTCTCCAGACTTAATTCAGAGGATACTTGTTGATAAGGTACAAAATCTTTACCTAGACTTCTAACTGGTGGCCATCCTTTTCTGATGTATTCTTTGACTTTTATCAAAATTTGATCTTTCTTATAACCATCCAACCAATCTTTCTGTAAAACATCCCAAAGAATTATCACATGCATCTATTGCAGAAACCACGACACATTCATCGTCCTAGAAATCAGAGGCTCCGATCTGATTTGCAAGAGGAATTCTGGACAAGCAGTCAGCCCTAAAATTAGCTCCTCCAGAAATGTGTTTAACATCAAAATTATATTCATGTAATTTAGAGATAATTCTAACTATTCTGGAAGTTGCTTGGCCTGTACCATTTCCATTCATCAAATAAATGAGCGGCTTATGATCTGTAAAAAGATCAAACCGAGTTCCCCATAAATAACTCCTGAACTTTTCTACTGCCCATGAGCAAGCTAAAGCTTCTCGCTCTATGGTGCTGTAATTGGATTCTGCTGTGGTCAAGGTTCTCGAAATAAAAGCAATAGTATTTTCTTTACCATCAACGAATTGTGTTAAGACTCCACCAAGACCTACGCAACTTGCATCCACGGTGACAACACACTTAACACCACAAGAAAAAGGTTTCAAGGCTGGAGCATTCTTTATCATATCTTTAACCTTTTTAAAAGCTTCATCATGGATCAAAGACCACTCATACTTTTCATTCTTTCTGGTTAAACACCTGAGTGGTTCAACCACAAAAGCATAACCATGCACAAAACGTGCATAGTACTCGCTTCGTCCTAAAAAGGATCTAAGGGAGTCTTTATCAACTGGAGGAGGTGCAAGCATGATGGAATCAATCAGGTTCTGTTTTGGTTTAATGCCCTCTTTAGTAATAGAGTGCCCTAAATACTCTATTTCCTGAACCAAAAAACTGCACTTCTCTTTAGATACAGTCATCCCTCTTTTACTCAAGATGCTTAAAACTTTATCAAGAGTTTTATTATGGTCATCCACTCCATTTCCAAAAATGAGTGTCATCCTGAAATGCTTGCACCCCTTTGATGTCTCCAAATAACGAGTCCATTAGCTTCTGGAATACACTTGCTGCAGAAGCTAATCCAAACGGGAGTCTCGTATATTTGAAGGCACCAAAGGGAGTAACAAAAGTGGTAAGATCTTGTGATCTCTCTGACAGAACAACCTGATGGTAGGCTGACTTTAAGTCAATTAAGGAAAAATGAGTAGAATTTCCTATTGCCATAAGCATCTCTTGAATCAAGGGCAAAGGGTGGCAATCCACCAAAATGTTTTTGTTCAGAGAGCGCAAATCTGCACACATGCGCAACTTACCATTTTTTCGTTTGGCTAATACCACAGCCGAAACCCACTCAGATGAATCTGTAGGTTTAATTACTCCATCTTTACAGAGACTATCCAAATGTCCTTTTAACTCTGCTCTTACACTCAAAGGTACATTTCTGACCTTATGTATCACAGGTATCGCATTTTCTTTTAACTTAATGTCATGCTCAACACCTTTCACACAACCAATTCTGTCCTCAAATACTTCTTTGTATTTACCAAGAATAGAATCAAGATCATTTGAAAATACTTTTTCTTTGCAAATATCTATTGAAGCTATAGGAATGTCACCAAGAATAATGGGTGTGTCACTACCAGGCTTTAACATGATGCCCATCTTACCTAAATCACGCCAACCAATAATATATTTGCCTTTTTTAACAACGTAAACCTTGGTTGTAATTTCCCTCCCTAGTAGTTCAACTAAACCAGTGAAGTACCCTAGCATATTGATGAAATGTCCGCCAATTGCTTTAGGATTTACATCAGCAAGAGATAGTTTACTAGGAAAAGGATAATTGGCATAAGTCATTTAATCTAAAATGGTTATTGGCGAACCTGAATCTGCCATTACTTCCAATTTTACACCTTGAATGAAAGCTTCGCCTAAAGGTGCTTTGAAAGTAATCTCAGAATCTACTAAATTAACATTAATAACAAGGTTACTAATTTCATCTTCCATGTCATCTAAAGCATTTACACTGGTAAGTGAAACATTCCTATTTTTAAAAATAGTTTTGCATGCACTCTCAAGATGTCCAATTTTTTTACATTTTGCACATCTCTTTCCATGTGCAGGACAAATAGGATTATTTCCGATGTGAGTCTTAGAACCACAACGATAACAGACCAAATTCTTTTTTGCAGAAATGGATCCTTTTTCCTTTTTCAAGTCTTGTACTTTACTTTTATTGGTTATGGAACATACAGCTTCCGCATTGTTTATTCCTGCGATAACCTTAGTTGAGACTGAAGACCTTTCAATCCCAATTGCGATGTCGATGACCACATTTAAAGTAGGGTTTCTGCATGCTAGAAGGCTTTCTTGAACTTTGTTTGAGAAACAGTGAAAGACCAATTGATCCCTTAAGTAAGTATCAAGCATATCACCAAAGTCACACTTTGAAGCTAAGATGCGCAAATTAGAAAGATAGTCTTCAATACTTTCATCTTGCAACTGTTTTCTCTTATTAAAACCATGCCTTTCCACCATTATATTAGGCTGTTCGTGAAATCTTTTTTCTAATCTTTTAACTGCCTCAGTGTATTCATCCCATGGAATGAACTGACCAAGTGGTGGTTCACTTTCAGGCATGTTGTCAAAGATTTCCCTTCCGGCATCACCTAAGAGTCCATATAAAACAGCCTTTTTCCTTTCCTTGGAATAATCTTTACCATCAATTGCAACAAGATAGCTTTCAAAAGATTTATGCCACTGTTCCCACCTAACAGGCGGTTTACCTGCATTCTGTAGGAAAGGATTTATTTGATACGGTTGAATTTGGTAAGCCATTGTCAAAGTTTACCTTATTTCCTTTATTTATCTTATTGCTGTTATTTAATTGAGTTATCCAATTTCATAAAAAATGACTTTTTATTTTGTTAATAATGTTCAGTTTCGAAATGAATTTAATAATAAACAGTTCCGATTTTTAAATACTGAAATTTTACCGGTAACGATCTTCTTTTTCTTTTTATTTTTTGAAAGAATCTGCTTGGTGTTGCCGGTGTCTTCAATCGGGAATCTATTTCCTTGTTTACATGAAAAGAAAATGGCCGCTGCGTGGGGTCACGTTGTTTGACCTTGCGTGATGACAGAAGACGTCTTGTTAGGCTGAAAGATTTGCGCGTACAAACACGTAAGCACGCTGTGTTTAGATCGCGCACTCAGTTCTTTCTCGCTCTCCTCTGCTCGCGCACGGTTCCCAACGACGTTTCAGTGGAACACGAGGTAATTTTAAACGCACTCAGTCTCTTTACTTCAAGCGATGCATACGAAATTGGTAAATCGATCTTACCAGAAGTATGTTGTCGCTGTAAACAAAGTCTTCGTTTTCAAGCCTGAATATTTTCTCGGTGGGTTAAAATTAAACTCAACTGCCAAAAATTAAAATTCTATCAAAATATCATCTAGATCCCAATCCATCGTGGCCCCCCGCCCTGGGCACCGCACCCAAACCGACAGACCACGCACGCAACCTGGGCTTCATCCTGGACTCCTCCCTCTCCATGACCAGACAAGTCAACGCCGTCTCCTCGTCATGCTTCAACATCCTGCGCATGCTACGGAAGATCTTTCGGTGGATCCCCACCGAGACCAGGAAGACGGTCACCCAGGCCCTCGTCACCAGCCGACTGGACTACGGCAACGCCCTCTACGCCGGAACCACCGCCAAGCTCCAGAAGAGACTCCAACAGATCCAGAACACCTCAGCCAGACTCATCCTCGACATCCCACGACACAGCCACATCTCCGGACATCTGAGAGACTTGCGTTGGCTCCCCGTCAACAAAAGAATCACCTTCCGCCTCCTCACCCACGCACACAAAGCCCTACACGATCAAGGCCCGAGCTACCTCAACAACCGCATCAACTTCTACGCTCCCAAACGCCATCTACGATCAGCCAGTCACGCCCTCGCCGCCGTCCCCCGCATCCGAAGAACGACAACAGGAGGAAGGTCCTTCTCCTACCTGGCCGCCAAGACCTGGAACTCCCTACCGTCCGACCTGCGCCTGACCCAAGACCACCTCTCCTTCAGGAAGAAGCTCAAGACCTGGCTGTTCGAGCAGTAGCAGCACCCCCCCCCCCAAGCGCCTTTGATTGATTGATTGATTGATCGTCGCCATATTTATGTTGTATGAAGGCAGGAGTTCTGTGTGATTTATTAAGAATAAATCTGTAAAGATAAAAACCCACAAGAAATGGCCACGAAAGATCGATGCTGTCGTGTCCAAGTAACGGAACAGAATGACACGACAGCAGAGCTCAAACATAGAACATGGAATACAATATATGTCATAACAAGAACACAATACATGTCATACAGTAGGCAAATTAAAGGTACAGATACAACATTGGTGCTTGCTAATGTTGAATGACCTAGGTTAGAATCATAAATGTTGTTTTTGCTACATTTATTTCTAAACTCTGAACATCTCAAACAAGAAGGAATGTTCTGTAAACCCATAGGCGATTTAGAGGTTAATAAAGTGTCATCTGTGAACATCAAGGCCCGAGCCTTGGTGCTCACCAGTCTAGGTGCAACGCTATCACAATCATCCAAAAAATAAATTAAACCATTCATATATAATAAAAACAAAGTGGGGGCAAGCACACATCCCTGCCTCACCCCACGATCTACTGAAAGTGGAGCTGTTAGATTACCTAGGGTCCAGCGAGCATTTGAGCGTAATTACCTAAGTGGAGCATAATAAAAATGGCCATACGGTCCAGTGGAACTCCCATAAAAGACAAAACTTGCCAGAGACTGTATTGTGGCACCATATAAAAAGCTGAACTCGTCAACAAAAAGTATATGAAGGCTGCCACCACCCAACACCACATTTGTCCAATATTTTCCAATATTTTAACAAAAGGCGAAAAGCTTGGTCTATTGTGCTGACACCCATTCTGAAACCTTGGAAAGAGGTTAAAAGCTTGCGTTCTTCATTCATGTATGAAGCAGAATTTAAAAGTATAGTGCTAAAGAGCTTTTGAGAGCAATCTATTAAACAAATTGGTCTGTAATTACGTGGATTCACCGGCGAACCGTTTTTGCATATAGGAATAATATCTGCCTCTAGTCACTTTTGGGGGACAGGGGGATGGCGGCTCTGTTTAAGATATTGTTAACAGCACTGTGGAATATGGTCCACACACATCTTGGTTTTGCCTATATAGGTCCCCAGGCATTGTATCCAATCCCAGCGCTTCAAAGGGACTTATTTTACTAGTGCTGCATTTACATCCTTGAGAGAGAGGGAAGTAAAAATTAACGGCTGCAACAATCACCCCCTTCCTTTAGTATATTTTCAAGCATAGTCAAGTACCACCCTCCAATGAATTCAATGAGGCAAAGTGTGATACCCAATCAGCTGCAGATATATTTGACGTGATTAGGCGTCCCCCCCCCCCCCCCTACCCCCCCCCCCCCCCACGCAGCCCACCGAGACTAAATTCCAGAAACTACAATATTCTTTGTCATTGGTCGGGTTAGCAGGCTATTCCAACGATCAATTTCCCATGCCTCTTTGGCCCATCTGATGGAAAGTTAGTACGCAACCCTCAGGGTGATAGCTAGGAATAGGGCATGTCTGGCGTTTTTGCAATCCACGTTGCACCACAGCTGTGAGCGGGATAACTTACAAGGTTTCCTGTTTTCCACATGAAATAGGGCCTTCAAGTCATTAAACAGCTTATTGTGTATTAGGGAGATTGGTGTTGAACACCACTTCCTGGCACCATCCCACCCCACCCCAGATTAAGACTTTAACTGGTGGCTGAGCACTATTTTCTTTCACTCTGCTTTCGCAAAGGCAGCTGCGTGTTAATTTTTGCATTGCGATTTCACTTGAAGTGAAAGCGCGTGCAAATATAAACATGCAGCTGCCTTTCTCTACTTCTATCTCGTGTAACTCCACAATCTCTGAGCCGTTCGTGGCTATGTAGAGTGTGCCATTAAATCAAAAAGATCCACCGCAAAGGTCTGACTGTGTCTAGGGAGGTGTGTTTCTCATCCTGATGTGGATGCACACAGTGTTTGCTTAAATGCCCCTCACACACCAAAAGGGCACTTGGTGTCATGCTTCGTCATAGAGGTCTTCCCGCCCCACTGCGGGACGGGGCGTGCTACGACCTGCGACTACGCAGGAGAACTGTTCTAACAATAATATGTGTAGTGATGGGGTAGTGAGAGGAAGGGTCTGGAGTGAATACGGGTAGCTGAATTAAAAAGGACCTGGCCTCATGGACTTAAAATACTTTAATAGGTCGTCGAGGCTGGACCTTTTAAAAATGTGATGCGGAGATGTCCTGCCTATAATGTGCGGATATTACCTCCTACATAACATAATTAACACATTAGTGGTACTATTAGGTATCGTATTAAGTGCATGAAATTCATCCATTTTTCTAATTTTATCACTTTTGTATATAGCACACCTATTTCGAATTTTCAACATAGTGAGTACTGATGGGATCTTTCAATTCTGATGAAGAAGCCTTTGCTTCGAAACATGTTGATTTTATAGGATTATCCACGCATTATAGGCATGACATCTCTGCATCACTTTTTTTAACCGGTCCAGCCTCGATGACCTGTTAAAGTTTAAGTCCATGAGGTCTGGTCCTTTTTAATTCATCTACCCGTATTCACTCCAGACCCTTCCTCACACTACCCCATCACTACACATAGTATTGTTAGAACACTGCTCCTGCATAGATCGTAGCACGCCCCGTCCCGCAGCGGGGCGGGAAGACCCCTATGAAAAAGCATGACAACTAGGACCCTTTTGGTGTGTGAGGGGTATTTAAGCAAACACTGTGTGCATCCACACCAGGATGAGAAACACACCTCCCCAAAAGCAGTCGGACCTTTGTCGTGGATCTTTTTGATTTAATTACAGAATATTAGAGGAGGATGTATCCGCCTGAGTGTCTGTGTACGACACTACCTCTTCACTCCCTCATTTTGTTACATAAAGGTATGTAGAGTGTATCTCCGAAGCCATGGCTGCGGCGCTGGGTCTGCCGCCGGTGTTGAAGTCGGGGTCCCCCGAGCTGCTGTTGCCGTCCTGCGCGTCGCCGGCCTCCCTTCCTCCTCCTCCTTCATAACACAGATACCAAGTTAGGCCACCCAATCCCGAAGCCACGGTCAGATTAGGCATAACCGTGTGAGACTTGGCATCACCTTTCAAACTGGTGGTATGGTGGACAAATGTATGCAGCTGTGGCACGAGCTCACCAGTCCGATTCAGGTGGCAGCCGTGTTCTGTGCCGTTGGCGTCGCAATGGGACAGGAAGCGCCGGTATGGGTTTGTTTTGGGCGCTAAGGCGCCGGGTGGGGGAGCTCGCGTGGCGATTCCTGCGAGGAGCTGAGAGGCGGCCGCTGCTGTGGGTGACGGGAGACAGGGCTGCGTTGGTCACAGGCGGCGCTTATACGCCATGTATGGTGCTGTGGGGAGTGACTATGCTTGCATCCAGGGCGGGTCTACAACAGACTGAAAGAGACGGATGCGAACAAACCGAGCACAGGTGCACAGAAAGAGTTAGAGAAGGCTTACAACAGCCCTTTATCATCACGCGGAGCCTTGGAACTTACATGCACACTGTTGTTTGAGAAGATTATGCAGTAGAAAGAGGTACATTTATGTGCCGTTAGCATGGAGGTGAGAGCTCTTTCATTATGGAGAAAGCGACCGAGCGTTTTGATCAAAAGTGTAGGCTTCTAAGATCTACCCCATTTAGGAAAGACTTAGCTTTTTAGGTCTCGCAGACCTAGCGCTGGAGCGCGCATGCTCTCCTCGCTCTAAGAGTGGCAAGAGGAAGGGTCACCTGGTAGACTGGCGCCGTCATCGCCCCCAGCAGCGGCATGCTAGCAACCTGGAGCAGGCACAGTGACAGCATAGATGTAGACAATAGTATTTAATGTCCCACAGCCTCTAGGAGGCCCGCAAGAGACCGCTATCCCCTGGCTAGTCGTGACACTTGCCCCTCTCAGCCTCGCTCCTGTGGTTTTTTTTTTTTGTCCGATTTCCACTCCAACCTCACCTGTCGCTTATTTTCTAGTGACATGTGTCTACACCTCTGCTGTATGTGTCTTCTTTGCTTTTAACATGGTATTGTGTAGTAACTGCTAGTTTGATTTCTCTCTTTAAGTGCTCTGTCACCTTCATCTGATTTGAGCTGCGCTATATAGGAAACTAATAAAATGCCGAACTCAGCGCTCTACTCAAGAAACCAACAGCGGACCCCACCGACCTCAAGAATTACCGCCCCATCTCGCTCCTCCCGTTTCCAGCCAAAGTCATCGAGAAGACCGTCAACAAGCAGATGGCCGCCTTCCTCGAGACGAACGGATCCCTCGACCCCTCACAGTCCGGCTTCCGAGCCAATCACAGCACCGAGACCGCCCTCATCGCCGCCACCGATGACATCCGAGCCCTGATGGACAATGGAGAAACAGCGGCCCTCATCCTCCTAGACCTCTCCGCGGCATTCGACACGGTCTGCCACCGCACCCTAGTACGGCGCCTCAGCAACATCGGAATCCAGGACAAGGCGCTGGAATGGATCATCTCCTTCCTCGACGGAAGAACACAGAGGGTCCGCCTACCACCGTACAAGTCGGAGGCCTCCGAAGTCATCTGCGGCGTCCCCCAAGGATCATCTCTGAGCCCCACCCTCTTCAACGTCTACATGAGCCCCCTCGCGGCCATCGTACGCAAACACAACCTCAGCATAATCTCCTACGCCGACGACACCCAGCTGATCCTCTCCCTGACCAACGACCCCGCCGCCGCCAGAGCCAACCTGCACGAAGGGATGAAAGAGGTAGCCGAGTGGATGACGACCAGCCGCCTGAAACTGAACTCGGACAAGACGGAGGTCCTCATCCTGGGCTCCTCACCCTCCGCCTGGGACGACTCCTGGTGGCCTCCCGCCCTGGGCACCGCACCCAAACCGACAGACCACGCACGCAACCTGGGCTTCATCCTGGACTCCTCCCTCTCCATGACCAGGCAAGTCAACAACGTCTCCTCGGCGTGCTTCAACATCCTACGCATGCTACGGAAGATCTTCTGGTGGATCCCCAACGAGACCAGGAAGACCGTCACCCAGGCCCTCGTCACCAGCCGACTGGACTACGGCAACGCCCTCTACGCCGGTACCACCGCCAAGCTCCAGAAGAGACTCCAGCGGATCCAGAACGCCTCAGTCAGACTCATCCTCGACATCCCACGAACCAGCCACATCTCCGGACATCTGAGAGACCTTCACTGGCTCCCCGTCAACAAAAGAATCACCTTCCGCCTCCTCACCCACGCACACAAAGCCCTACACGACCAAGGCCCGAGCTACCTCAACAGCCGAGTCAACTTCTACGCTCCCAAACGCCACCTCCGATCAGCCAACCACGCCCTCGCCGCCGTCCCCCGCATCCGAAGAGCGACTACAGGAGGAAGGTCCTTCTCCTACCTGGCCGCCAAGACCTGGAACTCCCTCCCTCCCGACCTGCGCTGACCCAAGACCACCTCTCCTTCAGGAAGAAGCTGAAGACCTGGCTGTTCGAGCAGTAGCGGCAACCCCTCCCCCCCCCACCCCAGCGCCTTGAGACCCTACGGGTATGTAGCGCGCTTCATAAGTGTCACTGATTGATTGATAAAATACATTGCTCAAAGTCAGTGCAGTACATCAGGCCACTTTTCCTTTGGAACATCTACTAAAAGGAAAAAGCACACAAAGCGGTATTGAAGTTGACACAGGAAGAGCGCTTGTGCTGAGTCACAGGAGGCTGGCTCATTGCTGACTGTTTGAGGACAGATCCTATAGAGAGGAAAGGATTCCACATCTCAGAGGGTTCACCTTCTACTGCATGGAGAATAAGCCCTGGAGTTGTGTGGTTGCGCTAAAAGGAAAAGGAAAAAAAGCAAGCGAGTGGTACGCGGCGGCAATAGTGAAAGCAGCTGCCGCGACCCGAGAGTGTAAGGGTGGAAAGCCAGATGGCGCCTGTGCGCGTAACCGCACGCTTTAGGCCACACAAAAAGCGGGTGGCCGGATTTTTAAAGCCCAAAAGTCTCGCCAGACAGCGCATGCTCTGGTGCAGGCGAGACCTAAAAATGGTGCCTGTGCCACTTCGTAGGTATGGATGAGTGGTGACGAGCGTGTGCGCATTGATCATCATGCATGCGCACACAGACTAACTGCTGCAACTGCCAGCACAGCAGAGATCACTTCAGCTCGGTGGGGTATATTTTGGAACGGGGCGAGGGTTAGACGACATGCTTGTATTGGCTTTGTTTCTCCAATTGTAAGATTCCACCAGTTGGACTTTGCTTTTCATAAATTGTTTCTTGGATCACCATAGTGGACCGCTTTTATGGTCTTAATATGGGGTGTGCAAAATTTGTGTAGTTGGTTAAATGTAGATTACGACAAAACTACACTGCATATCTGTCATTTTGCACTATATTGGTGCGATAAATGCATCTTCACATGAGCCAAGATACACGTTAAACAAGCACTGCGAACAAAGCTGCTTTTGTTATGAAGTTCTTGTGTGAATGGTGCAATGTGTGGTAAAAATTTACTGTGAATTACACGCGAATTGCACTATTTGTGGCAACGTTTTACAGCAAACGGGTCTTGATTGCGCAAAGATGAGTAATGACATGATTTCTGGAATTTCGTGTCAAATTACATAAAATTATGCGAGTTATGCCGGTGTAATTTATATTTCGCCCGGGCCTCCTTAAAAGGTTACTTTGTATCTTTACACATAAACACTTCTGTTTCATGGACGTACAGTATTGTGGTTCAAAATCATGGAAAGCTCTAGCCTACCATACTCTATACTATCGTAACTGGTAGCTTTACTATGCTTTTCTTATTGGAAACGGAACCAGTGGCTTCTAGTGATGTTTTTCAATTTCTTAAATAACACTTTTGTTTGCTGAGCAGTCTCTAGTTCTCCCAAAGCCCCAATAGTTTTTTTTTTTAATACACCTTCAGGTTTCAGATGAAATCAAAGCAGAGCACGCTCTAACTCGCCTAGATCCCAGACTTTATTTGTGAGATTGGCCAGATTTTTAGAAGACCTGGACCTTTGAGAGTCCACTGGAGTCGCAGCTAAAGTTCCCTGAATTGCTGCAGAGGGGCTAGATATCCTTCTTGAATAAATATGTTGACCGTGTATTTGAATGCTGCATGTGCCGAACAAATGAGCCTGGTCACCTTTTGTTCATTGTACAACCATATCTTAATTAAAAAAAAAAACATTATTTTTGGACTTTTTGAAATATGCCAATCTAATACATTTATGAATTGTTGTTGTTGTATATATTACATCTGCGTATAGCTATCCAGTTTTTTCACTTGGAATGTTTAATCGATTTGCTAGGCGAAATGTATTCAGTAGTGGCACATCAAACCACTTTTTGTTCTTGTAATTGGAAACCTATACAGGAGAATTTGCAAGTTTGTGGTTATTACTGTACAGGTAATACAAATCCAAGAACATTGCATTCAGATGCTTTATCTGTGTTGTTCGTGCTGAACAAAAGCAGTTACATATTTGTGTGCAGTTACATACCTTGTATGTCAAAATTTGTGCAGATTCAGTTTGGAAATATGGAAGGGATAAAGGTGCGTGTAGTGTCTCTGGTTGCAGTTAATCAATTTCAAGCAGGCTAAGATGTTTTGCGTTTCTTCTAGTTTAATTTCTGAATAGTATAAATGTTTGTTTTCACCAATAAAAGCCGTATCTAAGGATGATACAGACATGTATTACTTTTGGTCACACTATCTCTGGTACTCTCCCATTTTCAATTTCAAAGTATTATTATTGAGTCACAAATGTATTCTCTAGATTTGAGCTTTGCAGGAAGCTATATGTGGCCCATTGTGAGCAGTACAATACATGTCAAGTTTGGTATACAAATGGATATACTGTAGGGTGTTCTTACCAATTTCATTTAAACCTGTTCTATTTTTAGGGCTAACCCCAACTTCTTTTAATAGTAATTTTGAGACCCCAATGCCCGCTTCTTCCATGAGCCCTCGCACCCATCTACATAGGGTGGCTGGTGTCACTGGTCGAAAAGGCTTTTACTAAGCAATGAACAATTGACCCCTCATATCAGATCTGAATTCAGCTGTACTTACCTCGTCTGCTTTCAAACATTGGACTACACATAGTTTAGGATTATCTGGGAATGCCGATAAGAAACAGAGGTAGATTTTCCTTTAGTCTGTCTGGATATAATAAAAGTTACTCCTTCAGGAGTGAACTGAAGGCCCGCAAGATCAATGGTGCGGATATCCGAAAACCTCTTGCAGGAATCTAGACATAATAGCATGGCTAATTTTGCTGAAAGTTGCTTTTGAGATAAGTATTTGTTGGCTGGCCAGGATTCCAGAAACAGTAGGACCCCGCACACTTATCAAAAGACTGAATATCTAGGGTACGGAGGTTTCACCATCCTAATACCCCAAAGCAGTTTACAGACTAAGGGATGTTCTCCAACTGATTTACAATCTATTTAAACGTGTCCTGCGATATGGCAGAACAAAAATTGTTCACAGTTCGGTAAGCTAGCCCAGAGGCCGCCAGAGAGGCCAGGAAATTCACTACCATGGAGACAGATGCTGTAGCGGGATCGGTGTTCTGTTAAGAACACCAGCTACACCATCTGTTCCATACAGATGAATATCGTTTGTGTGCTGGCTGACCATGCCTCATTAATGAACTTGTGAGCCTCACTCGAAAGCCCTGGGATCTCCCAGCGATCCCTGAAACTCGCCAAGCCACCAGAGGAAGCTGCCCCAACTCTATTAATAGATGAGGAGCCTTCTGAAGATCTAGCAATAGATTCCATCTCTGAGGAAGCAGAAGAGGTACAGTACAGGACATCTTCAGAAGCGTCGGAAACCAAGCTTGAGCCCTCCATAACAAGGTGATCAGTACTATCTCCACTTGTCGGCGCCTGGTTTGGTCCAAGACTCTGGGAATCATCGTGAATGGCAGCTATGCATAATTCAGAGTCTGGGGCCATGTGTGGAGAAACACGTCCAAAGCTAACGCCTCCGGATCCGGACGCCAACTGTAAAACGCTGGTAATTGCCTGTTGAGGCAGGAGGCAAAGAGGTCTAGATGAAACGGACCCCATAGGAGATTCAGAGCACGAAAGACTCGTGGATGGAGCCTTCAATCGCTGAAGTCCTGAAGGTAACAAGAGTGCCAATCAGCTACTTTTTTGCTTCGACCTGCGAGATACTCCGCCACTACTGAGATTATGTGGAGTAGGCAATAATGCCAAAAATCCTTGGCTATCCCTGCCAAAATCCTCAATTTCGTTCTCCCTGGTTTGTTGACATAGCGGACGGGTTAAAGACTGCGGATCGCGAAAGAGCCTGCCAGCAGTTCCAAGCAATTTATGTGCAAGCAGAGTTCCTGTTGGGACCACCGTCCCCCAGTGGATATTGAACCACAACTTGCTCCCCAGCGGGTGGCATCTAATTCTATCACAATCTCGGGGCTGGATCCGAATGTGGCCCTGCCATCCCATGACTCCAGGGTGTTCGAGCCACCAGAGCATCTCCTACCTCGGAAAGAAGGATCCTCTCTGCATATCCGAGGCCTTTGTGGAGAGGTTAGATCTTTAAACGCTGGAGTGCCCGATAGTGACGAGGTCCTGGGAAAATGGCTTGTATCGAGGAGGCTAACAGTCCCACTCCGCGCCACTGACCCTAATGAAAAAACTCGCTTGTTCAATAGGATTCACAATTCCTTCTTGATAGATCTGATCTTTTGAGATGGAAGTAGTAGCTGGCAGCTCCTTGAATCTATTTGGAACCCTAGAAATTCTATGGACTGCATGGGAGACAAGATGGATTTCTAAGGGTTTACCACAAAACCTAGTCTCTGGAGGAGAGGGATGGACCATTCCAGATGAGTGACTACTTCTCCGGGACAACTCGTCCTGATAATGATGTCGTCTAAATAGATGATTAACCTTACAACGCACGCTTTCAAGGCCACCGGGCGAAGAAGCTTTGTGAAGCACCATTGTGCCAAAGAAAGCCTGAAGGGAAGGACTTTGTACTCGTAGCACACGCCTTTCCAGACGAATTGGAGGAATCGACGATGAGGGGCATAAATAGGAATGGAGAGGTAGGAGTCTTTGAGATGTAGACGCACCATCCAATCCCTTTCTTGTAATAGATCACGCAACAGATGGATGTCCTCCAACTTGAAGTGGCGATAAACAATCCAGCCATTGAATTCCTTCAGATTGAGGACCAACCTTGACCCGCCCTCTCTTTAGGTCTCGCACCTGCGACGCAGCGCAAAGCTCTGTCGCAATGCGAGACCTATAGTTGTCGACTCTGCTTTCAAAGGCTTGCAAGGGCGACCGGAGATGGGCACGGGCAGGCTACAGTTCTGATCGGTGAACGCGCGCGTTCACCACGTACAGTTAGGCGCTGTGCCCCTTTCCTGTCTCCCTTGCAATCCTCCAGCACAATTGCATTTTCCTCATGCCACGAAGACCGCCTCCCCGGCCCGACCGAGCCAGCCCCCCCGCCCCCACCAAGAGGAAACGTGCAAACTCACCCGGTGCTGCGGCACGGTACCGGAGCACTCCAGCTCATCAATTTCTGGCAGCACGACGCGGAGCTCTCCCATTAGGCATGGGAGCCTCTGCTATCTGCTGGTCTTCACCTGGGCCCTCTCCTGGGACTCGGGACTTCAGCTCCCGTACTTCGCTTTGGCGCCGGGGCTCCCTCTTCATAACGAAAGTTACCAATGGCGCGCATGCGCGGGCAGCACCCGCCCTCCCAGGTCTCCTCACAGCCCGGATACTAAGCTTCTTTCTGTTTCTCTTATCTCCCTGCCTCAGCTTGTGGCAATAGTGGTTTTCCGTGCTCGCTGCGGTGGCTGCAGTCTCTCTTTTATTTATTTATTTAATGCGTTTGTATATAGCGCAGACTTTACCCGAATGTGTCAGAGACAACAGCGACCAATAACTGGACACCCATGCGTGTTGAGGGCAGACGGAAGCCAGCGCCAAGGGAAGATGCTTGTTATTAATAAGCGGCAGAGCGGGCGCCAAATGCATTTCTGCCCAGAGTGCTATCTGAGCAAAAGCCAGCTCGTTCGAAATGTTTTTAAATAAATAGTTTTGATTTGGGAGCCAGGAATGAAGAATACATACTCATTGACCAGGGAATTCAGCTGGGCTGTCTGGGTCCATAGTGGGGCATATCGGAGCCAGCTAACAAGCTCAGGATCATGCTGAATATTCACGACATTCCCTTGATAAGAGCAAAACCGCTTCAACATAGCTCCAAAAGCTATTTAGTTTTCAACAGGAACTTGGCTTTTAAAAAAAACTATTTAGTACTTGTTATTTTTAGGTCTCGCGACCTATAAATGTGCGCAAGCGCATTGAGCGGAGCGAGAATTAATGTCGGCTAAATCCTGTTCAAACCAAGGGCTTTCAGCCCCGCGGTTTTCTTGCAGTTCACGTGAATCACGTGAGTAAACATGCACGCGCATTCACGGCCAGGGCTTCTCCTCCCCTAGCAGCACTCCTCCCACACCAGCAACTCCCCCCTCCCACACCAGCACCTCCCCTCTCTCTCCCCGCAAACACAGCCTTGCCGTAGCAGCACTCCTCCCACACCAGCACCTCCCCTCTCTCTCCCCGCAAACACAGCCTTTCCTTTCATTTCTCCTCCCCCTCCCCAGCCCGTAGCAGCACTCCTCCTTTTGCCTTTTCCCATCACCTCCCCTATCCCTGTCTATGCTTGCATACCGATCTATGCCTGTTCCTGTCTTACTGTCCGTGTCTCGCTCTCTGTCACTATACATGACTTTCAATGTCAATCGCCCTCCCACAGGCTTCCCCAGCGCTGCCCCACCCCTTGCTTCACGGCCAGGCCATCTGTTCCCTGCCAGACACGCGCATCGGCAGCATTTCTCCAGCACAAGGGGCTGAAAAATAAAATATCTTTCACGGCAGCAAAGGCTTCACGCCTCCCCAAAGACTGCAGTCTCCTGAAAGACCTAGAAATATCACAATGGCGCTAACTGAAAATAATTAAAGGTTTTGTGAGCATTTAATGCAACAGCACGGGCAAAACGAAGCCTTACATAACTAAAAACGGACAGCAAACCAATGAACTAATAAAAACGAAGAAGTCCAAATTTCGAATGCATCACTGAGAAAATTATTTTCTTTATTGGCTCAGAAATGTATACTAGCATGAACACGAGTGAGGAACGTAACAATACCTTACTACCAACAACAATGTAACAATATCGCATCAGTGAAATATTTAGAGATCATGAAGCACATTAAAAACAATACCGAAAGGTTTTGTTGACGCCATAATAATTCAGACAACTACCTCATCTCATAGAGCCCTTTTTAACAATTAAATGCTAGGACAGGAAAATAAACATAATATCTACTTGGAGTTTGATGAAGAAATCTATGCCCACTGTATTGCTAGTCAGATCTCATTTTTAAATTAAATAGTGCTGGATCTTTTGTCTATTTTATACACAACAAAAAGATGTTTAAGAGTGGGACTTGATAAATCTTTAGTGCATTTAAAATGCTTTTTTAGACTCTATTTCAAATAGGCTGTGTTGGGTGTAAAAGGATAAGAAGCTGAAGAGTTTCTTGCCAAAAATGTGATGCTCCTACTAATAGCAATGCACTGCAAAGAAAGCACTCCCTCGCCGGTGGAGTTGTACACTAAACACCTAGTAATCGACGGGATCGAATAAGCCCCTGAAACATTCTACATGTAGTAACAAAAGGTGCACCAGGCAGCATTTCTCCAGCACAAGGCTCGCAAAAGGCTCTCCTCCCTCCCCACATCAAATGCATCAATCACCCTCCCACAGGCTTCCCCAGCGCTGCCCCGCCCCCTGCTCACAGCCAGTCCATCTGTTCCCTGCCAGACCTCTCACACCTCCGTCACAGCATGTCGCCTTCTCTTCTCTCTGCTCTCCCCTCAGGTGCCGTGACATACTTCAAAGGCTTATCACTTCACACGGCCGCAGGCCGTGCAACCAGAGCACTTCAGTTGGTGCGCAGTCCCCCTCCCAGCACTGCCTTGTTACTCTCGGCAGCCGTGACTCCCTAAACACTTTTTATTTATATTTAATTAGCAGCAGCAGCATTTCATATAATGTGTTTCCAGCCTGAGATATTCGTCGATTTTTGATCCTCGCGCCTTTTTCCTTTCAGTTTGAAGGCTCGGTCTCCTTCACGCTTCACTACTCACAGCGTATTTATTTTACATTGGAGACTCGGGATGCTCTTCGTGCTGCCCTTCGCGCTCCACTGCACACAGAACATTTACATTTGGTTGGCTTAGCTGATGCGCGCTCACCCACGCAACGCCGCTTACCCACGCAACGCCGCTTACCCACGCAACGCCGCTTACCCACGCAACGCCGCTCACCCACGCATTGCCGCTCACCCACGCATTGCCGCTCACCCACGCATTGCCGCTCACCCACGCATTGCCGCTCACCCACGCATTGCCGCTCACCCACGCATTGCCGCTCACCCACGTATTGCCGCTCACCCACGCATTGCCGCTCACCCACGCATTGCCGCTCACCCACGCATTGCCGCTCACCCACGCATTGCCGCTCACCCACGCATTGCCGCTCACCCACGCATTGCCGCCGCTCACCCACGCATTGCCGCGGCTCACCCGCGTGGCGCGGCTCACCCGCGCGGCGCGGCTCACCCGCGCGGCGCGGCTCACCCGCGCGGCGCGGCTCACCCGCGCGGCGCGGCTCACCCGCGCGGCGCGGCTCACCCACGCGGCGCGGCTCACCCACGCGGCGCGGCTCACCCACGCGGTGCATGCTTGTTGCCGGACTGTTGCATGTGTGTGCATATCTGGGCATGTGCGGTGTGTGGCCTTCCAGTGGACTTTGTGCATGGTTGAGGTGGACGAGGGGTCTGAACAGGTAAGGAGTGTGTGTAAAACTATCTACGGATCGAGGGAGGCTGAGTAGAAGCAGAGTGCGTAGATACAGGCATAGAGGAGAGCACAGAGACGAGCAGACAGAAAGGAGTGTGCACAGACAGGCAGATAGAGGGGAGTCAGGAGATTGCGCAGATACAGGCAAACAGAAAAGTGTGCAGATACAGGCAAGCTGAGGACATTGAGCAGATACAGGCAGGGAGAATAGAGTGCTAAGATACTCGTAGGCAGAGGAGTGCGCAGATACAGGCAGAGCAGAGTAGCAGTTATTGAAAGGCGATACTGCCATGCAGAGACGAGGAGAGGGTCAGGCAGACTGGACGAATATACAGACAAACTGGAGGAACAGGCAGGCAAAGCGGGACGTGGACACCAGCACAAGCAGAAGAACCAAGTGTGGGGCGCGGGCATAACAGGCAGAGTAGAACCGTGAATAATTTGCCAGACTGATCAGAACGTCAAAACAGACGGGTGAAACTGGAAGTGAGACAACTGGGCTGAAACCTTACTATCATCCGGGGCCCCTAAATATTTCACAGCGAGCCTGGACCGGAAGCACTGAGGGGAGATGTTTCTGTGTCCTGTGTAGTCAGAGAGGACCGGGTTGAAGGCAAGCCAGGATCTCTAAAATGTGAGACATGCATGCGCGCGCACACACATGCGGACGCGGACTGCCAACGAGACTAGTTTATGTGGCGTGACATCTCTCCTCGTGCACCGTCTCTTGGAACACAGAGCAAGGGACCTGGATGAAACTAGGCACATTTCTGCATCTTAAATGTGGAGCTTTATGAACCCCACTCCGATGTACACAAGCTAAGCAAACACGAGTGCATGGGTGCTGGCAACTCTTGGGAAGACTGGGTGGGGTGGTTCAACAGGCGGTACAAGGTGGGGGGGGGGGGTATTGGCATCTCTGGCAGCAGAGACCAAACTAGTGCCTTAGTTGGTATAATGCACTGGGATCCGCCCATCTATCCACAGACTGGAAGCTTCTGGCACATTCATGACACATGGGTTATGTCAAAGAGAAAGGTTAAAGTGCTTGTCTGCAGTCCACTCAATGACATATGAGGAACAAGCATTTGCAATGCAATAGGTCTCACATTCACGCGAGTTTAGGCTAATGACCTTGTAAATGACACTGCCTTTTATTTACATTTTAAAAATCAGAACATAAATAAAAGCAATTGTCATTTACAGTGTCAATAGCTCAAACTCAAATAAATGCGAGACCTATTGCATTGCAAATGCTTGTTTTCAATATGGACGGGATTTGCATATGCAATGAAGCCATCCATGCCTGTTTAGATTGGGAGCATTTAATATTATTGAGTAGATTTGTTAAATTAATGGTTGAGTCCACAGCATTGTTAAGAAAGGAATTGGTGAAGCACTGTAACGTTTCATGACCTAAACATGTTGGAAGACTAATTGATTTTAATGTAATCTGGATTATAAAATGTCTGCCACAGTCAATTGTTTTATTTTTAGAAATGGTGAGGGCATTAAATGATGTCTTTATGATTTTATCTGATGGTGGTCTTTTGTCTTGATCATTTTTAAGTCTCGCCTGAGCCAATGCTCTTGCGTAGTGCTCCGGCGAGATTATAGTAAGCGGAAAAGAACAGTCTACCAAAACGGCTGCGGATCGCATACAGTTCATGTGATCTATATGCGTGCACGCCAGCAACATAACACACCACTATTTGTCTGGGCCTCGGCATCGGACTTCAAAGGCTGCCGCTCCCCCGCCCGCCCCCGCCACAGCAATGCAGAGAGCTTGTTGATCATAGCATTCCCAAAATACCAAAGAGTCTTCTTGTATGCTCCTTTCACAGCCCGTCGCTCATTAAACCTTCTCTGAAATGAGTATCTTTCGGCGTCGGACCACCACTTTCAGGGTTTTCAAAGTTAGAGATCCTTGCCCAAGTAAATGAGCGATCTTTCACCAAGGCTGTGGCTCAACAGTGTGTGACTCATTGGTGCTGCGAGCTTATTACCTCGCCTCCCTCCTCAACTTTGCACTCCTCCTGGACAGGCTTCAAGTGCCCCATGCTTATGCGCTCTAATGAGATGCAAAAAAATATGCAGAAGCTCATTCCTCTGTAAAGATGATTAACCGTTGAAGAAATTAACTGCCGCTGCTTGGCAGTCTGCAATAAACTTTTCCCACACATTTCCTCTGATGGTGGCGTTCCGCAAACCCTCTGCAGTTGGCAGACCAGTGGCCAGCACCCGTCTCCAAGTTCACCCCACTCGGACAGACGATTTGCCCTTGTTTGCTGTGTCTGTTGTGTTTGTAATACATCCATGCAATCGTGCCATGGCAATACATTGGAAAAGCAAGCATCGCTTCGCTGTGCCGCTGGTGTTTCTTTCATGTGCACTCTGTCTACAGTAACTCTCTGCCCATGGACACCGAATCGAGACTGGCACCACATGGCACTTCCTTGTTTGGGCCGATATAATATTTCTAGGTCGAGTAATTTTAATTACTCGAAACCTATTACATCTGAACCAAAGTCTCTTGAACCAGCCGGATTTCCTACAATGCATGTTGTGCAGTGGAGCATGAAGCTTCCCCAGGCGCGCGCTTGGCCTCGCACTCCACCATCAAAGGCTTCTGCTCCCCCTCACTCACACCCCATCCCAATATGCTCCTTTCTTTCTTCCTCCCACTCGCTGGGACCCCCCCTCCACCAGGCTCTTGCAGCACAACACTTCACCAGTGCTTCCCTCCCACTTGCTCACTCCCCTTCTCCCCTGCCCCCCCACTCGACCTGTTTTTCGTGTTCTCTTTCCCTTTCAGGCACCCGTACTCATGGCACCTCCAGCAGCCTTCTCCCTCCGTCTACTCTACAGCCGTCTCCAGCAGAACAGCCCCTCCTTCCTCGCGAGCGCTCCCCTTCTCCCCCCACCCCATCCGACTTGTTTTTCTTCATTATTGAACGAAAGCCCCTTAAAAGACGTGCATTCTGGAAGTGTGCTGTTCAATTACCTCTCCTATTTGGTTTAATGTATTATAGTGTTGCCTATAGGTGTGATTGCTATATTTGAATGTTCTTTATTCTCTCCTTTTCCTGTTCGCTTCGTCTTAAAATGTACCTTTGATTTTTTTGTTCATCTTTTTTGTATGATATTTGTATGATGAACATATACTGTTTATATTTGAAATGCCAACTGAAAAAAATCTAGGCCATATAGTCAGCATAACAACTGACTTCTTAGCTCACTAATGTCATTATCGTCTAGTCGGAGATCATGAGTGTTTCGAACTTCATGTTTAAAATGTAACGTTTTTAATGAATGCTTCTCAGAGTTTGTGATATGCTTCCCCAACGGAATACATGTTTTTGACTTTTGAAGAGGCTTTAGCATATGTTTAAATGGCGTTAGTTGCACGACTTACATGCCGGAGACTTTCATGCCTCAGGTCGTGTACGGGCTGTAGATAGTGGCGTGACTGGATGTGGCGTAAGGGCCAGAGCGGCAGACATTGCAGCTGTGGGACCAGGTTTGAGTGTCTGGATTAAAATCTTGTGAACATTGGCAAATCACTTATCTCCCCAAGCCTACCAAAAATGACCGTGTAAGATAACTGGTGCTTATGTAAAGCGCTTCAATACCTTAGGGTCGGGTTCGCGCTATATAAAACTGCCACCCTCCCCCAAAAAAATCCTCTACATTCCTTTTTATAAACTTGGAAGTGACACCCGATGTGGAAGGGCGGGAGGCAGAGGAGGGGCTGGTTGTGCAGAAGGTCAGTAGCGAAACCTCTGAGTTAAAAACAACCGGTTCATGATAAACACATTTTCTCAGCGGTTCCCGCGCAACGTGCGGCCACTTTTATGACGAGCGCTCCCTGCTGACTGACCCGCCTATTACAAGCGCTCACTGTGGCTTCTGTGTGAAAACCAAAGCGCTCGCGGACGGGAACGCGACCCGAGATAAACAGACGTGGTTTTCACGTCCTCCTTTGTGCATTTCTCGCTCTAATCCGAGCCATTTGCCACTACACCAGCACTTTCCTCCGATACATCTGCTTCTCCACTTTTCACTCGCTTACATTACCTGCAGCCCCACATCTGGGCGGCACAGATGTTTTCGTTTATGGTACGAAGGGGTATTTATTCACTAGGCAACCAGTGCCTTGAAAATAATTAACTCCCGAGGACACCCAAGGATTTCTTTCTAGGTTCCAAGGCGTGCGCAGGGCCATCCTGCGTTAAAAGCACATATGCAGACAGTGATCACTCAGCACCACTCACGCCACAGGACTATTCAACGCCACAGCATCACTCAGCACCACTGAATGCCACAGCACCCCTCAGTGCCACAGCACCCCTCAGTGCCACAGCACCCCTCAGTGCCACAGCACCCCTCAGTGCCACCCGCCTCCCTCGTCGCCACAGCCCCGCCTCCCTCGTCGCCACAGCCCCGCCTCCCTCGTCGCCACAGCCCCGCCTCCCTCGTCGCCACAGCCCCGCCTCCCTCGTCGCCACAGCCCCGCCTCCCTCGTCGCCACAGCCCCGCCTCCCTCGTCGCCACAGCCCCGCCTCCCTCGTCGCCACAGCCCCGCCTCCCTCGTCGCCACAGCCCCGCCTCCCTCGTCGCCACAGCCCCGCCTCCCTCGTCGCCACAGCCCCGCCTCCCTCGTCGCCACAGCCCCGCCTCCCTCGTCGCCACAGCCCCGCCTCCCTCGTCGCCACAGCCCCGCCTCCCTCGTCGCCACAGCCCCGCCTCCCTCGTCGCCACAGCCCCGCCTCCCTCGTCGCCTCGGCATCACTCGGGCCCCACTGAAGGCCTCGGCATCACTCGGGCCCCACTGAAGGCCTCGGCATCACTCGGGCCCCACTGAAGGCCTCGGCATCACTCGGGCCCCACTGAAGGCCTCGGCATCACTCGGGCCCCACTGAAGGCCTCGGCATCACTCGGGCCCCACTGAAGGCCTCGGCATCACTCGGGCCCCACTGAAGGCCTCGGCATCACTCGGGCCCCACTGAAGGCCTCGGCATCACTCGGGCCCCACTGAAGGCCTCGGCATCACTCGGGCCCCACTGAAGGCCTCGGCATCACTCGGGCCCCACTGAAGGCCTCGGCATCACTCGGGCCCCACTGAAGGCCTCGGCATCACTCGGGCCCCACTGAAGGCCTCGGCATCACTCGGGCCCCACTGAAGGCCTCGGCATCACTCGGGCCCCACTGAAGGCCTCGGCATCACTCGGGCGCCACTGAAGGCCTCGGCATCACTCGGGCGCCACTGAAGGCCTCGGCATCACTCGGGCGCCACTGAAGGCCTCGGCATCACTCGGCATCACTCGGGCGCCACTGAAGGCCTCGGCATCACTCGGGCGCCACTGAAGGCCTCGGCATCACTCGGCATCACTCGGGCGCCACTGAAGGCCTCGGCATCACTCGGGCGCCACTGAAGGCCTCGGCATCACTCGGCATCACTCGGGCGCCACTGAAGGCCTCGGCATCACTCGGCATCACTCGGGCGCCACTGAAGGCCTCGGCATCACTCGGCATCACTCGGGCGCCACTGAAGGCCTCGGCATCACTCGGCATCACTCGGGCGCCACTGAAGGCCTCGGCATCACTCGGCATCACTCGGGCGCCACTGAAGGCCTCGGCATCACTCGGCATCACTCGGGCGCCACTGAAGGCCTCGGCATCACTCGGCATCACTCGGGCGCCACTGAAGGCCTCGGCATCACTCGGCATCACTCGGGCGCCACTGAGGGCCTCGGCATCACTCGGCATCACTCGGGCGCCACTGAAGGCCTCGGCATCACTCGGCATCACTCGGGCGCCACTGAGGGCCTCGGCATCACTCGGGCGCCACTGAAGGCCACAGCAGGCCACAGCATCACTCGGTGCAACCATTCAACAACAGGTTCTAATATGTTCTCTCAATGTTTCAAGCTTTATTACAAATGTCACAAAAAGTGTTAATATTTCACAGCTGTTCTTGGATTTTCATCACAATAAAATACAATGAACATAATCTTCCCAAAAGTTATTTACAAAAGTTTAAGCTATTGCATTATAAATTACAATAGCTTTTATTTAAGTATTAATTATTAAAAAAAATTAAAAGCCATTGTTAATTGTGATATTAATACCTGTAAATACAATACATATTGCTTTACAAATGCTATAGGTGTCAAGTTTGCCAAAGTTAAAACTATTGGCATTGTAAATGACAAAGCTAATAATATCGCTATTTTCAAAACCAACACATAAATAAAATATTTGTCCTTTACAATACCAATAGCTCAAACTTTCCTAATGCGAGACCTATTGCATTGCAAATGCTTGTTGTAAAAGGGAGGCTTGTTTGAGAAAGTAGATGTATGACGTGCGATGCCCCAACAAGCTTCTGAAACACACTTACCACACTATATGACTCCGCCCAACTCTTCTTTTAGTATATCTCGATGCTAAGTGTTTAGAGAAGTTGTCTTAAGTATGCCATGTGCTAGTTACCTTCCACCCTGCTCAAACCCTCCCCATGTGGGTTGTATAGCGCCTGGCTCGCCCCCAGCACTAGAATATATATATTTGGTTCTATGTGTGATTCTCTATTGAACAAAAACGCAATGC